>NC_050533.1:18351587-18493989 GCF_002922805.2 Oryzias melastigma
TTGTAGCTGATCAGGCTGTAGCTGCACCAACGCTTCACTTAGCTTGTCCTGTAGCTGCTTAAACTCCATCGTGCCCTCTTCCTTTCAGCCCAACTCAGCAAGTTTCTAGATAGCCTAGCGGTTAATCTCCCATGTAATAATTAAGAAGTTGCCGGTTCAAATCCAGGTCGTGCTCATTTGTTTGTTTCTTTTTTTTTAATCCCAAAACTGTTCAATTTAGGTCAATAAATTTTTTTAAATAGACAGGGGCAATAAATGACAAAATAGCAATGTTTGGGAGGTGCTTGTTTTGAATTTGGTACTTCTAAAGGCAATCAAATAGTGCAGTTGGTTGTGTAATCCATGGAATCTATCCACAAAGCTGTGTGACATACTTCCGGTTTCTAGATGGCCTAGCGGTTAAACTCTTGTGCTAACAAACAGGAGGTTTCTGGTTCAAACCCAACTTGTGGCTTAGTTGTTTTTTTTCCCTTTTTTTATCCCAAAACTGTTCAATTCAGGTAAATAATTTTTTTTTAAATAGACAGGGGCAATAAATGACAAAATACCAATGCAGCTGCAGCCGGGCAAAGTCAAATGATGAGGATTAAAGTAATCACTTATAATTTTATCAGTTCTTCTGGTTTTCAACATTTTATCTGACAAACTGCTTTGTTCTGCTGTGAATTGTAGAAAAAGTAATATTCTTTGTTGTGTCGTTATCAGGACATAACATTTGTTCCTCAAAGTACATAAAATAAATAAATAAATAAATGGTTTGGCCGTTATCAGCTTCCGTAGATCTACTTTGCTCCATGAAAACACAAAAAGAAAACTTTAAAAGCTCAGTCTGTGTCACATGCAGCCTCATTTTTTGACTTTGAGATTGTCATTTTTGAGGAAAAACTCTGCAAACATTTTTGAAATTTTATTTTACAGTTTTCTGAACAATATATAAAACCAAATCTCACCCCATTTGTTTTGAAAGGAAATCTTGGACCTTATTGTGACATAATTTTCCTTTGATCCTTTAAAAAACTGCAGCTTCAAGCTCACAGGGAAATAAAAAAACACTAAAATTATAATAACGTAAAATAAAACAACCCCAATTTGCTCATTTACAGGCTGGGAATGGGGGTGAATCGGGTCCTCCTGCTGGAATAGTCAATCAAACATGCATCTGAAAACAATCAGATCAAATCCTGAACTCCTTTTATCAGCTGACGTGACCAAAAACATAAAAAAAAAAACCCTGAGTTTAAATAAAGCTTTCCTGCAGTCATCAGGTAACGAAAATCATTTTCCTGGTTCTAGTATGAGTGAAGGAAAATATATACAATATAAAGTAATTTCCAGTACAAAATGGAAAGTCTGAGCTGCTCAAGTTGATTTTCAAAGAAACAGGAAGTGAGGACACTAAGACAGATTGTGCGACAGCTGCTCATTCCAACTGCACTTCGGTGACAGTTTGTCAGAGCAGCTGTTTGCTGGACAGAATGACAGCCTATAAAGCTTTCATTCACTTTATGTTGCTGCTTTTTAAGAACCCTCTGAAGCTCCCAGAAGTCTGTACTGGCAAAATGAGCAGACGAAGGAGGAACGTGAGGCTTTAACCGTGCAGCAGATACCAATCTATATCCCTGCATCCACTGGAGCTTATTGCAGCTGTCTGTGAGCCAAAGGTGGATTAATGGTGGTCAGCAGTCCATCACTGTGCTGCAGAGATCCACCAGGCACACTCGGGCTGATAGCAGAAATGAGGAAAATGCGTGGAGGTAAATATATGAGCACAACTCTAACAAACCACATGAACGTTCATCTTTAACCTCCTTCCAAAGGAGAAGTTGCAAATACTCCACACAGAAACAGCATTTTTTTAGTCCTTGTTCCCGTTGACCAGCAGCTATCCCATCACATGGGGTGGACTATAGAAATGTGGTCTTGTGCTCTCTCTGAGTCTTTTCCCTCCTGCTTAGACTCATCTTGCTGTCCGCCAGCGTCGGGTCGGCATGAAACTGGGATCTGGGCGGGGAGAGGGTCTTGAGCTGGTGACTCTCTGCAAACATGATCCTGTCGTTCTCGTGCCGGACCTTTGCCAGTTTGATGATGCGCTTGCAGACGAGGTAAACCATCTCCAGGATGCACATGAGGATGCAGAGGGCGCTGGACACCACCATGAACAGCATGAAAATCTTCTTCTCCGTGGGGCGGCTGATGAAGCAGTCCACTGTGTTGGGGCAGGGATCCAGAGAACACTTTGACAACCTTAAAAAAAATAAAAACATTAAGCACTAATACATATTTTTTTTAAATAATCTCCAATAAGGAATGATTTTTACTTGGGTAAGTCGTATCCGTGGTAGATCCGGAACAGAATGTAGAGAAACGCGGCGTCAAATCCAGCTTTGAAGACCAAACTCAGCAGATACGTCCACCACAGGCCTCCTCGCTTCTTGCCTGGGTTGGCGTACAGGTGGGAGCCATTGTGCTGCTCCACGTACTTCTTGTTCTTGCCTTCGCGGAATTTGACGTGGGCCATCACCATCAGAGAAGGACAGGTGACGAAGATCAGCTGGAGCGCCCACAGACGGATGTGGGAGATGGGGAAGATGTTGTCATAGCAGACGTTGGTGCAGCCAGGCTGCAGACAGAGAAAAGTCAACTCTCAGGAAACTTTTCAGCAAACAGAAAACATGTTGCTTTCAACTTTATATTAAAATAAAAAGGAGACAAGTCATTGTTTTTAGGGTGTGGCTGCAGAAAGTGACCTCACAAAGACATCTGATGAGCAAACATGAATACAAAACAATGATGAATAACCGGTTTAGTGAGATGTTGTAAATTTCATATCTGTTTTCATCAATTTGAGGATTTAAAATCTACTTTTAACAATTTTATTTAAAGTTGTAATTTTTCTGTTTACCAGCAGGGGGCAGCACATTAAAAATCAAGAATTTAAGGAAATTATTATTTTTTGATTCCTCTGATGTTATTATTATAAACTGAATCGAAATATGTTTAAATTAAAAAATTGTAATGAAATTTTAAATTATTTTTTTCTTCGAATCTTTAAATCTGCTTAAAAAAAAAGGCAAAAAATTGTTTTAAATGAAAATAATGTATCTCACTTGAAATAAAAAAAAAATATGTTGATACAAAAAATCATAATATTCCAATAAATTAAGCTCTAACTATAGATTGGTGTAGGAGCATCTCAAAAGGAGGTTTACTCCGAAAATGAGACAAACAAAGATTACTACAGAATATGTGAGCGCAAATGAGGAAAACTCCAGGGGAAAGGTGAGGCTACAGGCACCAGAGGTGAAAACAATGTTAAAGGTTAGTCCAGAGAGTGAGAGAAAGAGAGGAAGAGGCGTGTGCAAGCAGGTTGGAACAGGTGGAGGAAGGTTTCAGGTGTCATGGGTGACAAAAGAGTGTCAGAAAGAACGAGAGGAAAGACTGTGGTGAGATGTTGGTAGAGAATCCGAGAAAGAAACAGGAGCCAGAGCTGGAGGAAGCAGAGATTAAAATGTTCTCTTTGGGAGTGATGAAGAGGAGGAAGATCAGAGGAAGAAGGAGACATTGAGAGGACGGACAGTGACGATGTTAGTTAAAGAATGACCAGAGAGGACGTGGTTGATGTTAGGGAGGAAGATGCAGAGAAGAAGGTTAAAATTTAGGTGGAGGATTTGCCGTGATGACCCTTAAAGGGAGCAGCCATAAGACAAACAGGAAGTCTCGTAAAGTTGTTAAAATGTACATTTTCCGTCTGTGTCAAAATGAGTCTTTGTTCCAACTTGTGTAATGGAACTTCCTGCAGGGATAACAGTCAACTTTGCTGTTACACAGCTAAAGTTGTGGAGCCTGTTTGTGGAGTCACAAAAACAGTCGCCTCACCCTGATTGGCTCAGAGCCTCTAACCCAGGGGTCTGCAACCTGTGACTCCAGAGCCATTTGTTTATCCCTTATTGTGGCTCTTGAGCTTTAATGACTAAATAAATAAGAAATTAGTTTGTTAAGTTTCGGCATTTCTCTTAAGATTTGCAATATGTCAAGCAACTAAACAGAAAAAGTTTAATTTACTGTCAGAAATTCTGTAGCAATGCTCTTTAAATTTGTGCTTTTAATTAATTTGTGCTTTTAATTTATAGTTAGTCAAATAAAAGTCTCAAAAAGTTTTTATTTTTTATTTTGGTAAATTACACTAAAGTGGTTTAAGTTTTGAATGCATGTGGTTTAAAATAATTGAAAATGATTTACAGTTGTTCAATAAAAAGCTTTATTTTAATAAAAAGATTTTACTAAAATATTGTTTTGTTTTTTTAGATTAAAAAGAAATAAAAGAACAGCAAAATCCTAATGATAAAAATATCATGCTTGACTGTCTTGCATCTTTAATTTCAGTGAAGCTGCTGCAGCAGGAAGACCTTTTCACACACGAAGGGTTTTATCTGGAAAGGAACTAGCGCGCACTGCTGTCACGTAAAATAAATTATACAATTCAATTATTTTACTAACTAAAAACTCAATTTATAAATATAGTCTTGTTGCCAAGAAAAAGTTATAAATATTGTTCATCTTTAAACAATAAAGTAGGACTTTGTGGCTCTCGTTGGGTCCTGGACTGTAAGAATCTAAACCAAATGGCTCTTTCAGTGTTAAAGGAGCAGAGCCCTTTAAAGAGCCTTTCCGATGAAAACTGTCTTTTTAACATGTTCTTCTAGCATTTTTTTTCATGATGGAGGACACATATACAGTAAGTGAAAATTACAACTGCATTTCTAAATATTTTTTTTGTCAAATAGCTGTGAATCAGGAAAAACAATGTGTGAAAAAGGTTATATTTGTGAAATAGAAGCTACAATCAGCAGGTCACATACTCCCTATAGTCCGCTCCATTCTAATGCATCCACTTGTAGATATATGCTAATAAAAAAATAATCTGAAAACAGATCAAAAGATGATCAGAGTGGGGCTTTAAGAGGAACTTTAGTGGAGAAATTAAAAAAAACAACAAACTGTTGAAAATGAAGCCTCCTCCAAGAATGATCATGAATGAAGAGTCGTACCTGTTTGGTATTACACACAAAGTCCTTGCTCTCGTCTCCCCACACCCTCTGAGCGGCCACCACAAACACCAGGACGCGGAACACGAACACCATGGACAGCCAGATCCTCCCGAACGCGGTGGAGTATTTGTTAACTCCACTCAGCAGGCTCTCCAGTCCAGACCAGTTCATAACTGCTGGTGTGCTGCGGCCTGAGAGGCAGATGAGATCTCACTGTGAGGAGAGAGACCAGAAATGATTACAGATACATGGAATGTGTCAGAAAAATAAGATATTTGTTCATGCAAGCTGTAAAAGAAGAAGAGTAGAGTTAAAATTAACAATCTTTTTGCTGCAGATGAATCTTGGAAAACCAGAACTAAAAGCTGCACCCATTGAAACTACTTTTCTGGGTTCATTTTTGTGCAAATTTGACTGTAAATCTGGAATAACTTCTGCTGAAACTGAGCTGGCCAACAAGTGTTTCCTCATACGTGATGGTGGCCCACCAGTATCAGAACACTTTGCTGGGTTTGCAGTGACAGCTGGTTGCACAAAAAGGATTAAACCAAAAAAGGACATTTAAAACAGAAAAGACAATTTACAAAAGGAGTGCATCACTACGGATCATAGTTTGTATATTGTGTCTATAGTCACGTTAATGCAAAATAGCATTCACTTCTCATTGTGTCTCTTTTATTCTTTGTTTTTTTCATGTTCTCTATTTATTGTGTTTTTTGGAATTTTATATCACCTTTTTTAATGAAAATTCATTGATAAAATAATTATATAAATCTGATTAATAGATAGTAAGTTGTCATCAACACTGGAATTTTTCAAGTTATATTAAACAAAATCACACTAAAAACAGAGATAATAAATGTGTTTGCTAATGATAGCTGGTATTGCCTAAAAAGTAATATATTTGATTTTTTTCCATATTTGTATGTTAGAACTGTACAAAAATAGTGAAGATATTTATCATCTATGCAATAGGTCCTTTGGAATCATGTTTAAATGTTTTTATAAATTAAGATTATACGAAGCCCCTAAAGACACACTGAAGTAAAAAATGGAAGTTAAAAAAAATATTTTTTTAACTTCCATTTTTTGGAAAAAAAAAATAAATAAATTATATATATATATTTTATTTTTTTCTTCAAAAAAATGTTTTTAACTTCAATGTCACTTTAGGGGCTCCGTACTAATTTTTCTCTTAGCAGAAATATTTTGTAACACTTCTCTTTATCCTTAGCAAAGATATAGAAAAATGCTGATAATGTGAAAGTTTCTTTCATTTTTGCTTTGATTTCTCACTTAGTCACAACCAGTAACTTTATATTTAAAAAATAAACTTTTTTCTTTAATAATAAAAAAAGAAAACCATAAGGAAAAGATATTGAAACTCTATTGAATTATATTAAGTTGTGCTAAAATTCCTGAAGATTCTGAAAGAAGTCAAACTGTAGGAAAAAAGTAATTATAAATGTTCCAAAAGTGCCAACTTTCTTTCCTCTAAAATCAACATTTTTGTGAATTACGCAGAAGTTTTGTTATATTCAACAGCTTGCTGCTAGGCTCGTTGTTTCTGGATGAATCCGTGCAAACTTGGAGCTGAATGAGTCATGGGTGAGTCATCCCACAGTTAGCTTCCATCTAGACAAGCCCAGAGACTCTGATGGCTAAAACTGGCCGGGACGGTTCTTCCCAAACGGCTCTTTTCTTTTGCTCATCCATTTAAAAGCTGAAAAACCTTTTTAAAGCTGGTGTGTCTTCGCTCTATGGCCTGAATCACCACTATGGAACTTATTGAACATCTGCCTGAATCTTAATAAGAACTGATCCTTCCATGTGTGCAAAAGCAGTGAAGTTCCTGAACAGAAAAAGTATAAACAAACATCCAGTCATAGTCTTCTTCTTGTGGTTCCTGAGGCTGCATTAGCAGGATTCTGCTCTGAGTGTTTGTGATGTGAGCCTGGAACATTTCTCCTAAACCACAAAGTATAACTCACTGGATCTGTATACATTTTCCTGGCAGATAATCAGTTTCCTTTCACACAAACATAAATGCAGAAATACTTTCTCTAAATTTGTTTTAACAAAACCTCATTAAAGAATGCAATTTATCCCTTTTTAGTTTTTATTTTTTGCTTCTGTTGATGCAAGTGGCAAAAATATGATAATTTATTTATCTCCCCCTCAAAAATGGTACATTCCAATACTGTATACTTTTCCTCTTCAGTGTAAAATAAATTAAAAGGAAGACTAAAATTCTCGGAATGATTTCTGCTGAAGTTTTGGATGGATTGTTGTTTAGAGAAGAGTAAAATATTAAAGGTGAAATAAACACCAGTGGCTCTTCAGCAACACATAAAGGTCTGTGTTCGTTTTCTTTGTTTTTTCAGTCACATTTTGCTGCTTGCTTTATTTTGAAGGAGTCCTTCTTATAATTTTTCCTGTCATAATACATTTTTTTCAACATACTAGTATTTAAGAACAAAATAAAAACTTTAAGGAACTGACACCTGATATTTCCTTAGATAAAATCATGCAATCAGTCAGGTTAAACTACGAGAAAAGAAGATTTTCCACATTTCTTCTCTAAACTATCAGAATATCAAAAAGGTCCAGGGAAGTCAGAATGTCAACACTCAAGCAGGTCAGTGTTTACTGTCTATAGCGCCATCATTTTCACAGTTTAGTGCCTCAGGATGATCGTTTTCCACTTGCTGTGAGGCTTTAAAAGTTATGAATAATTCAGTTTTTCATGCAGAAACAAGAAACCAGGTAGTTTTGTCATGTTGTTGATTGTGTAACAGATTTGCTCTGCATTCCCCTGCAACAGACACACCTAAATTAACTTCCCAGGGGGGAAAAAAATCTCACCCAAAATGGTCTCAAACATCAGTTTGCATGCGTTGTTTTCCTACACGCTTTCTATATATTTCCTTCATGCTTGGACTGATACTCTCCTGAGTCTTTTGCTGTCAGAGACTAAACAGAATGTTTCTAGAAACATTTTGGGGAGATTACCAGAGTGAAATCCAGAGAGATACAGTTCTGCGAACATCACAACGCCTCAAAACAACAGGTTTGCTAGTTAGCTTTAGCATGTAGCCGGTTAGGTTGATATTTCACATAAATCATGCATTTTGTGGTACAAGCACCAAATGTGGCATGGTTGTACTTTAGGATGCCGTCTTTCAGAAAAACACATTAGCCATGAGGAAAAACAAAAAATGGCGGCCATTTGTAAAGGTGGTGGTTGTACATTCAATGGTTGCTTCAAAGTGTATTCGCCCCAGTCTCAAGAATATGGGTAGTCATGCACAAAATGTAGTCTTAATATTAGAAGGGTACCATCAGAATACTATTATTTGTATATTATATATATTTTTAAAATCTTGAATTTTCTCACGGTAAACAGAAGTTTCTGAAAGAAAGGTCCCTGAAGTATTTGCCAAATTTGGTGCTTGTACCACAAAGAGGTGCCTAGAGAATACTATTATATTGAAATCTTGGATTTTCTCATGGCTAACATACTTTTGTTATAAAGGGAATCCTAGAATACACTCATGACAAATTTGGTGTTTACACCACAGAATTCATATTTATTTTGATAACTGATGACTTTTTACAAGTGCCATATTGTGATCCTTAGGAGCTTCCATCCTGCTTTTTTCCCCCAACCATTTCAGTCTTTTTTTTTTACTGATTTCCTTTAATTAAATGCATTCAAACAAACAGAATTACAGTAAAACAAGCTGGCTGCTAGTTCTGGAAGACCACAGTTTCCTGTCATTGGTGGACAGTGAGGATGGATGGATGGAAACTCTCAACTCAAACAATCTGTCATTATTAAAGGAATTGTGTCTTGAAAAACAATAAATATTCATAATTTTCCAACCCCTACCACAGGTTAAGCAAGTTTTGGTGAAGCAACCATCTCAACGGCTCTTATGGAACAAGCTTTTTTTTTTTTTTAGTAAATTACTTCAAATTAGCACATGTTTATCATACAGATTAACCAAAAAATGAAGTTGGAATTGTGGAAAATCAATCTGCCATTTGTTTTTATCCTGAATCTGAAGCAGTTGAAGTTCAGACTCTGTTAACTTTTAATCCATCTTTCTTCCTGTTTTCTTTATAAAAGTGTTTTCTTCCCTCCTTCACCAGACTAAGCTGCTTTTTGTGGACTGAAAAGGAATCTGCAACTCAGCCTGCTGAAAGTTTTAACCACTTTAACTTTACGAGTTACTGCCCAGACTTTACAGGACACAGTCAGATGTAAGAAAACCAAACAAATTAGAGCCTTACCTGGAGCTGAATCTGTCCAAAAGTCAATGTCTTGAAGCCGGGAAGAAATGGTTAAAATGGGAGAAGTGAGGCTAAGCGTAGGGAAGAGAAAAACTCCAGCTCCTTTCCCTTTCCGCTTGTCTCTCCCTACTTGTGCTTTGCTCAAAAATCCTGCCAAACCTGCTGGGACTGCGTCATATAACACATGAAGCACACACAAAAGCACCAGAGCCTACATGTCTGATCTTGTCATGTTTGAGCTAGCAGCTTCCAACAAACCAGGAAGGCAAATGTCTTTTAAATAGAAAAAGATGGTCAGGGATCGTGGGGAGGAAAAAGGGGAGTGAAATGCTTCCCTTAGAGGCAGACGGAGAGAGGTTTTGTCTGTGTGTGCTTGTGTGGTGGAGAAAGAGGGGAGTAGTGTGCCACACCCGTTCAGTTTGACTAGTAGTTTGCATGGAAAACTACAACACATTCAATCTCTGCCACTGTTTGAGTCACTTCTTCCAGATTGTTTTCAACTTCAAAAGAGACAAACTTCAAGCATCAGACTTGACACAACAAACACAAACTTTTGTGACAAATGAAAAAGTCACTTCAGAGGGAAACTCATAAATCAAGCCTTTGTAATGAAACCTGAGAAATATTTTCACAAAAATATCACTTCACAGCAGACTTATGTTCATATCAATGCGCTCAGGACTTGGTTAGTGGTTAGTATCCATATTTTTAGAAGTATAAGTTGCTTTTTCTTTTGCTCAGTTTGGCTGGGGTGTGAATTAGGTTGATTGCAAATTGAGTCCTCCCTTTAACTCCAATTATAGGGACATTTGAAGCTGTAGTGGTGTCCAAAAGTGTTTTATTTAAGGAGGAGCAGCAGGGACTTAGAGTTAGCCATCTCTCCGTTTGTAGGGTGATCCTGATGGTGCGGAAGAGAAACCCATTTCGTCATGTTATAAAAACCGTTTGTTGCTCTGGCAGCTACGTGTTAACATAGATGACTGGTGAAGAAGAAGAAGAAGAAGAAGATCTGAACTGATCTAAGCTTAATAGATCAACAATCGATCCAAGTAGAGATTGATCTAACGCATAATGCTAAAGTCTGCTAGCTTGATGCTAACATATCATTCTCATGTAGTTCACTTGCATGTAGAAACACTTTCTCCAAACTCTGGGTTCTTGACTTCAAAACATTTCCATTTATCTAAAAAAAGGACATGGAACCTTTGAGGAACAAACAGGTTTTCATTCTCTTCAGCCCAGGTGAGACACCTCCTGGTCTCTGTCTGATTTAGGAGTGGCCTGTCACCAGGAATGCAACATTTCTAGTCAATTGTCTGCTATTGGTCTGCAATGTCTTGATGCACCGATTCCATCCTCAGCACATTATATAATGCTTTCCCAAATTTTTGACTGGATTTGATTGAAAATTCCTCAAGTCTATAGTCTTTCCTGCTGTTGGTGGATCTTTAACCACAACACCTACTGTATCTCACTCATGCAATTTGCAGTTGAAATGCTTTGATACAGCACTCTTGGAGCAACTATCTGGTTGAACTATGACCTTTGTGGCTTACCCTCAATATGAAGAACTTCTTCTAGACATGTGATAAGTCAATCGTCTTCCTCATGTTTGAATTCTCTACCGACCCAAACTGAAAAAAACACATTTAATCCCTCATGCCTGAATGTATTTCCAAATAACTCAATATACTAGCCAGCCGCCCGGTGGACGGTGTAGCTAGCTAGCTAGCGAGCTAGCATTCACCAAGTGGCTGTGTAGCGTAGCGAGCCGACCGACTGAGTCTCCACTTAAGCAATAGCATAGCAAGATAGCTCTGCCGATCCTCGCAATCTCACTACACTGTCTTCGCGAGCATATAGCCGGCCCACTAAGTTACCACCTAAGCTAATATTGGCAAATACCCATTCGGGGCTCATATTTTTTGGCTACTTTTAAACCGTATGGGACCCACTTGGCCTTGCTGGCAAGATTCCAATAGATTTTTTTTTTGTTTGTTTTTAACAATTCTCAATTTTTTTGAAATACTGAAGCTTAGGTTTTCATAACCTGTAATCCATCCATCCATCCATCTTCTTGACCGCTTCTTCCCTTTCGGGGTCGTGGGGGTGCCGGAGCCTATCCCGGCTACTGATGGGCGAAGGCGGGGTACACCCTGGACAGGTCGCCAGTCCGTCGCAGGGCCTCAATCACACACATCCACTCTCACATTCACACCTAGGGGCAATTCAGAGTCACCAATGAACCTATGAAGCATGTTTTTGGACGGTGGGAGGAAGCCGGAGTCCCCGGTGAAAACCCACGCATGCACGGGGAGATCATGCAAACTCCACACAGAAAGGTCCCAGCCGGGAGTCGAACAGGGGCCTTCTCGCTGTGAGGCGAGAGCGCTAACCACTGCGCCACCGTGCAGCCCCCTGTAATCCATATCTTTAAAAAAATGTTTTTGGGTGCAATGATCATTTAGAATATACAAGTTTGTCTTAAAGAAATGACAGAAAAAAATTCAGTTTCCACTTTTTTTTCATTTTTTTTCATAGAATGTGGAATTTCACAACTATACAACAGCTGGTGTGAGAATACTGAAACTAAAAATGTGTCATGCTACACATGACATGCGCAAAAAATATGCATAAAGAAATTGAACGAACTTACACTGCAACAAGCACAAGTTCATAAAGTTGCTTAAAGGAGTAAAAAAAAAGCAAGTATAGAAATAAAATTATAAAAGCTCTTGCTCCTGTTTTTTGGCGAAATACTCAATTAAAAAAATAAAACAAATCTGAAAGGGATTGAATAAAAAAGATTCTAACATTTGGTAAATATGTATTCTTTGTAACCTGTTTACATTAGTCCAATCTCAAAAAGTTTAAGACTGTCGTTGCATTCTGCCTAATAAAACCTTCTCAAATCTTCTACTAGTCCTCAAACCAAATCAAACCTTCTACTGTTGTGTGCAAAACTAAATGTATTAGAGAAAGAAATGATGACTCAAAACCTCTGATTTTATTTGATAAATTGCAAAAAATATTCACATCCCACTGGACATAAACACATCAATTAGATATCAAAATCATGGCTATTTAGATGCTTACAGCTGTAGATATCCACTAAGCATCTGATAGACTATGAATTTATGACACTTTGCCATTTTGTTTTCCAAAAACAAAATGTAGGAATTCCCACTGATGATGTTGGTTAGTGGGAATAAAGAGTTTTTCTGAGATGTCCAGTAGACATCTACAATAAGCCATTATTTTATTTGCAACGTATTTGTAATCGAATAGACATCTTGGGCCCAATGGAATGACTGAATTTTAAAATTGAGAGTAAATCTAATGCAAGAGAGGGGAATAACTTTGAAAATGCATTTTTTTTTTACATTTTTCATTTGTGTTTTATTATTATTATTATTATTATTATTATTATTATTATTACCCATCACAGTAGTTTATGTGTGTTTTATTTTGGACAGTAACCGTCTATACCAGAGCAGAGCGAATCTGTGATTTTATTTTTGAAAGCCTGAAACCGGAAGTGGTCGCACACATCCACTCTGGCTAACGGGACGTTTCTCTTCACCATGCCTCCTTCGCAGACACGTCTGTATCACTAGGAACGTTTTGAATTTCTACCCGGAATCTCTTGTATTTCGTAAGTAATTGTTTTTCATGCCTTTGGGCTAGCATGGAGCCAGATGTTAGCGCCGTGGACCCGGTGATGCCCGTGTTAGCAAGGTCACTGTATCCTCTGTCTTTGGGCTGTTATTGAAAGCCGGCGAAGGCTCTGGTGTTAGCTTGTCCTGCCACTGGAAACGTGGATTTTGACCTCTTTTTTTTTTTACGAGTCGGGTGTTAAATTAGTGTGTGACACAAAGAGGAAACATTTATTTAGCTATAAATTATTCCTATTTTATATTGTATATATTATGACCGTGTGTGTTTATGCTCGACGTGTTAAATTCCTCTCTTTGACCCGTTGATATATTTTAGCGTAAATGTAGCGCTAGCTACCGTCATTTCTGACCTCCCAAACCTCTAAAGTGTGTTAGTTGTTGCTTTAGCGTAAACTTTAGTGCCTGCTTCCTGTCATTCTTTGATTAATTGCATTGCTTTATTCTAAAGTTAATCATAAACGTTTGGAGAGTGACGTAGTTTCGCCTTTAAAGCAATGCAATCTTCTAACCCAGAAGCTTCCATAATATTTAATTTTTTAGTTTTATGTCTTGCCTTGTAAAAGACAGAATAAAATAGGTTTGTGTGAAATAATGTGCTTAAGAGAAATACAAATACAAGTGTCAGGGTTTATTTATTATGCCACAAAAAACTAGAGATTGGTAATTAACTCTGATCATGGAAAAACAGCGTCATTTAGGTGCGTTCAATTGCTGCTCGGAAACTGGAACGTCAGTGATTGCATAAAAAAAGAATAGGAAAAATGTGATGGTGTTTTGTTACCTGTTACTTTCAGAACTTTTACAGAGTAAAGACCCTTAATTAAAAAAACAAAAAATGAAATAAAATACTTGAATAATGAACTTTTTTTTATCCTAAATTGCGGAAATTAACTTATTTAGTTTCCATAAAATAACACCATAGGTAGCTTTAAATTACCTGTGGTAAAATAAGCATTTTTGTTCAATTTCTTAAAGTAAACATATCTAAATAAAAAGTGTCCTCTAGCAGCATTTGTAGGTTTCGATTGTTCAAATATTACACACAATCTTTACATCATAACAGACCCCTCACTCTAATTAAAATATTTTCTAGCCTTTGTAACAAAATTTAATATTTGCCTTTATTGTGGGAATCTGCTTTGTTTGTCACAATCTCCTGAATGGGACCTGAAAGTAAATGTGCTACATTGTGTTCCCTGCCTGGGGCGAGCATTATCTCTATTCTAATCAATGTCATTGAAGGACACAGTCCCTGTAACCACTGAGCATGAATGGAAGTCTTTAGTGAACATGCATAGCTGCTTTTTTTTAGAGTAAAGTGGGGCAAAAAATATGGTAATATATGTATTTTGTTTGTTATTTTTACATTTACCACGATAGTTTGTGGAGAGCTTCAAATGCCATCATAACAAAGCCGGTCTTCCTTTTTGTGTGCAGCAGGTCCGGTCAAAGCCAACAGGTTGTCAGCGGGAACCCACAGCAGCAGCAGCAGCCGCGTCGTCATCAATGGTGTGTCTACATCCACGAGCCGTCACATTCTCCTGTGTCCGCTCAATGAACTATCTCCTCAGCTCTCATCAAAGTCGGTAAACCGTGTGCCTCCGCCACTCTCCTGACTTTTCGCAGCCAGAGCCCGCTCACCGCCACGCAGAAAACTCATGACTCTGTCTCGTTCAGGCTGCACATGTATGGCGTTTGCGAAGCTCGGAGGGGAGTTTTGCCAAGCTCAGCACCTGCTGCTTATTGTGGACAAGTGAACAGGGGGACCCCGGCTCGGCACAATCACTGCCATTCACTCAGACAGGTCAGTGGCACAAAAGCTGGTGGGGTTCAAATAAACAAGCTCTGATTCATCCAAAATGTGGTTTCATAAGAGCTAATTTGATTATTAAGACTAATAATGACTGTTTGCTCTTAGGTTCTTACTGCCATCCTGTTCAACCATATGAGGACAAGCCAAACCTCGGTCTGCGGCCTGTCCTGGCGAGAAGGGTGGGCCTTGGTTGCAGCCTAGGAACTTTCTTTTTGTCTTCTATTACAACCCTTCTGCTCTGATTTGAGTGTGTTTTTCCTGAATGGGCTGACGGATTTGAAAGAGGAGGAACAGATATTTTTTACATTTTTTTTCTGCCAAACAAGATTTCCCTCTGCCGTGTCAAGTTCTTGTCCCTCAAACGCTCTTCCTTTACTTAACCAGAAATTCATCGTCAAAGTTTTTATTGAACGACTGTTGAAGATTGTAATCTTTGACTATAAACCGCACTCATTTGTTTATTCTTTAAAAAGAGAAAAGAAAAGCTCAAACTATAATTAAAGCTTCAGACTCCAAGTATTCTATCAGGCTACAGCTGCTCTCACTCTATCTAAAAATGAACCGACCTGCCCCCGTTGAAATCTCCTACGACTGTCTGAGGTTCCTCATCACCCACAATCCTATTGACGCACAGATGGGGAAGTTTATAGAGGTACTATTTGGGTTTTTTTTTAGCATTATTTTACTAGAAGATTCAAGTGTGAAATGTTTTATGTTTCAATCTATAGGATTTAAAGGCATTTGGGGTAAACACTCTGGTGAGAGTGTGCGCTGCTACCTATGACAAGACACCAGTGGAACAAGAGGGCATACAAGTACTGGTAAGAAGAGAGAGTGGTGATTAGAACAACAATAAACAGTAAAAGTATTAGTCTCAACTTAATAACCAATGCCATCATCAAAAATAATCCTGTATTTAAGATCAAACCTCACTTTTCTTTTAATCAGAGGGAACCCCTTAAGAGCTAGGATTGAAAATGTGGTCTGAAGGAAACCAGCACTATTGGAGAAAAAGTAAAACTGAGATTCAGAGAGGACAAAAATAAAGTGAGATTAGCTGGAAAAAAGTCCCAACAAATCAAACCTCATGGATCTCTCAGGTTGGTTCAAATTGTGCCAAAATGCTTCGAGAACAGTGACATCTAGTGTAGCAACCCATTAGGACAGGGGTGTCAAACTCAAGCTAGGTCGTGGGCCGAACAGGATGAACATTTATTGAAGGCACTAAAACAAAATTGTTAAAACTTTAAAAACGTAGCTTTTTAACATAATTATGAATACAACATGTATTCATTTATTGATTTATTCCAGAATATTATTCCGGAATAAATCAACTTAAAACTGAGATAACTTTCAATATTTTACTCTCCATAAAAATATATTTTGTCAAAATTTTACAAGTTAGAAATAAGTGGAAAATAACATTGGTCCATGAATAACAATAAAATAAAAGGATCTGGAGGTCCGGATATAATTACCCAGCAGGCCGGATTCGGCCCCCAGGCCTTGACTTAGACAAATGTGTATTAGAAGCATTTGAAGGTTTTAGTTATAACTTCAGGTAAACAGTAAAAAGTTTAACCCTTTAAAGTGACGCTGTCACTGATAACGGGAAATAACACTCACTTTATGAACTACTGTTGACAAATTTATAGGAATCTTTCATAGCTAGCAGTATGACTCTGAAGTATTGGACTTATTTTTCTACAAAAGTTTGAACTTTGAAAGTTTAAACAAGAGAGAAAAGTGTAAAAATGTTCATGTCTGTCTGAAAAAGTATAAAACACATGTAGTGAAGGGTTTCAGCCTTAAAACATCTGTTAAAATTTAAAAAGCAGAATACTTTGCAGTTTATTTATTTTTAAAACATAACTCCTGCAATACACGAGGGACTGCTGTTTACTTAAAGTACCTGTATCATGCTATTCTCACACTTTGCTGAGTAAATTAAATCCATATATATATTATAATATATTATCTTTGGCACACGAAAGAACACACTTTTTATGAAATATGAGTTATTTATGTGAGCTTTTTTCCTACCTGGAAGTAAGACGACTCAATCTCTGAAGCTCCGCCTTTCATTCTTTGTGGGTACCGCCTATTTCACAACCTAGAACCGCCTTCAGCAGTGTATCTGCGCTTTGCCCACAAAAACAAAACAACATTCAAACATATATCTTCAAATTGTGTCATGCCTCTTATTGACAGCAACTCCAATATCCTTCAGGTCTAAAAAGTGCTCGTTATTGTTAGATGGCGGTCTCTATTCGTGGCCGGGCTCAGTTAAGATCCGCCCATCTTACCTGGGTTATTCACCATCATGCAGACGCGGGTGTCTGTGGTAATAGGTGTGTTTGAGATCATGCAGGCCGACGCAACGCAGATCGCCCGCATTGTGGTGCATGTTGGGTAGTTTTTGCTCTGACGTCACAGGTCAATCATCATAAAAATATCAGGAGTGAAGGACGGGTGCAGCTGGAAATCTGGCACTGTGCTGACTGCAATTCACACAGAGATGTGTGAATGAAGCAAAAAAATGCTTTTGGGTTGTATTTCATGAAGAATCAACATTATTCTACATTTAAAAGGGGCTGAACGGTGGAGCAGTGCCTCACAACAAGAAGGCCCCCAGTTCAAGTCCCGGCTGGGGGACCTGAAAAAAAAAACAGCAACGGGGGACCTTTCACCTTTCTGTGTTGCATGTTCTCCCCGTGCATGTGTTGGTTTTCTCCGACTTCCTCCCACCGTCCAAAAACTTGCTTCATAGGTTAAATGGTGACTCTAAATTGTCCCTAGGTGTGAATTAGTGTGTTTGGGGGCATGATTGAGGCCCTCCTAAAGACTGGTGACCTGTCCAGAATGTACCCTGCCTTCACCCATCAGTAGCTAGGTTAGGCTCCAGCAGCCCTGTGACCCCAAAAGAGACAAAGTGGTTAGGGAGATGAGTGAGTTCACTTGAAAGTTAAAAAGGTTGATTTTGCATGATATAGATTCTTTAAGATAATGATAGCCTACTGTGGAAATATTACAAAAATAGAACTAGAACACATGCAGTTCAAATAAATGAAATTTATTTACCAATTTAAAAAAAAGTTTTTTTTATTTAAAATGATTCTAGAATGTCAAATAACATACATAGCAGCCTGATCTATTCTATTCAATTCAATTCTTATTTATCTACTTCAGCAGCATCATGTTGAATTAATAGTCTAAATCCAGTCTATGTCATCTCCCCAGGACTGGCCTTTCGATGATGGTTCTGCCCCACCAGACCAGGTGGTTGAGGACTGGCTGAACCTGCTGCAGGCTAAGTTTAAAGAGCATCCCGGCTGCTGCGTGGCTGTGCACTGTGTTGCTGGACTGGGACGGTAAATAGGGAGCTCTTAAAGAGTTCGTATAATTCTACCACAAACATGACAATAACAAGACAATATATACACTATGGTGTACTCTATGAAATGTACAGAACACACTTGAATGACTGTTTTTGGGCCTCTTGTGTCTCCGTAGAGCCCCGGTGCTGGTGGCTCTGGCTTTAATCGAGTGTGGGATGGAATATGAAGATGCTGTTCACCTAATAAGACAGTGAGTGGACTTTCACAGATACTGTTTGCTGTAAAGGGCATCTATTCTGATTTCAATGTTTCAATGCCGTTCCTGCAGAAAACGTCGAGGCGCTCTGAACGCCAAGCAGCTGCATTACCTGGAGGAATACAAGTCCAAACTTTGCCTGCGCTTGAAAGACGCCAACGGTCAGAGCTGCTGTATACAGTAGGAAGCTGACGCTAAATAAAAGTGAAGTTTTGATTACATCTTTCTTTCTCCTACTTGTTTAGTAGCTTTACCTAAAAATGTAGCAAACTCCCTCAAATGCTTTGCATGTAAAAGATGGTAAAGAAAAATGTTAAATCCCAAAGATTTCCTGTCGGTTAACATCACAACTGCAGACTGAAGCGCCTACAGTGTTCTTAAGAGATTGGACGGTTCATTCATTCATGCTTTTATTAGAACCCAAACTTTTTAAATATATAAATGTAATTAGTTTTACATCAGGATTTTTTTGTAATCAGCCAGAATGAATCAGTTTGTAGCTCCACTGAAAGCATCTGATAACGATATCCATCGTTAGCATGTGACCATTTACCACATCATATTTATTGTTATTTCTGCAAAGAGGTGTAAAGATGTTTATAATTATTGGTCCAAAGTGGTTTATTCTCAAATAGCAGCTCATAGTATTCTATAAATCACCACTTCATCTTCTCATTCTCTTCTTCTATGGTTGCTGTGATCGTTTGGGTCGTTTTTTTCCAGGCTACACTACTTCCTTTAATGCAATTATGGGTAAATTGACATGTTAGCGTTGTGGGCTGCAGGAAGAATAGTGGCACCATACCTGCCGGTGGGACTGCTCTGACTGATTACTGTAGTTTCTGCTTGGAGCGCTGTCGAGCTGTGCAATCAAAAATGTGTTTAGTGGGAGTTTCTTCTGATTTCTGTAGTATTTATGAAGTAAAGGGCTTCAAAGCAATGCCCGCTTTAAATTATATTTTGTTAAATCATGAATTCTTTCTTTTTTTTATGGTTTTGAATCATTTTTTTGGGCACTTTTGCTGCAAAAAACAACTTGAATTGGTGAAAATGAGACTTCGGATCACTTGTGTCAATGTGAGTGAGCTAGCTAACGTGAAGGATTACTATAGGTGACGGTTTTTGTACATGATCCTATTAGCTGTGGAGCTTTAAGTCGACCGTTCACTGAGTGTTTTTAATGCTTTTTATGGGTGAACTCGCTGTACGGTGTCGCTCATCAAAGCTCCGCCTCACACTCAAACATGTTCTGTGATCGTCTGCATGACATCACTGTGCTCTGGGGTGCTTTGTTTAATAACCTGGCAGATAAAAAAAAAAAAAAGCACAAATACATTTTAGAAATTGCTGCTGTAGTGTCAGTTTGTTTGTTATATATTAGTGAAACGATCTCTCAAACACTGTTTCTGTAAAAACAGCCACAGAAGTGAAAGCTCAGTGTCCATGGTTTAATGTCCATCCAGCTCTCCGTAGTTCCTCAACCTGCTGCTGTGCTCACAATTGGCTTCTGCTCTTTGTGCATTTTCTGTTTTCCGATGATCTTCTCTCCTCTTGTGTCTTGAGCTTTTCGCTCTCGATGTTGATGAAGTTTTTGTTTCTTTGTGAGATGTCTGTCAGATCAAGAAAACATGTTGGATAAATAAAAGTGTTTGGTGCCTCCACTGTTGCATTTTATTCTTTTTTTTTTGGTTTCTTTTCTTTGTCTATGCACTATGAGCAAGGAAAGTCTAGCAGTAGAAAATATTTATAGGCAGTTTTACATTTTATTAGATTATTTTTTTCTGTTCAACCTGCGGAATTCCAGATAAAAAAGTTACTTTTGACATCGTGCTTTTTCCTGATGACACAGATGGAAACTTTCTTCACTGAGGATCTGCTACATTAAGTAAAATTAGTTTTAGTGAACTCCTTTTTCTTTTTAGAAGTCAAATATTTACATTTTTGGATCACCGCAGGAGGCTTTTAAAATTGTCTATCAGAAACAACTCAACATTGAGATTCAGGCAAGAAATATTTTGACTTTTTGATGCTTTTTAACTTTAGCAAAAAACAGTTTTCCATAGCTAGACCACCTAACGATTTCCTTCACTGGGTAAAAATTAATTCTTTTTGAAGCCCTGTGATATTATTGTGGAACAATTATTTTAAGGTGGAATGGCTCTGTTCATCCAGAAACTGATGACTCCAACACAAGAGCGTCCCGTTCAGCATGTCGGCTGCAGCTCCAGGTAATGATTAGTCACATGTGGGACTGAACCCTGTGACCTCTGGGAACGTGAATGCTGTGAAAATGAAGCGGTTGGAAAAATCACATGGAGTCAGGAGCCGGGTGAATGTTGATTAGCTTTATTGACTGACCCGACAGAACACACAGAATTACCCTTGAAGCTCATGGACAGAGTGGGAAAATGCAGTTAATGTTTAAAAAGTGAAGCTAGTATGGACTCCACCCATCCATTCCTCTATATATAGTTCATGAATCTATATGAATATTTTAAGGTGGGTCAGCAAAAATCCTGCATGGATGATCAGTCCAATTCTGTACATTTCTAAGTGTAAATAACTGTGCAAAAAGAAACAAACATCACATTGAAAGCTTAAGCAAGTCAATTTACTGTACATTCTGCTAAAAAAAACTCTGGACAGTCATGGTTTTAGCTTAAAAGTTATTGCTACAACATGTGTTTTCATCTCATTTTTAAACTGTTACTAAATTAAATTTTCAAAGTGTAGTTGGATTTTAAAATTGTATTATTGCTGAAAAAGAATAACTAAAAAAAGCTTTAATAAATATTTTTTTATTATATAGCAAATATAAAATATAGCAAATGCTTTTGTAATATAATATTAAGTAAAACATTTCTAAAAAGTTGGAATGAAATGTTCCTTTTTCATAAGAACAATTAGAAATGAGTTTCAGATTAAATGCTGACAAATATCTCAAAATTTGAATAGTGTAAATATTTCACAATTTCTACCTAACATCCAAGTTCCTGATGCCTCAGCACTGAATATACTGTAGTCTGGATTTATTCTTGTCAATCCTAAAAAATCGACCAAATTCAATTCAAATATGGATGTTTTTTAACTTCTAAATCCACATATAAGGATACTTGGGAAACTTTGTTTAGTTACTATGTTTAGAACTATGTTAAGGTAATTTCCCCTTTGTGGGAACAACAAATACACTCTTCTAGTGTATTCTATTCTATTCTACAAATAATCACAAAAATATTAAAACAAACAGTTTTTTATTGTCTGTTTCCCCCTGTGTTCTTTGAAATATCTTGAAATCAATCAATCAATCAATCAAACGACATACTATTAAATTTTGCAACATTTATATTTGAACTAATTAGGAACACATAATTTATTTCCCTTCGTGTTTGATAGTAAGAAAATGCACGTCTTTATCTGTGTTTATCAGTTTTATTTGGGAACTAAATTCATTATGTTGATTACATTTTTCAGATCTTTATTTTTTTAACTTTTGAGGGTGAACATGTAGATTAAAATGTATATTTGCAAGCATGTTATTTTTTCCAAAAGAAGATAAAAAAGAAGCATCTAACTAGAAACAAGACTGAATTGAGAGATTATCATACAGATATCAATAAGTCCCATTTTTCATATTTTAGTGAAAACCAATTCTGCACACCACCAAAAGAGGGCGCTCTTTCTTAAAATTCTGTCTATAAATCCTGGAAAATTTGCACTGATTTTTATTTCCCTAAAAGTTTCATACAGCTGGTTATTTTTACGACACTTTATTTCAGAAAACAAAACCAACATTGAGGACAATGAAAGAAAGAAACCGAGGACAGATTTAGCAGATGAAAAAGGCGGTGGTGACCCAGATCAAGCTAACCACAGGACCGCCCGCCGCGTGCGATTTAAGGGGGGGAGGAGGTAGAGTGAGGGGATGCAGTCAGTGTGAAATGTCAACGAGGAGTTTAGTGGTTTTATTTAAACGTCCAGCTGCACTTTCTTTGTGAGTTCCAATAATCTCGGAGGCACAGAGGGAGCGGGTCGGGAGAGGGCTTGAAGGGGGTTGGGGAGTGAAAGAGAGGAAGGAAGAGGGTGGGTTCGTCAGGAAAGTAGAGAGGAGCTGAGAGTTTTCTGAGCATCTGATCCGGACTCGCTGAGGAGGAGAAGAAAGGAGGAGGAGAAGGAGGTGTGAATATATGAAGAAAAGAGGAAATAATAAAGGGAATTTGAAATAAAAACGTAGGAAATAGCTACACTGCTGGCGGGGAATCGAGGACTGAGCAGGAATGTTACCGGTAAGTTTTTCATTGATGACATCAAACAGGATGTGCCTCGTGAGAGTTCACGGTTCCCGCCGTCTACGTTGACTGCTGATAAGCTAGTAACTAGTAACACGCTCTGTAATATTGGCGGTATTTTTCAACTCAATTATCCCAACTGTGGGAGAAAAAAAAAGTTTTATCACACTTTTGCAAATTTTTCTGTCATCTTATGCTAATTGATTAGCTTGGGGAAAACACATTTTTTAAGAAAATAAAAATAATGCATTCAGTTGGCAACATATTTTACATATACTAACTAAGAAAACTTTAACAATTTCCTTTTGAATAAATATCTAAATTCAATGTTAGTTATAGAAACTAGATGTGGCTTAAATGTTTAGAATAGAAGTTTGAGTATGACTGAAAAATTTTAACCCGTCATCATCACTTTGATTTCACCTTTCTTCTTGGAAGATATTTAAGACCTGTGATGTCATAAATACTTGCACTGCGATTGGACGAAAGCCGCAGAGGGCGGGGTGCAACTGTGAGCAACAGGATTGGTTGGCCGAATCCGAATTCTTCCCCTACCCCTCCAGTTAAAATGGCATTTGAAGAGAAAGGGATGTCCGAATTCCGAAATAGTTTTTTTTTTTAGATGTAAAGCGAAAGGACTTCGAGTTCTGTATCCCTCCGCCAGTAGCGTCGTGATTTGCAGTGCAGGAGAAACATATTTCTTCTCATGTGCTCTGAAGCACAGAAATTCACATTTAAGTCATGACTGCTTGTTTTAGTAACATTTTTAAAATGATAAAACCAACATGGTTATGTATTTATAAGTGCTAGCAGCTTTGTGCTAACATAGACGACCGGCGAGTATTGAGGATGTCATCGAGTGGGAGTATCGTGCAAATTTGAAGACTCAGGCTCTGTCTGAATTCCCACCCTAACTACTAAAAAACTAGTGCAGAACTAAATAGTAGCCTTTTAAAAGCAATTTGGACACCATGCTCACTACTTTATTTTCGTTTTGCTAAACGCCGGATATGACATCACTGATTTTACCCCTACATTAAGCCCTCCAAATGTAGAGTTATAAAAGAATGCTGTCTTCAAATGTGGACGATACTCCCACTTGTTGATGTCATCAATATTCGCCCGTCAGCTATATTAGCCCGTAGCTTCCAGCACTCGGAAAATATACAACGTCAGTTTTAAAACTTTAAAAGGTCATCCTATGACATAAAGTCATTAATTAAATTTAAATGTAAACATGTTGGCTTCAGAGCATTTCCACGTGAAGAAATATGTTTCTTGAACACCCTTGTGGCAGAGGGATGCGACTATTTTGGACACCCCTACCACTCCAAATCCCCCCACAATTGGAGTTTTTATTTTCTTCTTTTTGGTGCATCTTTTAGAAATTGCAAATAACACTTTAAGGCAGGGATAGGTAACTCCAGGCCTCGAGGGCCACTGTATCTACATGGTTTCCAGATATCCAAGCCCTAATCATGACTTTACCTGGTTCAGGTGTGTTCAGGCAATTAGAACATGCTAGAGGAGGGTATGTTGGAAAACATGCAGGGATGTGGTTCCATATCCCTGCTTTAAGATATACTTTCTAAAAGCTCAATATTAAGCACTTTTAACCACCAAGTTGCCAAACATGGAGTTGTAGTTTCTTATGACACTAGAAACTACACAGAGAGATAGGCCAGTTTGATATGTGTGCATTTATCTGTACATGCAGTGTACAGATGTGATGCATGTTCACAAATGCAGATTCTTGAATGCACTTTTAGCATACACACTGGACTATCACTACCCGATCCTAGCGCATATACTCACAGTTGTAAGAGGCTTGGTGCGAAAATGTTGAAGCGGTTTGACCGTAGAGAAAGAGAACGTTTGTTTTTAAGGTATGAATAATTAAGTATATATAATTTTAAGGTTGTTGTTCCTAATCATCTCTGATAAAGAGGTATTTTACTTGAAACTTACAAACCGACTTTTCTGTGATGTCTACTAGAAATGTTGTTATTACAAACCTTCTGGACTTGTATTCTGTTTGTAGCCAAGCAGAAGTATCTGCAGTGACTTTAATGTGCATGTATTTGTAGTAGGAACATTTTAAAGTGGTAAATATTATTATTTTAGAGTGGTAAATATTTTCATACGTTCACAACCAAAAACATTATCTTCCTTGTATGTATGATGTTTGGTAAATTTCTATATTTTAAACTGGCTTTTAAACACGATCTGGCAACTCGGTCTTACGCTATTCTGTGATATTAATCAAAACTCTATGCACATTATTTACCAAAGAACATACACAAACTAAGAAATACCACCATCGGGTCATAATTTTCTGCAGTTTTACTTGCAACTGCGTACAACAATTATTATCGTTATTATCTTCTCATTTAAACCGATTTATTTGTCTTGAATACCTAATGCCGGGGTGTCAAACTCAATGGCACAGGGGGCCAAAATCCAAAACACTTGTGGGCCGAACAGGATAAACGTTTATTGAACACACTAAAACAACATTTTTAAAACTTTAAAAATGTAACTTTTTAACATTACTATGAATAAAAACAGGCAAGAATGTTATTCCAGAATAAATCAACTTAAACCTTAAATAACTTTCAATATTTTACTCTCCGAAAAAATATATTTTGTCAAAATTTTACAAATTAGAAATAAGCACAAGACAACATCGTTCCATTAATAACAATACAATAAAATGATCTGGAGGGCCAGACATAATTGCCCGGTGGGCTAGATCTTGCCCCTGGGCCTTGACTTTGACACATGGCAATTAACGTTAACAACTCGCTTTTGTGAGTCAATAACAGTATTTCTATGAAAATTTTTAAGTTGATGTAAAATATAATAGTATGTATAACAGACCAAAATAAAAAAATCTAAATTATTAGGCCTTTGACAGATTAGCAGATTAATTTTCATCTATAATCTAATTATGACTGCCTTCCCACTTTTATCGGTGGGATTATTCCTCTACCCTTTCTAGATTCAGTGTCTATTGTGTTTGGCCTGGCTCCTATAGATTGTTAAATGCTTCTTGGTTTGTCCGGTTTTGTGTCTTTCTTAAAAGCACCTGTGATTAGATAGATTGTGAACAGATGTGAACAGAGCCTTTTCATTTAGCCTTGATTGACTTTCTCTGGGAAAAATTCCATTGGCGTTTACCGTCAGGTTTCATGTGATAAGAATTTCAGTAGCCCTAGTCATGTTAGGGTTCAGCCAAGTCATTCGACGGATCTCATGACAAAACGTCCACAACAGAATTTAAAGTTGTGGTGTTTAGGATAAAGGTCAGAATTGCTGATTCTCTGCAGTCTTTTCCCATTCAGTAGCCATTTCTCTGGATTGTTCTCTCTCTGTGTCTCTCTCACACACAAATTCATTCAACACTACACCTCTTTGTGGCTGGGTTTAGCTGCTGTCAGCTACAGACAAAACACAGAAGATATAGGGACGTGTTTACTCCAAAGAGAGCGATAAAGAAAGGACAGAGGGAGAAACACAAAACCCAGAGGGGACTGCTACCTTGATCCTTGACCCCTCCTGAATCCTTGATTTTTTTTTTTTTCGATTTGGTGATCCAAAGCACACATGGGAGTTTTAACTTTCACCAACACTTGGAAAGCTTTAAAACGTTCAGTCATTGTGAAAGTGTTATTTTTGTTCTGCCTCCAGAGAGCCTGGATCAACTCCTGAAGTATTTTTTTTTGTGGGTTTGCCTTTGAAGGTTTTCCTCCTAAAATTCGAGTTTAACACTGGTCTAGAATAACCCAATTCGTTGCTCCGGCAAATGTAAAACTGAACATGACACCATCTGCTTGCTTCCTCTGCAACGCCGAGCGGATGACGCATATAAGTAGAGTGTCAGCCGTACAGCTGTCATTGCTTTTCTTTCCAACACTCAATATTGACATTCTAGGTTCATGACTTCAGTCTTCAGTGCCGGATGGCAACTGCTTCTAACAAATAAGGACAAAAAAAATGAGCAAAAAAATTTTGCGTCGTCATTCGATTTTTTTAAATTTAGTTTATGAGTTTTTATTAATTGATCTAAATATTCTATTTTTAACTTAACCTAATGATTGCTGTGAAAAGCCTAATTTTGAGGTATTTTCATTTAAATTCTGGCACAGTAAAAGATCAAAAGACAATTTAAAAAGTGTGTTTATAAAGTTTTCTTATTATAACAGACTTCAAACCTTTTACCATTACACACCAAGGGGGTTTATTTTCAATCTCCATCAATTAAAAAAAAAAAGAACATTTGAAAATGGATGGATCGATGTAATATGTATATAGACAAATGACCTCTTCAAACCTTAACCTTTTGGACATTGTATAAATAGGCAGGAAAAATGTGTCTTAATGTGACAAAGAGGCTCACACATTAGGATCTATGTGCAAATGGTGTAATGGAACAGAGCAAGGGCAAGACATAGACAGCGCCAAAAAGGCAGGCATTGGTCAAAACACAGAGGCGAGGCAGAGGAACGAATATACAGGGGTGGGTCAAAAACACGGAGAATCAAACTAGGGAAAAACTGCTCAAACTGACGGGTAAACACTGACGGGTAAACACGATCAGCTGTGCATGGAGAAGACTGAAGCGGTGGCTGATGGGAGTTGTAGTAAGGAAGGTCCAGAAGATGATTAGTACTCAGGAAAGGGGTCCCTCTGGTGGTCGGAGAAGGACATGGCTGAGTGAGTCCTGACACTTAAGGTGCATTCACACCGAACGCAATTCGCGCGACAAATTTGCGTGCATGAACCATGTCTGTGGATGTCTCGATTACAATGTAAAGAAGACATAGAAGGTTTATTTATTGTGAAGAATTCTACAAAAACATTGGTAATCATGTCTCCATGTTTGAGTTTATATGATTATTATTAAAAGATTTTCCCAGTACAGGGAGCTGTGTCTGTATGACAGCCGCTTCCATGGGGTTTCTGTGTCCCTGTGGCTGAGCTTGAAGGTTCACTGTCTCAAAAAATAAAATAACGGGACCTTTTTACCTTTCTTTTTGTTAATGTTTTGATGAGGCCCAAGTGCGCTCCACAGCAGGAGGCAAAAACACTGAAAATGTCACGTGTCCGAAGCTTAGTTCCTGATTGGCACATGCGACGCAGTGCCCTGTCAAACTTCAGATATTTAAATTTTGGCTTGGGTGCCCGATTCGTTCCACGTTGCTCAAATCGAGCTGCTGTCAGACCTTTGCACTGCGCCGGTCCTTCAAACTTTAATCAAGCCTTTCAAGAAATCAAGTGTTGAGCAAATTTCTGTAAGAGCAAAGTGTAGAAAAAGCACAAGTGAGATGGAGGGCAAAGA
Organism: Oryzias melastigma; assembly: GCF_002922805.2. NCBI lineage: Eukaryota > Metazoa > Chordata > Actinopteri > Beloniformes > Adrianichthyidae > Oryzias > Oryzias melastigma. Next base: position 18,379,643 of record NC_050533.1, read on the forward strand.
CCGAAAACTATTTCACTACCTGGAGGACGTTCTCCTATTAAGGATGGTGGAGCGAGTGCAAACACATCCACACTCAGAACTCAACGCAATCCATCTTTATTTGGAATGACAAACAGAAAATAGTAAGCACACAAAGCCAAAAGTGACATTTGGTTGTGCAATGCAGCCAGTCTAGCATAAGGCAGATTTATTTCAGTAGATAATTGGTTTGAAAGCAAAAAAAAAAAAAAATATTGAAAATACTAGTCTTTGTGACAGTTTTATCATTTTATTTTGTTATATTTATCCGCCACAAAATCAGACTTCTATGAGTTAGAACAAAATGAAAAATCAAAACTTTTCTGATTTCGCAACCTTCCTGACTGCTACAGCATCCAAGTAACAGGAGATCCTTCACTTAGTTGACTTATGTGCTTGTTCACCTTTGTTGTACCTCAGGAAAAGCCATGATAAGGATTGTTTTGCTTGACATTGATGGATGGACGTTCAGTTAGAAATTTGGGTTTAAATGGAAACTATACAAATTTGTGTGTGTGTGTGTGTCTTTCCAGAGATTTCCAAAGATTGCCTCTGTTTTCTGGCTCCATTGTTTCTGGTTGGAAGAAGTTCAATTCTGTTCCTCTGGAGAGCTTAGAAGAAAACATTCTGTCTCAGAACAAAGCGCCATTTATTGCACACAGAGTTATCACAAACATGACAGTCACAGATACTTCTGTAGCTGAAGAGAAAACAATAGTCTTTCTATGACTTAAAGTTAGTCACACCTCTGATAACATACGGAGGATGTTGGTGCTTTTAGCAGAGATGTTGCTTATCACTTCAGTTTAAGTTTTGTAAAAGCCATTATAGCACATGTCTAATTGGACATCTTGTTGCTTTGTGAATGAGTTGTATTTAGCTCATGTTGAGTACTTGAAATGCCTTAAAAAATGTACCACCATGTTTTTATAATTTTTTCAAAACTATTTTTATTGTGATGTAAACACATAACTGTGAATACGTTTTTAATAGATTTGCTAAAATTACCTTTTTTTTTGTAGAAACCCCTGCTGCCATTTTTTCTTATACTAAAAAATAAAATCTCTAATAAAACTACAAATATTACAATCAAATTATATGCTAAATAAGCAAGCAGTGTATTTTGAAGGACAAATAAGGACTAAAACCTTTTCTTAATCAGAAACTGGAATGATTAAATTGTCATTAATCTAAAATGGACCTTTCTTAATATTTACTGTAATTTATATTTTAAAATTTGGTAAAGCAAAATAAACACAAAGTAAAGTAGAAGTGTAGAGGTTATTGTAGAGGTTGTTGTATTGATTAAAAAAAGTTCCCAAAATATGCACATTCCGGGTTACTTTGATCCAGAATTTGTCTCATTCAAGACCCACTCAAATCATCTTTTGATCTGTTGTGAAATTATTCCAAGTGGTCTTTCAATTATGATTATGCAGTTTTCTGACAAAATTTTTAAAAATGTGTTGTTTTCTAGGATAAAGTTTCTGCAGAGCGGCTGGAATTCATTAGAAATTCACCTCTGAGTAGGTTGGGACTGTTGGCGTGGAGCATCCCCGCCCCACTTCCCATCACCCATCTGTTTACATACTCTCCCGCTAGCTTATAGCTAGTCTGGATCAGTCATTTTACACTTTTAAAAAGGGTTGTGGCTCTGTGAAACAGAACCTGTATGAAGACAAATACGTTTCCTTGGTTTATTATAAACTCAGGGATCTTAAAACACCCTTTGTCTGGTTTTAATTAGATGTTAGTGCAGCTGCTAATAACTACAATCTATAGATAAATATATATCGTATACTGTGATAATCCCCCTGTCAGGACAGAAGGGTAATGTTCATATGATACTACAGGTTCATTTATGTAGGCAGAAGAAATTAGAAAATTGATATTTATTCCATCCCAGCTATCCATTTATCTTCTTCCTGAGTCAATAGAAGCTGTAGAAATTGCGGGCGTTTGTGTATTTGAGCACATGTAACCAGCATGTGACCCTCTGTATGTGTGTGTGTGAGGGGTGCAGCGTGCTTTCTGTGTCCTCTCTGTGCACCAGGGCAGTCATGCTGCGGTGGATCAGTGCAGCCTCTCTAATCTCTGCCCTGCAGCTTTTGCCCCGCCGCTGCTGCTGCCGGTCAGACTCGCTCCTCATCTCAGTACGAACAATTCGGAAGTGTCCATTTTTAGATGATGTTCCTGCTGATGATTACTGCTGTTCACTTTTTGTCTGTTTTCCTTTCAGGATTATTCATCGTTCTGATTAGCTGTGAAATGTTCTAAGTTCTGACTAAATAAAGAAGAAAAGAACATTAAAAGATGATTAGAATGGGTTTACTGCGGAGGTCTCATCAACATATTTAAATAGTTCTAAAACACTATTAACAGTGCTTTTCTATTGTCAGGATGTGTTTGCGTTTGCAAACTCTAGTGATTCTGTCAGTGAAGACATCAGAGATGACCCTCTGTGACCTGAGTGGCTCCAGCTCTGCTGGACGTGGGGCTAAAAAAAGAGTTAGAAGTCTGAGATACTGAGACCTAGAAGGCTCAGCCACACACCAGGGAAGCAATGTCAGACTCATTCAAGTATCATCCTTTTTTAAAGGGAAAAGATTCATGAAGTTATCATCAGTTTTATAAATCTCAGAGCTGTTGGACTTTAGTGTGTTTCCTTTCGTCATTGCATTTTAATTAAAAACATGTGACTTAAAAAAAGGCTAAATGTTGCATTTTAATATACAATATTTGGATAATGTTTTTTCTTCTTTTAAAATAACTTTTCTAGTTAAATAGACTCTAACAGAAAGCCTTCCATTGATAATAATTTGAAAAAGTTCAAAAATAACTCTATTTTGTAACATTTTGATAATTTACTACTTCTTCCCACACACACTCAGTCATTGAGAAATGATAAACTCCCATTTCTTCTTATTGCATCCACACTACACTAAACACATAAATATTCAGCCTTACAGTATTTATTACTTACTACTGGGAAAAAAGTCAAATTCCTTTATAGCAAAGCGTTTGCTCGCTCCAAACGCGTCTGAACTTCTGATAAATAATGTAATATGTCTCCAGCTCTACACTGAGCCTTCTCCTTGCAACAGCCGCCTCACACTTTGAAACTCTCTGCACAGATCCGTCTGGAAATGGAAATAAAAAGGCAGAGAAAATGAAGCAGATGGGAAATTTATCCTTTGCAAACCAAAAACAACAAAAATGAATTCAAGTTTGTTTGCAGTGTCAGTTTTTCATCTGCTTGGCTCTCTGTTAAACTGAGATTACCAGCCACATTTTAGCTTCTTAAATCCAAATTTTTTTGCTCTGTTAGTATGTATTCACACCACAGAATGCATATGAGAACTGGACTAAGTGAGTGTGACGTCACCTGTAGAAAATGTCTTTTTTCTGGCTCAAAAAAAATGAAGTCAATACAGACATTTTTTGCGAAAACAAGTCAGTTTAAATTATTTTTTTTTAATAAACCATTAACGTTTTCATCATCAGAACTCAGCAGATCCACACATAGTTATTATAAAATGCTCATATTGTTGACGTCATATTTGCCAATTAAAGAAAAAAAGTAGTTAGCATTGCTTTAGTTGCTTTAGTAGTATTTAGTAGTTCGGGATTAGGGAAGGAACTCGGACATAGCCTCAATCACAGTTTTTTCGCAATGCAGATGCCGCCATGTTAGAGCCAGGAAACATCACTGATTGGTCCAAAACCTGTCAGTCAAACGTTTCGAATGCTTGACATGAGGGCCAGCCATTGAACGTATATGAGAACTGGACTGAGTGACCCCCTCCTCCCTTGTGTTTCAAACAGGAAGTACCTGCTGAGTCCAAGAAGCCAAAATCTCATAAACTTTTATTAAGAAATAAACATCTATTACTTAGTCAGTGTAGCTGTCAGAATAACCTTTTTTAATCTTGCTAATACTATTTTTTTTCATGATATTTTTTCTTCAAGTTATTAAAGTTATAAACCGGCCAATCAGATGCATTAAAAGTTTGTGGTTTCAGGTTTCACCTTTGAAACGTTAGACAGACTGGCAGGCTTGCGTTCAAGTGGTAGGGGTGTGGCCTTCCATCGAGCTAGCTCGTGATTGATGTGAGTGGTCGCCATAGAAGTGACCAACTCAGACCAATCTCTGCTGGTTTTTGGTTCCAACATGGCGTCCATATCACAAAAAAATGGTGACTGAATTGACTTCATTTTGTTTCATCTGAAAATAAAGTCATGCTTGATGCTGATGTCACACTTACTAAGGCCAGTTCTTAAATTCAGTCAACAACCGGCAGGCACAACATAAGCATCCCCTAGCTGTTTATTCCTCAATAGACTACGGAATTTTGGCTTAATGAAACCAACGGGTACTTCCTGTTTGGAACACAGAGGGGGAGGGGTCATTCAGTCTAGTTCTCATGTACAGTCATTAGATCATACAAAATTTAGATTGTGGCTCTTGCATGACTATTTAGCTTTAAAACTGGTTATTTGGCAAACAAATTCGGAGTTCTGAAAATATTGTGACATAGAAGAAGTTGAGAATCCTTTCATCAGACACCCTTGTAGAATTATCTAGACACTCATACCGGAAACATCTTCATCTATCAAAGGAGAAACTTTGTTTTAAAAGTTGGAGTGAGCTCAGTCTGACTGTCTCCTCCCGATAACACCCAGAGTTATTCACCCTCTCTTATCAGCTGTCATCCTCCCTTTCTCACCCGTTCTCCTCCTCCTCCTCCTCTCATTCACTGAAAGTTGACTCCCCCGCGCTCCTTTCCCCCCACCTCCCTGACACGCTTTTATATTTGTAGTTCACGCCTCGGACAGCATTCGAGACGCCCTCACCTGCAAAGTGGCCACTTTCCCCACTTTCAAACCAGAAAGGATGCTTTAGTTCATACAAGTGGCCGGCGCCCTCGCGCACGTGCTCTGCTGTTAGCTTAATGCATCCCCGATGAGGCGCTTTTTGGGGCTGGTGTTGGAGCGCCTGGCGGTGCTGTCTAAAAACCTCAAGCTGAGAGATCGCAGGAAATCAAAGAAGAAACTCAACAGTTGGAAAAGTAAAGCATGGGTGAGTGTGGGATCCAGACATGGTTCTTTCCTTTGATGCTGCTTTACGGACACTTTTGAAAAGTGTGAGGGTGGAACAAGTTTGTAGGATTTTATTAGGACTCACGTTCATTTGAGTTTTATTTAGCACTTCACCAAACTTCTGTTTGAAAAACTAGTTCACAAAACTCATCAGAAAGTTCAGACAGTTTAGAAGGTTTCCTCTCTGCTTGTTCTGCACCAAAAGATTGAGTTGAAATGTCCAAGCAAAGTAAGCTTTGATTTGTTGTGTTCTAACATGTAAAAAAACACAGGGGTGTTTGTCACCTCAGCCTGCTTACAGTCTCAATCCTGACTGTATCACTTCCTCCCTCTTCTTAAAATAGTCTCTCCATTGAGCACCAGAAGCATTTTAAGAACCACAACTGAGTCTGCTGTGTGTGTGTATGTGCACATGTGTGTTTGAATGAAAGAGGGCAAGATAGTTTTTTCCTTAGCTTTTCGATCACACAAACAAACCGTCATTCCTGTCATTTCTTTTTATCAGCTTAACATTACAAGACAAATTAAAATGTTTTTTCTGACTTTATCAACTTTGTCTAAATAATCAACAATGAAAGCAAAGGGCATAAGAATTTCCGTCTCACAACAGTTGATTTTGTATAGTTTTTCTAGACAACAATTCAAAATCTTTGTTTTTTTATGCTTTGGTCTGCATTTAATACAGGGGGCTTTACAGACATTTTACATTTTATATAGGTGGATCTATTGAAACACAACACATTTTAAAACACAAGAGAGACTTTTTCTTGGAATTGCAGCCAGTTTTTGCCTAAAAAAACACTTAAAAGTCCTTCCAGCTATCGTCCCATTTCACTGATCAATGCAGACGTCAAAATTATTATTTTAACTCAAATATTGCTTAAGATTTTGTGGGCCATGAAAGTGAATACATTTAAAATGATTTGAGTCCAGTGAAGTTCACGTCTCTTAAAAGGGTGCAGCCAGTGGAGTTTGTCAAATAGAACACAGTGATGAGTTTGATAAGGACATTTAAGGATGAATCTACATAGTGTATGGAAAAGAGTATTCAGAGGTTTTAGATATGACTGATAGGTGTTTTGATAGACAGAATCTCCATAATCAATAATAGGTAAAACAAGTTGGGTTATAATTCTATTCCTGGCGTCAAAAGTAAAACAATTAGAAGAACGAAATAGTGGACCTAAGATTGAATAGGTTTTACTAAGAATATTATTAACATGGAGTTTAAACTTTAAATTTGGGTCCAACCAAAGACCAAGATACTTAATAGAGTCAGCGTTGTGCATTATTGACCCATCACTGAATAGAATTTGCAGAGGAGGTGCATCTTGCAGTTTATGAGGTGTACCAAAAAGCAGAGAACCAGATTTTTTCATATTTAAACTAAGTTGATTCTCATGAAGCCACATTTGTATTGAATTAAAATCTAACTGTAATTGTTTTTCAACAACAGAAAAATCTGAATCAGAGCTGTAAATAACAGTATCATCGGCATAGATGTTTACAGAGCAATTGGAGATGACATTTGGAAGATCATTAATAAAAATAGTAAACGAAAGGGGACCAAGAGTGGACCCTTGTGGTACACCTTTTTCAAGAATGCATTTATCCGACTGAATACCATTAAGAAGAACATACTGGGATCTATTATGCAGATATGAACTAAACCAAAGAATTGCATTAGAGTCAAAACCTAATGTGTACAATTTATCTAAAAGCAAATAATGATCCACAAGATCGAAGACTTTAGATAAGTCCAAAAATATGGAGCCAACATATTGATTGTGATCAAACGAGGAGAACACATCATTCGTAAATTTAAGAAGGGCAGTGGTGGTAGAAAAGCCAGAGTGGAATCCAGACTGCACAGGAGATAAAATATTGGATGCATTTAGGCAATCATTAATCTGATGGTAGATAATCTTTTCAAATATCTTAGCTACAGCACAGATATTAGAAATTGGGCGGTAATTATGTAAATCAGTAGAATCACTTCCTTTAAGCAGAGGAGTGACTCTAGCTGTCTTCCAGATGAATCGTAATGTAGCTGTATTTAGCGACTAATTAAATAAATCAGCTAAAGGAAACATTAAAACATGAGCAGCAATTTTGAGAAATTTGGGGTCTAGACCATCAGGACCAGAACTAAATTTTTTTTCAGATCCATCAAAGCATTATAAACATCAGTTAGAAAAATTTTAGAGAAAGAGAAAAGGGGACCAGAGAGCTGTTAGTTTTAAAGGGCTCCAGTCACGTAATTAGAATTAACACTACTACTGATAGAGGTAAAATGGTGATTCCATAAGTCCGAGATTATGGACGAATCAGAAAAGGTTTCATTATTCACGACAATGGGATTAATATTTTTTTGCTTAGATTTATTAAGGATACAATCAAAATGATCCCCAAATTTTTGGGGTTATTCAAATTGTGAGCAAAGCCCTCTTTAAAATAATAACTTTTTGCATTCCTTGTAAATATAAGAAAATTTTCTGAATATTTTTCATGAAAATTTTGATTTGTTGGGGTAAAATAAATATATAGTTTGAAAAAAATGGACCCATCATTCCTACAGTCTGACCGGCAGCTGGTGGGGGTAGTATTATGATCTGAGGTTGTCTCTTTGGAGAAGTGTAGCCACAGTGAAGCTATGATTAGCTGACTTTAAGTAATCTACAGAGTAGCTTGACCCCCCCCGCTGTGTTTTCAGGGTTGTAGGGTTTTTGTGCATGTTTGTGTTGATATGTTCTTGTCTGTTTGTCTAAGCAGAGCTTTGGAAATGCAACCCTTCTCAGTGTGGCTGCATCCAGAGATTACGTGATATGATCTGGGACAGGTGTGCGGAACGCTGTGGATTAGTGGACGGGATATAGTTTGTCCCTGTGTGTGTACATGTGTGCACGTCCTACAGTATGCGAACACGGGGCAATTTGTGTTTCTTTGTGTGTAAACAAGAGAGAGGGGGAAAGGAAAAAAACTGAGTTGAGATTAAAAGTGCATTTTGTGTGTTTGCGTGTACTTGTGTGTGCGTGTGCGTGTGTGTGTGAGTTCCTATCCCAGATTACCCTAAATTTATCTTTCAACTGCTGACAGATGATCTAACATGACATCACTCATATTGGCACTTGGGATAACATGGCTGTAGGATTGTGCCAAAACAGTTCTTATGGGATCATTAGTCCACTGATCACTGATAATAAATTACATTTTACTTTATAGATACAGCTAAGAGGAAAATGCAGTATTTAATCCAAGCTATTACAATGAATGATACTCTGATTTACAAGTTATAAATTCTAATCTGTAATTATTTTTTTACGCCCGTTGTCACAAATTACAAATTGGGTTCAATAGTAATTAAAATTGCCTCAAATTGTTATGATAAAACCAACCTCTCACATTCTGCTCCTGAATCAAACACAAACTAGGAACAAACAAATGTTGCAGTTTCTCAATAGACCGTTGAGACTGGACTCAGAAGGGAGCAATTTCTCATTGGTTCTTGTACCATAAAGCCAAATTTTGCACAAAAATGACCATGTGTACAGCCTGATATTAACTTTTTAATGTAAATGTCTTTGTTTCTAACAACTCTGAGTGGTTGGTTTAAAAATAAAAAAGGTGAATTTGTTAATTTGGTTGCATTATAGTTAAAATGTATCACTATTATTGGTGCAGAGCAGGAGTCTCAAACTGGCGGCCCGCGGGCCATATGCGACGCCAAGTCAATATTTTGCAGCCCCTGCCTTAATATGAAAGTTCAGTGTCTTCTAGATAAAATTTTCTGCATGTCCACGCTTCTTCCATAGGTTTGTATTTGCTTTGTGATGTTTCATCTTGCTTTATGTTTAAAACTTTGGATTTGTTATTGTCGCTGGATCTGGTCATCAGAAAAGTCCTTAGCAACAGTTGCTAGCCCCGTTAGCTCCTGTCGTTTCACAGGACACGCTGAAGATATCATGGAAATAAAGTAATTTTTTGACATATTAAAAAATGTCACAAATGTAATGTGATTCCTTTAGAGCATTTTCCATCTTTCCTTGGCTTCTTTATACACAATAATGTAACATTTTACCTGGGGTGCCCAACCTTTTGATCCTCACTGTAAGCAATGCGTGATAAGCTAGACCATAAAATACAAAAACTTTTTTGGTGCTACAAACCATTTAATATATATTAAAATGCCAGTTTTTAAACAGTAATAGAAAAAATACACTAGATCCATGTAAATCTTTGTTTTCCTTTTCTGAGTTATCATCTGGTTCAGAACTGGTTCAGCTGGAAAAAAAACATCTCTATAATCCTATTATAGGGCAGTGATGTTGGTTTTCTATCAAGGCAGACCAATGAAATCCTAGATGTTGAAATTCCGTTCACTTATCATTGTTTCTTTTTTGTCTTTGCATCTGATTTTGGTGACAGACAGATGTATTAGAGAGAGGGGTATCGCAATCTGCGACAAATCTCTGATGCGAAGTGATTCATTTTAATACGATTTCATGTATTTTCCTGAATATAGATTTTATTTTTGTTCTGAGTGTGGGCTAGATGTGTAAAACAATCCCACTGTTCAAACACTGTGCAGATGGACTGCTGTTTGATATCACAACAAAGTGATTTTATCAGGGAAGGAATTTGCCTCTTGAGAAATGTTTCGTAAAAAGCTGGTTCAAGGTAAAAAAAAAACAAAAAAAAGGTCATCACTGTTTATTTTTTATAGTGATGTGAGGTTTTACAAAAAAAGCTTAAACCTGCTTTATAGACCACAAAATGTTTGTTTTTCGCCATATTTTGAGCTGATGATGTGCACTGATTCATGTTTTAGAGAGATTACAAAAATATCTGAAGTCCATATATTTCCCCACTTCTCTGAATTTAAATGAATTATAACATTCCGTTTTTTTGTGGTTTTAGGTGATCCTGACAGTCTATCTCAATGACACCCAGCAGATGTTAACTGAGGTCCCAGTTACTCCAGCAACAAGAGTGGTTGATGTGGTGGAGTACTGCAAGGAGGCTGGTGAGGGGGATTGTCACCTGGCCGAGGTCTGGAATGGACAAGGTGAGTCCATTCTCTGGTTTATCAGAAATGCTCAGGAATCATCTTAGACATTCATGATTTCATTTGCATGCTGAACAAATTTTAAATGGCACATGTCTCTTCAACTATTAAATCTGGCCTGCAAAACTGGAATAAATTATATTGATAATCTTTAACAATGTTTTTTCCTTGTACTTCTGGTGTCTCCCCATACACAGACCTTTGTTTAGGTTCAGAAAGTTATTCTGGTGTTGGAAGATTTGTTGTTTTTCCTGCATAAATGTCTGATTTCTAAGTAGGACAATCATTTTTCCAATCATTCAAACACCCCATGAACGCAACATTTCTCTAAATTGCATTTTCCCCTCAAAGACATCAACTCATTGACACAATTGGCAGTAAAATTAGAATAAAAGCCACAATAAATACTCCAAAATGTTCTATTTTATCAGATTTCAATAAAGATTCAAACATGTTTTCATCCAGATTCCTTGCTATTTCTTCCTCTTAAGTGGTGGATTACCAAAACACTCCTAGCAACTGCTTCTGGTGTGGCTCTTCTGTCCATTTTTTAAACCCTTTGTGGGCCAGGAATCAAAAAGTTTACCCACCTCTGACCTAAAGCAAAGTCAATATTTTCTGCTGCTGATTTTTAAAAACTAAACCCATCTTTAAGGGCTTTGTTATTTTGTAATCTATGAAAAAAGATTAAGAAAATAGGTTAAATTAAAGGAAGTTAATTTTGTCAACATTAGTTCTTGTCCAATTAAGATAATTGTGCTCAGGTGTGTTCTTGGAGTAATCCTGTAATCTAAAAAAAAACTCGATTAGCAAGTTATGGAGAATTAAGATGATACAGATTTCCATACAAACTGAGAAAAAACAGTTTGAAAAGGACAAGTATGAAAAGCATGCAAAATTTGTCTGGAAAAAAAATCATCTAAGCATGGAGTAAGACAGCGGTATAGCTATTGCACACTAAATATATAGCAGACCACTGAGTAATAAAAAACATTTGTATGCAATTTATATATAAACTGATTGCAACTAAATTCTATATTTTCTTCTGTGCATGCAGACTAATTTCTAGAATCAATTGAGATTGTATTTTCATGAAAAACAAAAACGACTGCCATGATAAAATCACAAGGCCTTCTTAAATGTTTAAAAGTTTGTCACTAAACTACTGTTGGAATGTCTATGACAAAAAAGCTGATATATGATGATGTTTTAACCATAACCTTGAAATATATCTAAGTATAGATTTTTAACAAAGTTCATTGTGCCTAAATTCATCATAACTCTTGAAGTATTTCAGGTTTCAGTTTTGTGATAGCATCTTTCTAAAGTAGTGCTCTCGTGGTACATCGGTTTTTCATTAGTCTCTGTGACAGTAAACAGGTGTGCCACCCCCCCCCTTTTTTTTTGTAAAGTCTATTCTCATGTTTTATGTCAGAAGATCTGTGCAGCTGGAAAAGATCTGGAGTAAGATAAAAAAAATAAAGAGTCAGAGCTCATTTGGTTAGCTCTGTTCCTTCAAAGCAGAGTTAAATTTTCAACCATGAACAATGCTGATTAGTAAAAAGCAATATTGTTAATGTTGATGCTTTTTGATGCAGTCCAAAATAAAGGAACCATTTAACTAAAGGCTTTTACTAAGTTGTTTAACAACATTGCAAAAAAGAAATGTTTATAAAATAGCTAGATTATTATCAGAATTACTGAGGCTGATCTGGACTATATCTGCGCTAACACAGATACTACTGACGCTCTTGTCTTTTGAGGATCAGGGGGTGTAAATAATTACTATATAATCTGGTATTATGTGACAGGATTATCACATTGTGAACTGGCCTAAATCACTTGTTCTGAGGCTTACAGTGGAGCTCCAGTTTTAGGAAATCAATACAGCAGCGAGGAACTCTTTATGATCGGGACAATACCAGCTCCAGTGGACCAGTCCATTTCCCTCGCACTCTGAGAGCTACTACCTCCATCAAGGCTTGGCCCGTTTTCAGTCAAGCATAGCTGTCAAAGCAATAAACAGCACAGTGTTTGTGTGTGTGTGTGCAAGTGTGACTGAGAGGTTACGGGTGTGTCCCAGAGGGCAACAATATAAAACAGCACACAATAAACGCTTGTACATGTTGTGTGTCAGATTGTTTCAGTGTGATGAGACACCGTGCCTCAAAGGCTCGGCCTCTGTTATTGTGTGTTTGTGTCTAACCACTGTGGACAGCAGAGATTTTTGTGTGTGTGTTTAGACTGAGAGAGGTGGTTTAAATAAAGTTTACACACAAGAATGTAAAGATACAATGTAAACTTCTATAAAAGTGAACTAAATAATAAAATAAAACATCAGAATGTGTTTTAAAACTTGTGCAACACATTTCAAAGTAAACTTACAGTATTAGGATGAAGCATTTAAGGTTGTGTAAGACTCATACCATTAAATATTAAAGAGCTAGTGTGTTGTGTCAATGATATACTGGTGATCAAGCAACTTCAATTGGTTCCTTATTTAAACATGGCACAGCATCTTTTTAGTGTCGTCATTATTGCTGGAAGGGCTGACATAAATATCACTAAATCAAACAACAAAACGAATGTGACGGCAGTGTATGTTATTTTTATTTTTATTTTTTTGATAGAGCAACAACCGCTTGTGTGGGACAAATAGGGACGATGCAGCCAGGAGATACGGGTATTGCTTAATCAATCCGGGAAAAGAAAAAAAACTGTAGAACTCAGCCTGGAACAATGGAAATCATTGGAAGCAGCGGACAGTGTAAACAGATTGTCCTTGTCAGAATATTTCAGTGAGCCTAAACCAATAGTGGATTTTAAATACTCAAAAGATTTATCATCTTTTCTATTTAAAAGTGCCCTTCCAATGAAAATCAAGTTTTTTGAGTTTTTAACATTTATGTGAGGCATTTTCTTATGAAAGAGATCAAATGTAATAAGAAATCATTTTGTTTTTGCGTTTTTACTTTTTAATCGCTGTCAATCAAATTGTTGCAGACAGGCTCTGTTTGAATGAATGATCTTCTTTCCATCAACAGCTCTGCTGCACATGCACTAAACCCTCATCCGTTCCTAGTGTGTCTAGTTCAGGTTCTGGAGAAGAGAAGATGGTATCTTCACATTGACTGCAGTCAAATGAGCCGCCGTTCACATTTCTGTGGTCAAATCAGCATCACTGGATTTTTGGTGTGAGTTTCATCCAATACTTACGGTAGCAGGACTGAGAACGCTGGAAAATCTCCACCAGACTCCACGGAGCTTCTTGATGTGACCACGGAAATGTGAACGGCGACTCATTTGACCGCAGTTGGAAAGGATTATAAATCAATGAAAGAGCATTTTGAAGTTAGCTTTCATTATTTTATCAAGAACTCTGCTCTAAGAAACCAATAGATTGAATATATTGATCACAGCAACGTCAATAAACATTGTTAATTAGCTAAAAGAGTCTTTGGTGAACTGGAAGGAGAAAGAATCAGATTTTTGGAAGAAGTTCGGTCCTTCCTCGTACAAGCTGACATCCGGCTCAAAACGATACGGCTGGACATTACCGATTTTATTGCACATTTTTATGTAGCAGCAACGAAGATTTACGCTAGCGAGAGACAGAGCTATCGTAATCAGACAGGGGGTTCAGGGGCGGAGCTGCTCAGCTCAGCTCCAAAAGCCACGCCCCCTTAGAGGAGATTTTGGAAACAGAGGCTTCAGATCAACATAAAAAATGGCTTTTTAAGACATTTAGGTTGTGGGGTTTTGGTTAAAAATGTCATAATCATAATTAAAACACTACTGGGAACGTTTTTTTAAATAAAAAAAAATATCATAGGGGGACTTTAAGATTAGAATCTATGCTTCAATCTTCTTGCAAACTTTTGTACTTTTCACCCTGCCAGCTTGATTAGTTCAATTTTTGCTAATTGAAATGATAAATTATTCAAAAGGTTATGGTTGCAGGAGGCATTTGTGCTTTTTTTTTATTTATTTACTTTATAAAACCTGTTCATGTTGGCACTTTCAATGTGGATTTTAGTTAGAAATAATGAGAATGAGAGCGTAGAACATGTAAATCAGTTAATAATACAGCCTATTGTGCAGAAAACAACCTATTCAAGATGTGTTATTCAAAAATAAAAGGGCATTGTTCTTTTAGCTGTCTTGTTTTGAAAAATCATCACCCATTTGAGTAAAAAAAATCAAATAAATGAGTTAAACATGTTTTGTGATTGTGCTTTTTTTATTATTATTTTTTTTTTACTGAATCAAGCGGTAGCCTTCTCTGAAGTTTATAATGACCCAGGTTCTCAATGGTTGTCAAGTTAATAAAAAAATATAGGGCTGTCAGATTTGTCGCGTTAAAAACGCGTTAATCCGACGTGTGCTTGACGCCGACAATTTTTTTGACGCATTAATCGCGGATTTTCTCATACGTGCCTTTCCATACCGCGCGCGCGGGGGTCCCCCCTTTAACTTACCGGCTGCTCTCACTCGATCACGGGTGGGTCTCCAACCACCGAGCTGCGAGCTAAAACAGGCTGGCGCCAGGACCTGGAGAGCTCCTGCACCCTAACCCGGCTCCGGTTCGCGTCCAGCACCACGTCTGGTGGTACCGGCTCGAGTCCGGCGCCGCGTCCTGAGAGCTGCGGACCCCCGACGTTCCGAACAGCAAGCTCACCGGGGGACGTTTTAAATGTTCTGGAGGTTTAAGCGTGATCCAGCCCCAGCATAGCGGTCTGTCTGCCGGCATATTCATGGCGTGAGCTCCGCTGGACACGTCGCTGCATCGAGCTGCAGCCAGAGAACGCGGCGGCAGTAACAGACTGTCAAACTATCCACTGTGTATCCTGCTTTTCTCAGTCTTTAATGATTTAAAAAAACAAAAGTTAATAGGAAATGATAAATCTCTATTTCATTTATTACTGCAATTCAGCAGAGGAGGAAAAGATTTGGTCCTGACAAAAAATGAACATGAAAGTGTTCTGGAAATTTTATTTTTGATGTTTTTTTATTTTATTTTACTGAACGTTAATTGAAGTTTTGAATTTAAAATGCCCTTCACTTGCATTTGGGCTTTTGTTAGGCATTTTATGTTACAGCCTTTTATTGTTAAGAAAGTTTATCTCAATACAATGCTACAAAATAAAGTATTTCTGATGAAAACAATTAATTTTGCCATTCTTGTTTTCATAATTAAGGTAGAACTGCTAAATTCCACGAAGCACATTTTTTTTCCTTAAAAAAAGGCCACATTTTAATTTGCGATTAATCGCGAGTTAACGCAGGACAAAATGCGATTAATCGCGATTAAAAAATTTAATCGCCTGACAGCTCTAAAAAAATAAATACATAAGAAGGAGCAACACCGGTTTTATACCATAAATGTAAAAATGAAAACGGTTTACAAGAGCAGTTTTAAACGATTTGATGTCTATTGCTGTGCCTCTTAGTTGTCAACTGCTGGGAGCTCATTGATTTTTTAAAATCAACAGTGTGATTGTATAATTCTGTAGTATGAAGTAGGGGTGAGTGACTGTCACGTGGATGGATCCATATTTGGACTTAACAAACCTCTCAGTTCACTTTGACTGGTTGTATCGACCTTATTTCGCACGTTTTTGAGTTGGGCGGAAAAACTCCCGCAAACATCCCCCTCCCTCTTCAGGCTTCCGTTTTTCCTGTTCAAAACTGTACGGCTGCTGTCAGAGATCATCCGTCCATGTGTGTGTTTTGTATGTCTGTGTGAAAAGAAAAGAGGAAGGGCCAAAGAGAAGAGTTCAGCTGAGTTTTAATGTCAGTTTAGTTATTTTTCCCTTAAAGTTCCACTTCCTTAAAAAAGTAGGAGGGACAGAAAGAGGAAAGAGAGGAAAGCCCCCATTCCTTTTAGCTTCACTGTCAGCAACAAGCCAAGTTTTTCAATAGTAAGCAAGTTATATAAAAAAAAAAAAAAAACACGTCTATGATTACAATATTCACTGTATTTAAAGTCAAGTCCTTTTTAAAGAGACATTAATTTTCTGCTTTTGTAACTGAGCTCGTGTTTTGTGTCCAACTCCCTTCCTGAGGTCACAATTGCGGCTTTGTTAAAATTAAATCATGAGTATTATTGAGTAGGAAGTGAGCCCTGATCAGATGACTCAATCAAATGGTTTTAAAGACAGATTCATAACACAAGACAAGACATGTGTTTAAACCATTTGAAATAAATCAGAATGACGTGGTCTAATGGGATTACCCTTAAAATCGTCAGTGAAGATGTCATTTTATTTCCTGTAACTCTTTAACTGTTTACGCAATTTTCATAAGGATTCAGAAGCAGAGAAAGGGAGTTTGCATTGATCTACAACACTTCACACTAGTAAAGTGCTTCTGCAATAAACGTTAATCTGATTCTGACATGGAGAAAAGTAGTTTTACATTAGTAGCAGTTTTTAGCAAATCTGCTTTTTACTTCTTTAGAATTGTGGAAACTGTGTAAAGAGGTAAAAGCTACGTACATACTGCACTCAGCAACGTGCGATCAAGCGTCCACTTCCAATGTCAACGTGCTTCAGGCTACCGTATTCTCATTCTCAAGCATAGTTTTTACGACCGTTTTCGGGCTCTATACTGTACATACAAAATGTGAACAGGCATTAGTAGCTAAGCCAGGTTGAATTTTGACTAATCAGAGACTCGGAAACTCACCAAACTCTGGCATTGCTGGCTTATGTGGTGAACCCAGACACAGCGCGAGACTGACAATGTCAGCATTTATTTAAAAAAACAAAAAAAACAAAAAACAAAGCCACTCTCCTGACAAGATGTTGATCTATGTCCGCCATTCCAAGGATGATAGCAATGAAACAAACCGTTTCCTGTTGGTACTCAGTTTGCAAGATTTACACAACTTTGACATTTTGCACCAATCCTCTTCCATCCTTAGATGATGGGCATGTACTGGTACAGTAACCCCCCCTATTTGATTCATGGGAGTTAGGGACCGGAGACATCTGCGAATATGGAGAACCCTATGTCTCCCTCTCACCCACACATCTTCTTTCACAAGAGAACAGATTCATCCTTATAAACCTGCTTCGGATGATAATTATCCTCCACAATTATCAGGATATTTTCGAGCCGCTTCTGAATCAGCTGATGCCATTTCTTCATGCAGGCAGACATTATTCAGTTGGTAGCGATTCAAGAACTGGTGGGGCCAACCTTTAGCTCATTGTGTGTGTGCACCTGTGTGTGTAGCTAGTGGGCCGGTGTGCGCTTTATCTCTGCTCCCCTCCTGGAAAATCCCACTACTTTGGACATGAAAGTTTCATACAAGTGTCTTTAGTTGTCTGAGTTTTTGTGACAAACCACAAGTCATTTGCCTAAAAAAAAATCTGTGAATACTTAAATAAGAAACACAAATACGTGGCGGAACACTGTAAACAGAAAAAAAAGAAGACAAAGCCCCTCTGTCTGTGCTTGTCCAGTGTTAACATCATGGGCTAAAGAATGGACATCAAATGCCCACTGTGCATGTAGCTAAAGAGTTAAAGTATTTTGAAGAGCATGTTTAGTGTTTTGGGCGGCATCTCATATACTATAAGGATAAATACAGTATGTGACAGAGCGCTTTTCGCTCCCTCTGGGTGAGGTACAATTAACTATGTAAGAAATTCCTCGTTCTTTGTATTTATGTTTATCCTTTCGTCACATCCCTTTTTCAACATTTCTTCATCTTGCATGTTTTCCAGAGCGAGCTCTTCCTCCGGAGCTGTTATTGTTGGACCTTCTTCAGCGGTGGGGAGCCAGGAGGCCCGAGGTCAGCTTCTACCTCAGACACTGCCCCCCCTGGCCTCAAGGTACAATCAAAACACCAAAGAAACCCGGTTCAGTGAAAGGCCAACTAAAAAAACATCAACAATTAAACAAATTATTTTTATTTGTTTTAAGACTTGCTCTAAGGGAGAACGTAGTAAGAGTGGCAACCCAGTATTGGTGGTGTGAGTGAGGTTTTGGAGTTAGGTCAGTGACTAAGTCAGTCATTAGCCAGATAAGATGATTAGAGTTACATAATGGGACAGAGCTGGCATTGAGTGACAAGGACAGCGATGTCAAATGATTTCCAGCTGGGAAGAGCTGTTCCAATTGCTTAATGTTGCAAATAAAACCCACAAATATATCCTCATTGGAAAAGTAAAGAATCAATAAGCATATTGAATTTGTGCAGCACAGCTCTGATTGTGTATCACTGTAGGAAAGAAACAGCCACTCCTGATGTCAGAGTATTTAACTTTCATTCTGGAACCATTAAAAACATAATTATCATTCATTAGAATCTCATTATATTTGTAAGTACTTGGAGCAATATCGCAAAACAATTAACCTGGATTGACATTAAAGATTCTTTTTGTTTGTGGTTTCTTTATTTTTTTTATGAAGTTTTGCAGCACCTTTTCTCGCTCTAAGTCAAGGTTTCGCTGACTTGAAACACATTTTTAGATCAGTCCCAGATCTTCTGCCTGCAGGCCTGTAATGCGTTTATGAGCAGGGAGGGGGGTTAGATCTGGAGTGAGATGAAAAGAGCAGCCGCTCATTTGGTCTCCAACAGCAGACAGGAGAAGCATCCCCCCTCTTTGCTTCTGTCCTACACATGTGCTTTTGAACCATCAGTAGATCACAAAGAGAATCCTCACCCGCGCTTTTAAGGAACAGCCTAGTTAATGCAGCCTTCTGTGGATGCCAGACTCCCCCCTCTCTGGCTTCCAGCTTGTGTTCGCCTCCTCTCTTTATGTCTTTAAACAGCCTCTTGAAGGAGTTTGATTTTCTCTATAGACCCGAGAATAACAACGCTAATGAATCACCGCCTCCTAAGACTCATTAACACCTTGCTCCCTCTGTGGCTTTGAACTTCAAACTTCAATGATCAAGCAGCTCTAATTTGGGTGGCTAACTGGGTCACGCCCACCTCAAATGATCTTAAATGTTTCCAGATTAATCACAAAGGTTTGATTCCTGAAGTAATTGTCTGGAAATAAGGGTTGTGGAGAACCAGGTCACAGAAGAAGGAAAACAGATGATGGAAACTGAAATAAGAAAATTTAACATATTTTGGAAAAAAAACAACTTCATTCTTAGTCAAAGCTACCCTAACAGATGGATATGGGTTGTTTGCTGGCAAAAAGTGGGCAAATTAAATGGAAAAAGTAAGTTCGTAGACCACTTGTTCATACACGTTTTTTCTATGGGCATGCTGCGGGCAACATGTTGTAGCGAGCAATTAAATAACATGCAAGGAAGTAAGGGTAAATAGGTGAGGCATGTCTTATGGAATTTTCTTTTTTTTTCACATCTCAAACTCTGCGCAGGGTTAGTGCTGCTTACATGATAACCGCATGCTCCTTGCATGCACCCTGACTGTTAGATAATTTGGGTATCCTAAGTGCACCTACAGTATGTATCACCTGCATGTATCACCTGACGTACCACAACAATGGTACGTTGGTAATGGTAATGACATTTCTTGAGGTGGCTGTACCAGCCTCAACAGAACTACAAGACACACTTTTAGGATGCAGTCACTCCTCTCTACAACATTACTGGGTTAACCTCCTATACGGGTTCATATGACTGAGGCTTTAGTATTGGCAAAATCATGTAAAGCCCCAATAGTCTTTAAAACACCAGGGGTCTAGGGAAAAATCGATTCTGGGATGTATCACGATATTTCATTAATTAATTCTATGTTTTTTATCATTCTGAAAATATTATGTTGTGGAAATATTGATTGTTCCCTTTAAGAACAACATTTCTTAATTTACCAAAAGAAAACCACCATGAATTTGCTTGGGCAAAACACCTTGTAGCCAATATGAGACAGTTGACGTGCTTAACGTTGTAATCGTGAAATAACAATAATTTTATAATTTTATTGCAATAAAACACCCTTTAATACATTGAGATAAAGTTTTTTCTTAGTCATACTCTTAAAAAATTGTTCTTCTACAGTCTCGGGATATATCGTGATACACATCCAATCGTGAGACACGTATTTCAATACGTATCGTATCGCCCAACTCTTGCTAACACAGACCCCTAAAAAACAGATTATTTACATTTCGCAAACATGACCACTAAATTGCGGAGAAAAATAAACTTTTGTATTTAGGATGAATAAATTGTTTGCACAAATATTAATAAAAAAAGATAGCATTTTTTTTAACAATGAACACGTGATAATTTCTTTTGTCCACAAATTCTGTATGTTGAAGCACACTGAGCATTACCATAAAATTATGCAGTTGATTTTGTTGAAATTTTTATATGATGGTTCCAAAAAGTAATTATTTTATTTGGTTGTACACTTTATACTTTGTACACTTTGTATACTTCTTGGAACTACAGGAGCTCCATTCCATTGAACACCACGAGAGAAGACATGAAAGAATTGAACCTATGAATAGACTAATTAATAGATAAAGAAACAGCAAAACTAATTAACTCAAAAGGGCATATAAAAAAATAAATTTAAGAGATTAAACCTCAAAGAATCAAGCCAGAAATTACAGAGCTTCCCAGTTACAACTGCCATCTGGACCGAAGTATTTAAATTCCTGCTCAGATGAATGGCACTGCAGCACGCTGCTGGTTTGAAATGAAATTTAAAGCGCTCTGCTTTGCTTTACTGACTGACTGTGGGTGAAACTTAGAGATGGGGAGGATTAAGTGAGATTGAACCTGTCTGGTCTGGATAGATTTAACAGGAATGATGCTATTTATAGATTACATAGAGAGATTATGATGTAAAATCCCACCGAGTGCAGATATAATAAAAAGAGATTTGCCTTTTTTTCTCCAAAGGAAAACACAGAAAATGATTTCCTGTAACAGGATCAAGTTAAACCCTGCATCCCCTTTTTAACAGCCAACTATTTGACCACTTAATGTTTAACTATGCAACTTTTTAGAAGTTTTTCTTACCAGATATTTTTCAAATCAAGCAAAAATCAACTAAAAGGAGACCGTACATGTTTTTGTAAGATCTCTTCTTGTATAAAACATAGTCTGAAGCTTCTATCAGAGTTTTTGTGTGAATTTGTAATAATGGTCCCTCCCCCCTGAAATAGTCATGTTCAGTATTCATGACAAATTGGGTGTTTGGACTCTGACCAAGCAGGCCACGGGAGGTAGGAATGTGGGGTATGAAGGGTGGTTGGACAGTAACTAAGGTTTGTAGTCGCATCATTCTGACTAAGTGTTGAATGAGATGTTTCTTTGAGGATTTTCAGTAAGACTTATTATATTTATCTATGAAAAGTGTTTTTCGCTATAAAGCAGTGGATGCAGTTTATTTATTAATATCTTTTTCTAAACAGAAAGAGTTCCTTTTTTTTACGTTTTTTTTTTGTTTTTGTTTTGTGGAACCTAAAGGATTTAGCCTTTAGGAGCTAAACTCATAAAGTTGGATGTTTTTCACAAAGATAATTTTTCTGTCGGGAAGTGAAAAAATGATGACTCACTGGAATTCTGCTGTAAAATCAGTGACTTCATTGTACTTAGTGTACTGTGTACTGTGTGGACAATTCCACCAAAAAAGTGAAATTTATGTCCCAAGCATAATATTCTCAAGTGAAGATATAATACAAAATACAGTTAGCTGTACTACAACACACAGTACACAAATTTTATATATGTATATATAAATATATATATATATATATTTATAAATATGTATATTTATGTATATAATATTTTAAAAAGGTATTTAAAACACTAATACATTTTGCTGGTTTTCACTTATGACCAACCATTATTCTACATTAACTCTCTTTATAAAGTAAAACAATTAAAACAGTTAAAAGAAAGTTAAATAAAGTAGCTTGCAATTGACCTATACTAATGTCGAGAAAGAAAATGTCTATTTTACTAAATCTTTATTGACATTGAAAGGAAAAGGAAGTGGAACCTCTTCAAAATAAGCCTTTTCTGTCTTCCAGGTCAGAAGATGCACCTGAGCCACATTTTTCTTCTTTTATACCAAAGGATCATTTGAATGGTCTGCTCATTTGTCTTTTCATTGTTCGTTGATCTGCAGATGGTCCGCAGTTGGAGCAGAGCTGGACCACGGAGGCTGCAGAGAGTCCCAGTGATAAGGTAGAAAGGCCCAAACAGAAGCACACACTGCTGAACAAGCAGTAATTTGCATCACCAATAGCTGTTACTTTGTCTCCATAGTGTGGACTACACACAGTGGAGTTTGAGTGTGTGTGATGCATACTGATTATCTTCATTGAGGAGTGTGTAAGCATTTTTAAGAAGAAACAATGTTTAAAGTATGGATTTTAACTTTCTACAGTACTTTGGCATAAATTAACAAGAAAAAAAAACTTTTAATGTTTTAAAAGCATAACAGATAACAGAAAGACTGCAAAAACTCAAGATTATTAAGCAAATAAATATCGTTAAACTATAGTAAATTATATATAAAAAAAAAAAAAGCTTACATTTTCTTAGTTCCCGTAACTATCGCTGGAATCAGAAGGAAGCATAAGCTTAAGGAAGAACCTGGCACTGAACGACAAGGATAAGTCTCTTTGTTTTTAAGGTGGACTTTGGTTTTAGCGTGGATAAAACAAATGAGATCTAGGAGGTATTAATTAGCTAGCTTCAGAAGTGCTGGCAGATGCACTTTAGTGCCTTTAGCCAGGCTTTGTCTCCTTAAAACTGGATACACATCACATGACGGACAGTGAGTCTGTTGATTTTGAGTATCAGTATTGGCCAATATCAATTACTAAATCATCCTTGAAAACCTGCTGAATCCCTTTTGGGGTCACGGGGTCGCTGGAGCCAACCCAGCTACTGTTGCGTGACAGTGGGGTACACACTGGACAAGTTACCACAACAAAACGCACCCACATGCACACATAGGGACAATTTAAAATGAACAATGTACCTATGTAACATGTTTTTGGACTGTGGGAGGAAGTCGGAGTGTCTAATGAAAATCCACACATGCACATGCAAACTGAGACCCAGCCAGGACTCAAACCAGGGTCTTCTTGCTGTGAGTTGGGAGGGCTAACCACTGCACCCCCGTGCCACTCATTCCCTCATTAGTACTCTTGAAATGGTAAAAACAAACATAGCTGTGTTTATGTGTTTTTAAAGGACTGGTTCTGATTAGATAAGCATAATTACCTCATCTAATCTAATGTCAGATAGTGATGGAGTTGTGCTTGCTAAGTGCAAAAAAAAGCTGGTATTGTGGCTCCAGCTGCACCATGAGAAGGAGAATTCACATGACAGACAACAGCTGACCATCCGACACAAGACTATCTGTGATCTCTGTCCCTTCTGTCATCCTCAGACAACGTCTGGTTTCTTGTTCTTTTAGTGTCTGTGTTGAGAGTTGCAGTCACAAAGTGCGAAGGGTTTGTGTTTGTGACAAAGCTCGTGATGTGGATTCTGTTAAACTCCCATCTGTTCCTTCCACTGTGTGAAATACATAGTTTGCACACATCCTGCAAAGTCAATGGTTTAAAGCCCCCCTC
This sequence comes from Oryzias melastigma, assembly GCF_002922805.2. Lineage (NCBI taxonomy): Eukaryota > Metazoa > Chordata > Actinopteri > Beloniformes > Adrianichthyidae > Oryzias > Oryzias melastigma. Next base: position 18,403,358 of record NC_050533.1, read on the forward strand.
CAATGAAAGTTATGTTTTTAACATGTATGTGAGGCTTTTTTTCTTACGAAGAGAACAAATGTAATGAGAAATCATTTCCTTTTTGCGAGTATTTCTCCTTTTAAATCACTGTCAATCAAACTGTAAAAGTCAGGCTCTGTTTGAATTAATGAGCCTTCTTTACGTCACAACAGCTCTGCTGCACTCGCGCTAAACCCCTCATCTGGCCCAGCTAGCGTACCTAGCTCAGGTGCCGGAGAAGAGAAGATGGCATCTTTGTTTGTTAGGTCAGGGTTGTGGGGGGCTGTAAGCTAGCAGGAGACTGCATAAACAAATAGGTGTTGGGAACTAACAGTTCTAATGAACTCTTGCTGCTCTGAAGAAATTATCTCCTAGAAAATGACAACAGGTTTTTTTTTAAATTTGTGATAAAAATAGCACAATCATAAAGAAAATACCTCTAAGAACGCTTTTACAGAAGATCAAAAGATATAAGTCTACAATCTACCAGCTCAGCTCCCTCCTTGCATGAAGGTTACGCCCTCTTGCCATCTGTCATTAAGTGTGATTGTTAAGATTGCACCAGGAAAGCTTAAAAAAATAGAATACAAAAATGTATACTTTTCATTGCAAGGAAATACTGCTTAGTTGTTTCAAAATTTTCAGCTCTCGATCAAACATTTTTGCCTGTGAGCTTTCATGTTTGGATTTCTGAAGATTTCCAGGTATTAAACTCTAAAAATATCTTGATGAATGAATGAATGAGTGTGGTATTTACGGGGCAGTGGATGAGCGAGCGTCAGTGCATGCAGTTGTCTGTGTGTGGTCTAGCAGATTAATCCTTGGATTTAGTGACAGTAATGATTATACTGTTCTACCAGTTAGATCCGAGTGAACAAAGACACAGCACAGTGACTGTACATCTATTTCTGCTCAAAGACAGAGTCACCACCCTGACTCATCTCTGCTATTCAACCTTGACTTGTGTTGTGGGATTTTTTTTTTGTCTTCTTCACACCAAACTGAGTCACTTTGAATCAAAACAGCTGACCTCTTTCTTTTCTTTGCCACAAACAGCTATTTTCAACGTGGTGGTGTTTAACCCCAGACCAGACATTCAGTGTGAACGTGTCCGTCAGGCCTCTGTCAGCTGCTGTGTTTTTGTGTGTGTCTTTGTTGGTCCTGTCAGTCAGACGTTCTGTGTGTGTGTTGGTCAGTCAGTAAAGGTAGGATTAGCTGGTCCCATGACATAACCAGGCTAAGAGGATTGTGAGGTAGCCAGCAGCTCCTCCTCCTCCTCCTCCTCTCACCTTTCTCACTCCTTCACACTCGCCTTGAGGTCTCGGTGTTCCCTCTCATTCAGGTTCAGAGTTTAGTTTGAGGACAGACGGGAGCGTGGGGGTGAGTTCTGGAAGCGTCTTCCTTCTTAACGTGGGTGTGTGCAGCTGCATGTGTGTGTGCTCTCATCTTCTTTCAGCTTTTGAAGTGAAATAAGAAATTGGGTTAACTAAAAACTCCTCTTTATCATGTCATTTTTTGCTTTTCTGCACTTCTGACATCTGTTCTCTTACTTTGCCGATGATCCAGCAACTTGGCTGACAGTTTGTCTGTGTGTCAGGGTGTGACTGTCACAGAATCAGAGCACACTGTGGTTTACATCTTGTGAGGAGCAGGCAGGGTGTGGGTTTCTTTTTTTTTTTTTTGTCATGAGTCTCTGAGTTTGTGTGTTATTTTGTCTACGTATGAGTGCAAGACTCCCAAGTCCAAGGGTGGAACTCTTGGCACCATGTAATCACATCCAGAAGCTCTCACTTGTTTACTCACACACAAACACACTCCAGATGCTCCGTCTTGCCACAGAATGATGTCAAGTTGACTGACGACAGCCGTTTGTGTGACCGTAAGGTTTTACTCGAGTGTTTTGTTGCTGCTTTTGATCTGTTTTGCTCTAATTACCGTCATTTATGTCTTATTTCAAAGTCTCCAAGGACTTAGTTGAGTTTTTTCTGGCTTATTTGTTCCACTTCGTGAGGCTACTGTTCAAACTTCCTTGTATTTGTTTCATCCACATTATACAAATCCTTTGTTTTATCAACATGTTACCAATTGTCTACTTCAGGAAAATTGGAAAAAAGCCACAACAGGATTTAGCTTAAGAACTTTCTGTGGTTTTACTTTTTTAAGTGTATATCTGTTTTATTTAAACAATGTAGCTACAGATCAGTTTTACTTTTATTAATTAAGTGCAGAACTGTAAAATGATTAACAATAGTTCTGTAGGCTTGTGTTTACCTAGCCTAAAAATAGTAAAAAAAAAAAAAAACCACCCAGATTTTCAATGCAAATAGTTCGTTTTTGTTGATTGAAAAAGTTTTAAAGTATAAGATAATTTTATAGAGCTAATTGCATATTATTACATGTGATAATCAGGCTGATTACACCATAAAAGATTCAGTTGTGATGTTTTACTAAAATAAAAAAACTCAAACCTATGGTCCATAGCTTTGTTAGATGGAGCTTTTGTGCCTCTACTATTTATGGTCTGCAGTCTTAGTGTCAGTATTTGTTCTCCTTTTTGACCCTTGAGTCATCATTGAGCAATTTCTGTATTTACTTGAATGAAAATGCATTTCCAAGTTTGCTTGATTCATGACTGTGGGTTAAAAGTTGCAAAGATTGAGGTCAAAATTCATGTTGTTTGTCTGGTTTGTTGCTCGAGGAGATCTCCTAACAGTGTAATGGTCAATTGGTGGAGTTGTTTACTGCCTGTGCTCATTGTAGTGAGTCTTCTTTGAATGTCTGAACTGGAACACATGGATCTAGTGATGCAAAATATACTTTTTCTACAGGCACTTTCACACTAGACCTAATAGTTTACACCAGAGTTTGACACCCAATGTGGAAATTGTAAGTCTACCTGAACTGTGGTGCACCATGGAAGTCAAGAGTCCATATTTGTGTGTAGAAGCTGGGGTATAGAAGTCCAGTCCTCAAAGTTTGGTGTCCTGGTTGTTTTCTTGTCCATCTTCGTCTGATTATCTGATCTGGTGAGTTCCACCATTGAGTAAATTACGTGTAACTAAGTTAGTGACAAAGCAGAAACACTGGTGAATTCTGAGTATCAAAAAACATACTTCAGTACAAAACCTGAATAAGAGTAAACCAATGTGTTGTCATAAAATGTACACTGCAAAAACAAGAACCTTGGAAGTCAGTCAAAGATTTTTACTTCATTGGCAGATTTTCTCTAAATAAGTAAACCACAATCTGTTGACGGGATAAGAAAATTGTCTTGCCATGATTTCTTGTTGTTTTTTTTTAAATTAGGCACTACCCACTAGACACAGGATGCCAATTAGATACCTAATATACATCTACTGTAGATGACTACAGGACATCACTGATAGATCACTGAAAGGTCTCAGAAGCATGCATCAAAACAACAATCCAACATAAATATTTCTGTTTAGATTTTTAACCTGTTAAATAACAGAATAAAGTGATGATAAAATGTTTGTTCTAATGTCAGAGTGGATTAATATTAGAATAAGCTTAAAGTACATTTTCTTATCTTCTACTGCACAACAGTGTCGAGTTGCTGTTCAGAGGCAAAGTTCTAAAAGTAAAGACTTATATTTACTGTACATGTATAGACTAGAAAAAAAAATGGACTGATATTTGATAGTAAAAGGAGAAAAAGGATGTCGGCACACCAAAATCACAATGATAGAAACATGTTTGACTTAGTTTTTCTATTTTATATCAAGGAAATTTATTTTAAAAAGTACTCTAATAGACATCTAAAAATATCCAAAGGTCAGATGTTTACAGTAGATGTGGAGGAGACCTCTATATCTAAATACTATTGGTAGACATCTAAATAAAGTAAGAAAATAGAGTTGTCTGAGATGTCCAGAAGACAACTACAATAGATATCTATTAGATAACTAACAGACATCACATTTCCAGTGGGAACCAACTACCTAAATGGCTTTTTTACAATGTGCAAGGTATGATGGGACCATGACACAATTAGCTGTGAAAAAGTGATCTGCTCGAGATCTAAACTGTGATATGCAATAGACCTTTATGAATTAATATCTATTTGAGCATAATGCATATTTATTGCTGTTAGCTTTGAAACAGCCAGGATCTAGATATCTGTCACAAACAGGCAGATGGCTGAATCCAAGTGCAGCAGGTTTATTTGGCATACACAGGACAACAGGCGTGAAGCACAGCTAAAAGTCCACAAAGCTAAAGCTAGGGTCAGGCAGGCAGGGGTCAAGCACGAGCATGAGTGCACCAGAGAGCAACTAGAGGCAAGGGTCAGGACAGGCGGCAGAAGCAGCTGTGGGGCTCCCGAGAAAGTCAGTATGGGCTGATGGGAAGTGAAGTGTAGATTCAGATTCCGCTGATAGCTGAAGGGAGAGACTGGGGGCCAATTCATGACAATGTCTAATATACCTGTATGTGTCTGTGTCTAGTGGGTAAGACATGTTTTCTCAAACAATTTATTTTTTTTTTTTTGCTATTGAAAAACTCTCTTGATAAGATTTTTTCTTGCAAGGTTTTGGTAACATCACCCCACATGGGGTTGTAATTAACATTTGCAGATGGTGTGAAAGCTCCTAAAAGTGCAATGGGAAAGTAAACCTGATGAAATGTATGAATGTTTGACATTTTCCTCCATCCAATCAAATCAAGTTCACAAGTTTATCCTGGTGTGAAAGCATCGTAATGGGCAGTGATCCATATGTGGCTGTTATACATTGGATTTTCCTGCAGAAAAAAGAAAAGAAAAAACAAGACTATCTGGCAAAAAAAATCCAATAATATTCTTGCAAATCCCATATTCCATGCAGTAACAATCTAAGTTATGGTAGAGTGTGTACCTGACACCCACTTTAAGAACCTCACTTCTGATCACAGAACAGCCAAATTGCTCTTTGAAATGGAGACTCAGGAAGAGATTCCTATTAGCTGATCCAACTCTGGGTTAACCAAGCCCATCCAGCTACATGTGGGAGGACTGCTGAGGAACAAACTAGGTGTGCCTCTGTTCAATAACATTTCTGTGTCATCACCTGTCCAACATCTGAGATTTAGCAGACTTCAAAGAATACAAGCGCAGTAAGTAATTCCTGGCTTGGGTTTAAAATATCACTTTTTATAGAATTCAAAGAAAAACTTTATGCTGTTTTTTTGAGAGTTGCATGTTGTTCACGGCTTTCCCCAAGGCTGGGGGAGGAAGCATCTGTCTGTGGTAGGGTTCAAAGATTTGATCTGTCAGTTAGGAGATGATTCTTACAACAGTCAGGCCACCCTGCTGTGCGAATAGTGGTGCCTGTGGTGTTCTGATAACAGAGATTTCTCCTTTTAGTCTGGTCAGGGATGGAGGAATGTCTGAGGGCTGCTATTATAGATTAGGAGGAATATTTTTTCTGCTGTCGCCCAGCAGATGGGTCGGGATAGGTTTAATTGAAAAAGCTCATGATCAAAACGGTGTGTGTGTGCATAAAGAACTTTGAGGAAATGCAGCACACACACTAAGAAGGTCAAATATCCCCATGTGCTTCAGATTATAGCTATGGCCTCAACAGCAGCAGCATTATAAGCGAGTTGTTTGCAAGTAGAAAGGCTTTGCTGCTTTTATTGCGACATTTAGAGTGTTCATGGCACCTGTGTCATAAGCCCAACTCTATTCCTTAGCTGTAGGAAATTTAAAACCTTGGTCACATGCAACCATACGGGGGTTGACCCATGCGGGTTCTGTAGGTTTTTGGATTCTTCGGGCCCATGGAGGTTTGTGGAGAGCAATGTTTGCTTCTGAAAGGGAGCACAGATGTGTCTTGCTGTTGCCTTGAGGTTTTTACGGCCACCTTTTGGAACTTCGTTGAAAATGGAACGTACTATTGTCGTGTATGGCGTCTCAGGAAGTATTTGTAAGGCTAATAATGAAACCTATGACGTACAAGTGATGCTGTCGTGTGAAGTACCGGGTGTGCATGTTGTACTTTGTTCACACTGGGCACAGAAATGCAAAATCAAGAAATCACTTTCAACGAAAAATGTGTAAATGAACATATAGTGCATTTTGGGCTTACAAATCACTACGCAAGTTTTTAAAACGGTTTTCAGTCTCAATGAACAAAAAGCACATCAATTGAACATGCATTGAAAGTTAAACCTGGTTGAACTTTGACCAAGCAGAGACTCGGATTTATGGGAAGTGTCCTTTTCAAAACACAAACGTGCCAACTATTTGAAAAGAGATCATGACGGAATTGCGTTTTGTGCTTGGACTGAATTACATGACACCAAGTCTTTTATAAAATGGAATAGAGCTGTGAAAGAAGAAGCCTGGAGCAAGAATCACAAGATTTGCACTGCTTCGACATTTCACACTGAGCCTCTTCCAACTGTGAGTCCATGTGGCAGAATCGAGTAGTGAAAGACCGGACCCTTATTTAACTTGCTTTTAGCAAGTCAAGAATGTACTTTACCGTTTAGCCCATTCTTGAATGTGCCACACATGTCCGGTATGTACGTAGCTTGATACGTAAGTGCCCAAGTTACCAAGCTACACAGGTCTACAGGGTTGTAACAAGCATTCGGGTGCTCGGATACTCGCGATCTGCTCCTGAAAATTCAAGTATGAATATTCATGACGTCCAAGATCGCTGATTCACAATCTCTATAAATATAGTACAGTGTAGTAAAATATTATCATAAGACTTTGTGTTTCTGAAATGCAGAATAATGTTGAATTTTAAGATTTTATGAACTAAAACAAAAGCAAAAGCGTGGCACTTCTGTAGCTGAATGGATGAAAATTGAAATTATTTGTATTCATAATAATTCAATTTTCATCCCTCCAGTAAAAAGACATAGCAACAAACATTATATTAAAAACTAAGAATGGTGGTTTGATTCCTGAATCATTGAGCTTGATTTGTGAATCGAATCGGATCGCCACCTAAGCAATGATCCACAGCCCTACTGATCTAATTGTTTGTTATCCAAATTTCTAAGAGTCAGGCTGCACACCATTAGCTCACACTTCTCACAGGAACACCACTCATAGGTCCCTTGTGCACTCAGCAGGATTTGGGGGGGTTTGAAAAATGAAACATTTACACAACATGCCTGCGTCTCAACTACTTCACCCGTCCATACACCCTTACATCATATACAACCCTTGGATGTTGTATATGTGTTCACTACGACCCATCACTCACAGCATGCCAATTGAAAAAGATATGAATGAACATCTTCGCTCCTCGAGTCCTTGATCTACGACCTTACTATTTTGATCAGACCACCTGCATGCCCCATACAGATTTGATCATTGTTTCCCTCCCAGTCCAAATCTAGCCGTAGGGGCAGTTGTTACTGATGCACCAAACCACAACTATGAGAATAAAAGTAGCAAGACACTTTACAAAAAATAACAAAAGGGCAGTACTTCAATATTTAGTCTTGGTAAGTTTGGTTAATAGAAAAGGTTGACATGCCAGAATGATAATAATTTCACAAGCGTTATACTTATAAATCTCCTTCAGTTTTCCATGTACAAATCAGTGCTGCCGGATGTCAGCAATGTCCAAACTGTCCTTGTCCTCTCTGCATTTATTCAGGGTTTAATGAGACTCATTTATTTTCTGCCTGCCTTTAACTTACACAACACCAGTGACTCTAATAAGTTAAAGATAAAGATAAGCACTGCTGGCTTATACCCTAATGGTACTCTTGTAATAACGGTGTCTGTGTATAGTCAGAGTCCTCCGGGGCTGTCACCTGATGTTTCAGGTTAAACTAAGGATGATATCTCATTAGTTTATAAGAGTTTATACATGTTCAAGGAAACATCTGACCAGATGTTAAGTTTCTGTGATCCATTATTTCTATACTGTATTATATAGCTTTAAAATCATGTATTATGAATAATATTTTAATTTTAGCCAAATTTACTGATCCTCCTTGTAAAATACTACTCAAGGACATCGCAAGAGTCCTTAAAACGCACGTGGAAAGTGGGCGCAAGATAATCTGTTAATCAAGCGTTCGATGTGAGATTGCATAGTCTAATCAAGGCTTCTGATTGGCCAGTTCATAACTTTGGTAAATGGTGTATTCTTGTATAGTATGATATAGTATAGTATAGTATAGTGGTTTTTCTACCATCCTGGACGACCCAAAGCACTTTACAGTCACAGTCCCATTCACCCATTTACCCATTTACACACTGATGGGGGCTCCATCCTTCCACCAGAGGCAATGTGGGGTTTAGTGTCTTGCCCAAGGACACTTTGACACATGGGTGGGCAAGGCGGGAATCTAACGCGCAATCTTCCGATCAGAAGTTGATTGCCCTACCGCATCACCATGGCCGCCCTGACTTTAATTACTTGACTACAGAAAAAATGGCATGAAAAATAGAATTAAATAAAAGTATCAGAGCAGGAATGGTTATTGTGACAAATATGATGACTGAGTAATAGCTGTTTATTCTCTGTAGAAGTCTGTGGGATTTTGGCGTCTTGGAATCAGCTGGTACTTTCTGTAACGCAAAGGTGAAGGGATCACTCAGTCCAGTTCTCATATACAGTCAATGGTTGTGCCAGATTTATTATTAAGTAGGGGTAAAGAAAAAGCTATGAAAAACTTTCACTCTAACTTGATTATCACTGCTAATCTCCAATCATATTTTGAACTATTTTACAAATAGTTGAAGGTTTTTTTTTATTTATGATTATACCGTTTTAGGCACACTAAAGCTACAATCTACGTTTCTGCAGAGTGGCAAAGTTTATTAGAAATTTCCCTTTGAGTTGTAGGCGGGACTAACGGCATGGGATAAGCCCGCCCCTACTTCCCGACATCCTTCTGTTTACATCCTCTCCTGCTAGCTTACAGACCCTAACAAACTCCAACATCACCAGTGCAACCAAAATGGCATACAAAATTTGAGCTCTCCATCCATACATTTTTGAGCCAGATGGCAGCTTAGACAAGTAAAACAAACATGTGCATGGATCTATTAGTCTGCAAGTGGATGCACCAGAATGGAGTGGAGCAGGGAGCTTGTGGTTTGTAGATTTTGCTTCTCAAAAGATTTTTTTTCATCTGCTCCTGATTCACGATTTGAATAAATGAATACTCGGAAATGCAATTTTAAGCTGATTTCTATTTATATGTCTTTCATCATGAGATAAATGCCTAAAGAACATGGTAGAACACCAAAAATATCTTTTTATTAAGACAGTTTTTGAGTTACTGGTTTATAGCATCCTTAATATGGCACTTTTTGCTAAAAACATATGATCTTTTTGAGCTGTTTTCATTATTCATATCAGGTTAAGGTTTATTCTTCAGGATTCTGTCTTTATTGATCTCTTATTAGGGGAAACAGAACAGACGATAGAACCGAAGCTTCACATACTGTGAGATCTCCAGCCTTCGTTTTCTGTCAGAGATATCAGTCTTTTATGCTTGAATCATGAAAATGCACAGCACTGAAATCCCTTTTATTGTTTTTCTAGATAATTCTCAGAGTCCCCCTCCCTCTCCCACTCACACTGTGATCTCACACCCACAAAGGCCTGCACTCACAGCAGCAACACAGGCAGCTTTCATTACTAGATGAGCATTTCTCAGTGTGACAGAAACGTGTGACGCAGCAGTCGGGTCACATGCCCCCCTGTGTGTGTGTGGGTGTGTGTGTCAGTCTGTGTGTTTTTGCTAGTTGCAGAGAGCCGGAGAAACGGGGGGATGAAAATGTGACGCAGCAGCAAGTCTGCTGTGTTTGGATGCTTCGCTGGGATCCGCCAGCGTCATCTTCCTCATAGCGCACATCTGAAGGAAGAGACAGAGGTTAATTGAAACAGTTAGAGCCCCAACAGGCTGTGGTGCAGTGATTTCCCTTCTGAGAGAAAGTGGTAGAAGGAGGAAAAGGGAGGCGTGACAGAGGGAGAGAAGGGGGGAGAAGGGGGACGTCGCTGCAGCAAAAAGCCAGCTGCAGAGTGATGACAAGGACTGAGAGATGAAGGAGTGCAGATATGCAGAAAGAACGACGGGGGAAAACTGCACAGAGGGGTGGAGAGATGCAGAGATAAAGGAGCAAGAGTGTGGAAGGAAAGAGGATAGGGAAAACTTGATCCTTAATTCCCGTGCACGCACCGCAGTACCTGCAAGCATGATCACAAGCAAGGTCTCCCGCTCACCAGAACACATTCAAATGAGTTTGAGAGGGTGAGGGAGGGAGCGTGGGCAGAGCGGTCGGCAGAGAGCAAGCGGCGTAAATCTCCGCACATCAGGAGGCAAACGAGAGGGAAAGTTGGGATCCGGATCGCTTTGGGTTCCCACGCCTCGTAGCGTTCCTGTCCCCTGGCAGCGGTCTTCCTCCCTCTACTCAGAGCCCCCGTAAAGGTCTGCTGCGAGGATGGAGTGGAATGAGGTGGATCTGGTGCAGGAATTCACTCTTGAAGGACAATGCAGCAAAATTAAAGTCCGCTCCTGCAGGATCACATGGGACAGCCTGCAGGTAAAACGCTCTGCACAGCGAGTGGGAACTGAATGTTGTGTTTTGTCGGTGGGCTGGCAGTACATGTTTGAAGCAGGAGTGCTGAAGTGATAACTTTTAGACGCTGAGATTGATGTAAAACTTCAGTGACTGGAAAGATTTATTCCGTCTGATTTCTAGCTTTTTTAGAAATCTTGTATCATCTGATTTTTTTTTAAATTCATCTCATTAGAATCAAGACTCAGTTGGTTCCATATTGCATTTAAGATTTATACATGTAATGGACGTTAACCTGCTTTTAATGCTGCTTTAAGGCAGGATTTACTCAATTATTTACAGACAGTGCTGAGTAAGGAGTTGAGCTTTTAAAAGTCAATCTGACGCACCATATGTCTACTTAAGACACTTCTGATGATTCAGAAGAAGTCCAGTGTCAGTTAAGACTGCAGTAAATGTTACTGGGAATGCAACTGTGACTTATGTTGCTGCTTTGCTTGAAAAGGTTCTGTTGAAATGAATCATAGACACCAGGAATCTTGCTTTTCCCTGCTTTAAAAGTACGTTTTTTCATCATCTATAAGGAGATCCTTCAATACAGAACAGGCAAAAAAATCTATCTGGGATTTTCCAAATCCTTCCAAAGTCATTGCGCAATATGATGTCACATGTGTAAAAGATGAAGCTTGTCTTTTTATTTCTCTCGCCCACGTTCTCGATAAGAGTAGTGTTGAGTTAAGGGATTAATAAAACACTAAAGCATAATTAAAAGCACACATTATTTTAATAGGTGATCCAGGCTGAAATCAGTTTTATTAATTTAAAGAAGCAGAAAGATGATTAACTGCATCCTCTCAGAATTCCCAGACATCCATCAACGCCTGTGGTCCCCTAAGGTGACATCATTCCACGCATTGGATTGCTTTGTGTCCACAAACTCTTCAATGTTTGCTTTAACCTGATGTGATCCCACAGACTAGCACCGAGATAATGACACAGCCACAGCCTGTAATGTGCACGATGCTGCTGTCTAAAACATTATGTAGGCGCATTATGTCGGAAAGTGCTGTGTCAGCGTTATCATTCCCAGAAGCTCATAAATCAACTTTAAGACAACGATGCTGTCCACAGCGCGTAGTAGCCGTCTGTGCCGTTCATCAGTGCTGCTGGTGCTGATGACGATGCCACACAAGAAGTTCTCTCTTCAGTTATTTGGGTTTAGTCATTTTCAATGGGTCGTAATCTATGGACACAGTTCTAAGCTTTACAGCTGCACTCAGTTCCATTAACTTTTGATTTTAAACGTGTTTTATTCTGGAAGTCCCATCATCTCTTCTTGGCCATAAATTGTTTTGAGAACAACACTTAAAGGTTTTTCTACTTTAAAAGCTATAAAACAATTAAATGTTGTCCTTGGTGTGACTGGTAAAGCTTTAGGAATGCTTTTGACATTTCTTACCTTTAGAATATCTACGAATTACGTTATTTGCACAAATTGTTGAAAAGTTCTCGTGTCAAAGTTTAATGGTGCATTTCTGCAAAATTCAGAGAAATGGAAATTCAGACTTCAGGTTACACAGATTGGTGTAAAACAACAGTTTCTAATAAATTATTAGGCCATACACTAGAAAAAATAAAGAATACAAAATGTTTTTGCCCTTTTAAGACTAAACAAAATCTTGAAATTACCAATGACACTCATAATGGCTTATTGTTATAGTAATTGGAAATATTATAACTTAAAATACGGAAACAGAAAAATAGCTTTATGACTTTGAAGCTAATTAAAACAACTTTTTAACGTAATACACATTGCTTCTCACACTGTTTTCCCGACAACCTATATGTCATAAACAGTTATTAGCGTGTCCTCTTAGCCCTCTTCCTGTCAGTTAACGTCTTGCAGCATGCCACCATACCAAAGTAACAAGTAAGATGGGTTTGCATGACGGTGATACAGATGTTAACAACTGCTCCACGAAATGTAAAGTTTGAATACGCGAACTATCCCAACAAGGACTGCAAAGGGCAAGACTTCCATAATTTTTGCCTTTAGTTGTTTTGCCGCGCCCTCGTAACTCCTGGCCAATGACTGAAGAGATGTTCAGTCGTGTAGTTCTGTTCAAAAGCTTTAGTTCGAAACAGGAAGAGCCAATTGATTGCAGTCCGAATACCAAATTCATGGTTAAGGATTCGATCTGGACCAAATTAAGCGAACCCGGTCTGCACCAACAGACTTTTCCAATTTGAATACACCCTAAGATAGAATTACACATGTTAAGATAAAATGTATTCTAAAAAAATTGTAAATGTGTGTGTACCTTTAAACTTCTGTCCTGTTGTTAAATGCATTTGTATTATGAATCAAATAAAGTTCCAGTTCCCCTAAATCAAGCAACTCTATTTCTTAAAACTACATAATTACATCTCAGAAATAAAGCTTTGCTTGAAAATATTATGTCAAAAACGTATTACATTTGACTTAAAAGAAGATGTTTTCAAGGTCAAAAGACTGGATTGGCCTAAAAAAGTCATTAAAGTTTACCTAAAAGCAACTGACAAGTTAGTTTTGTTTTATATTGAGTTTAATAAGATGTTTAAACCAGAAACTAGGCAAAGACACTTGGTGAGACTTTGTGTTTTTGCACTGATAAGTTTCTGTTGGTTTACCAGCTAGCTGCAAAGTAACTGAAGACGGTGGGTTTAACCCTTTACATAAGTCAGCGTTTGAAAGGGCTCAGAGAAATGTTCAGTACACCGAGCAGCTGCTGGCTTAACAGAGAAGTGTCTCACTGCCGAGATCAACGTGGTTCACAACTCTGCATTACACCGCCAAACTGTGTGAACACAATGCTATAACAAAGGAGCTACTAACTGTTATAGTTGAGGACTCTCCCAAACGCAGACATATACAAACAAAACAAAAAATACAATGTAAGATAGTGTATTGGTAATAAGCCTTATAAACAGTAACTTTGTGGGCATATGCATTTTTTTATCTATGCTTTACCAAAGACTCACTAATAAAAAAGTCACTCTTTAATCAGATTGTAAACTACTTCGAAATACCATTCTGTCTACCAACTCTTCATAAATTGATGTATGTTTGGACCCCTCCGCGTCACTTTTTGACATTTTGGGTGTCCCCAAAACTTCTGATTGAATTTTAATTTTCCTAACTGAAAAGAGAAACCAGGTGAGTTTTGAGGGTAAAAAAGAACCTCCAGACTCATCTGGTTCTTTAGCTAGAAACTATAAAAGTATGTGATGGTGGGGTAGCGGTTTGCCCTCTCACCACTAAGAAAACTGTGATTTAAATCCCGAAAGGGACCTTTCTGTGTGGAGTTTGCGTGTTCTCCAAGTCCATTTTGGGGTTTTCTCCCGCTTCCTCCAACAGTCCAAAAACGTGCCTGTCCACGGTGTACCCCACCTTCACTCAAAGCTGTTAGTTGGATAGGCTCCAGCAACCCCATGAACTTTAAAGGGATTTAGAGGAAGATGGATGGATGGATGGATGTGTTTGTCAATCATCAAACTGTGTCTATGTGATAATCTGTTTTCCATTGGGTGATATATCAAGAAAACAAAAAATCCAGTGCTTCCTTCATTCATTTAACAGACTCTTAGACATTTACAGTTGATCGTCCAAGCTTCCATCTTAAACCAAACACTGCAGTGTTTTCTCACGTATCTGGAACAAATGCAACACACCGGGTGCAGTGCAAGTCTGTGTGTGTGTCTGTTGGAGGAGGGAAACAATAGCAGGATGTAGCTGGGACCAAACGCAGCCTTCACCCACCACCACCACCACCATGGCTGCCCAAATCTCACACACCCACATTCCTCATCCAGTCTATAAAAAAAAGAAAAGATTAGTTATTACAAATGAGACATGAGATTGGAGTTTCTCCACCTGATGTTGGTTTTGGGTCACAGAGCTGTGATTAATAGTACCCGACCCCCCCAAACCAAAACTATATTTCTGTCAGTCTGCCAAGGCCACCAGCTGCTGCCCGACAACATTACAGGAGCTCGCTGAAGCTGTGGCCCGAAGTGTGAACTGATATACTGTGTGTGTGTGTGTGTGCAGCTGCGCTTTATCTCCTCTCACTGTTTTTGCTTTGACGTGCAACAGTGTTATGTGTGACGGGTGGGAACGGTCGGGCACACATGGGAAAGCCCAGGCTCTTTCAAAATACCATGTTGTATAAATACACAGTGCAACATGTGTGTTTTCATGCAGGTTCCCCGTGTGGAGCTGACCCTCTCTGAGCTCCAGGAAATGGCCACAAGACAGCAGCAACAAATCGAGGCTCAGCAGCAGATGTTGCTGGCCAAGGTAACACACAAACACACACTCACACGGGATGTCAATCATTACAAAAAATGCGTGCATTTAGGTCTGACTGTAAAGGTCAAACGTGTGGAGTATCAGAATTATACTTTATATTTCCTTTAAAGTAAAAAGAAAAACTACTGAGAATTGTGCGCCTCAACCAAACTATATGTTCTGGACAGCTCGCACATCCTCATTCCCACATTTAGGATGTGACCTTTGAGCAGACAGGAAGCTTAGTCATTGGTGTCCTGCAGCTGCTGGGAAACTGAACTGGAATTGTACTTGAGGAAAAAATGTAAAGGATGAGCTAACAGGAAAAATGTCTGATAATATTTTGCTTGATCGACCTTTAAGGAGTGGAGGAGATTCCATGTTTTACCTTTGAGGTGTTTTGTGGCACTCAAATAGTCATTTTTAACTCAAATTGTATGAATTTCTAACACGCAGCAATAAAAATCATCTTAAATGCAATACTTTTACTATCTATCTGAACAAGAGACGGTTACGTAATGTGTTTTTCTGAGTGTGTTTGTGCTTTCAGTGAATGATAGGTGGCTGCTTGCCAACATTCCATTTCCATCTTCCTCTGTGTGTGTGTGAGAGACACACAGGTCAGCTGCAATGGGCAGCGATACACAGATGAAGGTGTAAAGCGCCTCAGTCAGCATCACACATGGCAGGCCTCGTTTCCCTCTCCCTCCATCTGCGTCTGCGGCCTACGTCCCTGCAGACGTTTGCTTTTGTTTAAAACGAATGCCGTCCAAGAGAAAATCTATCGCTTGAAACAATCGCCAGGAAATATGTGAAAAAAAGTTTCAAGAGCTCACATATTTGATCGGATTAGTTTATACTCCAGTTGTAAACAGTATGAATACAAACACAACTTTTGAGGGTTTTTTTAGGATGGAATGAAGGTTTATGGAGGGCCTAAATACAGCGGAAAAAAGAGAATAATTAAATGTAAAAGTTAAAAGATGACCTAAACCATGATGACACAAAAACCTTTTTTGTCTGCTCCTGATTCACAACAATTGATAAAAGGAATATTTACAGATGCAACTTTAAGTTTAATTTTCTTTATGCATGTCCTCCATCAGTTGGTAAATGCTACAAAAGCATTTTAAATATGACAAAAACACTTCTTTTAATGGAGTGGGTCTTTCAATGTTGGACCAGATCAAGTGACCAAACACGAGTGTACAGGATGCAGGTGTTAAAAGAGGCTTTTAGATTGATTTTGACAATTTAGACAGGCACACAAAGATCCACAAAAAATACAGAAGTCCCACTCTGATACAGAAAAAACACAATTTAAAAAAAAAAAATCCAAATACGGCCATAGCTATAGCAAACTGCAACTGTGTTTGCTTATTTGCAAAATCAAATATATTTAGAGAAAGTTCTGATGGAGTCACTAGCAAAATAAAAAATAAATTGTGAACATTTGTGCAGGAGCGTGGCAATGCAATCAATCCATTTCGTCTAAAATGTTTTCAGAAAGGGCTGCACGGTGGCGCAGTGGTTAGCGCTCTTGCCTCACAGCGAGAAGGCCCCGGTTCGACTCCCGGCTGGGACCTTTCTGTGTGGAGTTTGCATGTTCTCCCCGTGCATGCGTGGGTTTTCACCGGGGACTCCGGCTTCCTCCCACCGTCCAAAAACATGCTTCATAGGTTAATTGGTGACTCTAAATTGCCCCTAGGTGTGGATGGGTGTGTGATTGAGGCCCTGCGACAGACTGGTGACCTGTCCAGGGTGTACCCCGCCTTCGCCCATCAGCAGCCGGGTTAGGCTCTGGCACCCCCACGACCCTGAAAGGGAAGAAGCGGTCAAGAAAATGGATGGATGGATGGATGTTTTCATAAATGGTTGATGGTACATTAAAATTCATTTTTAGTTTTATTTTAATCAGGTTCATAGTATTTTGTACTTTATCAAACCTGCACTATTTCTTTAATGAAGCTTCTTCATTGAAGTCTTTGACAGTTTGTTTGCAACTTCTAGTGACATACAACCCTAACTTTTAATTCGTTTAGATTGAAATCCAGCCAAGCCTCTTGATTACAAAGCATAAAAGTCCTTTAATAAACTGCCTCCATTTACTTGAAAGGTTTAAAATAAGAAACCTCGAACGAGTAAATTATAAGATGACATTTAAACATTGAGCTCAAACAAGCAAAAAACAGGGTTTTTGAGGTCTGTCACTGCTTTTAATTTTGACTTAATTAAAAAAAACTGTCTTAAAACACAAAGTCAAGGCAATTTTGATAAATCATTTTCCAGTGAACCCAATTACTATGGAGCAAAGCAAAAAAGAAAAATGTTGCATCATTGATGTGTGCCTCTTTGTAAAATAATATTACAGCTTTGTTCCTTATTTTTTACTAGTGTGGTATAGCAGAGATTTTAAGGTTAAAGGGGTTAAAACTTCTATTCTGATTCTGTGATGTCGCTGAACACCCTCCCCACTAGCAGACTGATGATGCCAATGAAAAAAAAAAAAACATGTATGAAAGTGTCCTTTACTTTGCTGTAGGAGCAGAGGCTGCGGTATCTCCAGCAGGGCGGCAAATCTAACCAGGGACAGACTCAGGTGAGTAGCTTTTACCTGTCCACTGACTGGCAGAAAGAAGTCAACCTCCAAAGAAACAATTATTATTAAAAGCACACATGAGAATCTATAAATTCAGGTGTTTTTGCTTCATCACCCCTTCAGCCTGAAGCTGAGAAGCTGCAGCGGCTGAAGGAGCGCATGGAGACGCAGGAGGCGAAGCTGAAGAAGATCCGAGCCATGAGAGGACAGGTCGACTACAGCAAAGTGATCAACGGAAATCTATGTAAGCTCCTGGGGAAACGGTTTGGAAGTGCTGAACATTAAATTAGACCTTGGAGGATGGATGCAGTTGAGGCAGAACAATAGAAGCAACAGGAGTTTCTGCTGAAGTTGTTTGTTGCTTTTGTTTCCAGCTGCAGAGATCGATCATGTCTCAAGCCTGTTTCAAGAAAAGCAGGCGGAGCTGCAGACTGCTGTAATCCGGGTCGATCAGGTACTTCGGATCTCCTACGAAGATCCGCCAGCATTTTTCCAAAAGCAGCTGCAGGAATGATTTCCTGTTCACTTCCTGTGTTTCCAGTTGACTCAACAGCTGGAAGACCTGAGGAGAGGACGCCTTCAGCTCCACTCTGGAGCACCAGTTCAGGGAGTATTCCCAGGAACCCAGGGGGCCGCTCATAAAGGATCCCCTTTGTCTGGTCCTGCAGCTGTGGAGCTGAGGAAACTTTACCAGGAACTGCAGGTGATCCATGCTTTCCCACAAACACCTGCCTGCTGTCAAATTCCAAACGGCTAAGAAATATCACATTTAAATGACTGCAAAACTGTTGCTGCAAGAATTATTTGACTGCGGCTCCGGGACCTCATGTGCTTCTTTTACCCCTCTATTATGGCTCTTTGGTTTAGATCAAATGCTAAAAATAAAAATAATTGTAAAGGAAAAAGTAAGGAGTAAAGTTAAAAAAATTTTAACTTAAACTTCATTTACAGATCCTTACCGTCCTCAAACAGTTGAAGCACAGCATGAATCCTTCAACCAGGATCCTAACAACAGTAGCCGTAATTCTCCATCAATCCTTTGTAGTTTATCCACCTCATACCAACACATTCAGACTTAATTTTGAGATTCATTTAATACAGAAAAACAATTTATTGCCAGTAAGCACAACCAAAATAAAGCTATGTTAAGTTATAATCCACTGGATTATAAATCAGATTTTCTATTTTGAACAAATTCAAGGATTTAACGTGTGCCTCATGGTTTTGATATATGGTAGGGGTCACTGCATGAGCTCTGATTTAGTTTCTGTTGGTTATATTTATGAATTTGTGGCTGAAATGCACCAAAAAAGTAACATAATTAGTTTTTTTTGTATTTTAATTATTGACTTTACACTTCCTACTGCATTGACGTGACCCTATGATGTAGGATATCTTTTATTTTTAAAGGAAGTCATGCAAAGCTCTGTCAAAAGTTATTAAAATACTTCATATTTAAAAAAAAAGCTACTTTAAGTTTATTTAAATGTATCATGTCAGTAGCAAAATCATAAATATAAATCAGAACCTTTTTTTCCTAAAGGATGAGTGAAGACCTACTGGGTTTTAGTTGGAGAGAAATCAACCCGAGTGGCTCTTGCAGACTCCTGGATTAAAGTTTGATTGTTTGAAGCTTGCCAAAAAAAACAGAATGTTGACCACTTCTGGTCCAAAAACTGTCATTTCAGGCCCGTAACCGTCATAATCTGGAGCAGAGCAGCAAGCTGGCTCAGAATAAGGAGCTGCTGAACAAGAGGAATGCCCAGGTGTCGGTGATGGACCAGCGCATCGGGGACTTGAGGGAGCGACTGCATAAAAAAAGAGCAGAAGTACACACCGCCCCTCTTCCTGTTTACCTGTTTTAGATTGACTTTTCTGAATTACTAATTTGTCATTGTTATTGTGGATTTTTTTTGCCCCCTCCCAGTTGAGCCGTATGAACGGTGGAGCCCCGGCTTCCCCCCAGAATTCACCCCAACCAAGTGGTGGCGTTTCGGGCCGAGTGGCGGCTGTCTGCCCCTACATCCAGGTTCCTGCTGAGGGGAAACAGGAGGCGGGTTACCCTCTTTCTGCTGACCCCCCGTCCAAACCCACCCCCCTGAACCATGTCCGTTCTGCCTCAGGTTGGTGAAATCAAACCCACGTTCAGTTTTAAGGTCGACTTCTGAGCTCTAACTTTCTCCTACCTCTTTTTTTCTTGTCTTTTTTTCCCATCTGTTGTTGATCATGTTGCCTTTAATGTGCATCGATTGTGACTCTGTGATCACTTCACTGTCCCTCTGTCGTCACTGTTGGTGTGATGTCACGTGGTGGTGGGTCGTTTCTGTCTTGTTGTGGGCTTTGCTGCACAGAGGAGGACAGAAGTGGGATCAGGAAGCCCCCCAGCCAGTGGAAAGTGTCAGATTTAGACATCGTCCTGTCTGAGCCCGCAGAGACGTGGCAGGAAACTCTGTCCTCTAAAGGGGAGGACAGTAACAACAGTGAGTCCTGGGGGGTTCCTTTAGACCATCACTGCACTGATGGAAGACCAGCAGCTCCTTGAGCCTATAGCTAAGTTCACATCTCCCTCAGGAACGTTTAACCACTTCGATTGAAAAGTCTACGTAAACGCGCCTAAATGCCAGTTTACGTTCAAAACTTGCGTTCACACTTTGCTACACAAGTTTCTACGACCATTTTAGAGTTCTACATACAAACACTCACCCATTGATCGTGCCTTGAAAGTTCAGGGACCCCGGGCTCACACGCGGTCTATGACTTTGATATTTCCTATATTCCACCAGTATTCCCAATACAGTTTTTTCAATTTTTTTGCCTGCAAACAGCCCATATCCACCCATAAGGGCAGTTGGGACTATAAGGTTTTAAGCTTTTATGAAAACTAATATAGC
Organism: Oryzias melastigma; assembly: GCF_002922805.2. Classification (NCBI taxonomy): domain Eukaryota; kingdom Metazoa; phylum Chordata; class Actinopteri; order Beloniformes; family Adrianichthyidae; genus Oryzias; species Oryzias melastigma. Next base: position 18,423,679 of record NC_050533.1, read on the forward strand.
CCCTTAGTCACAAATTAAAGATCCATGTCTACGATCTTTAACTGAAGAGGACCGTACCTTATCTTTATAGGTGGAAAAACTGAAGAGAACATTCAAACCAGCCATGCTGGAAGGGGTTGATGTCACTATAAAAAACAGATGGTGCGGAAGAAGACATAATGAAATCAGCTTCACAAAGTGACCTTAAAACGTATGGGTCACGTGTATAAGGGCGCAGACAAGACATATGATAGTCGGCAGCTGCTCGAGGTCAGGAAACAGCTTCAGAGAAAATCTGGGGGCCAAACCCAGTCTGGTCTCAGGCTCATTTCATTAACATCTCTGATATATTTGAGAGGAGTAACACCAGATTCAAAAATAAATTTAGAGAAACTAGATATGTGTATTTGTAGCTGAGAATCATCCTTATATGTCAACTTTTCTCAGTTGGAATTAACTAGCTCTGCATTCATTATAGCGATAGTGGAGCTGAAACATTCACAACAAAAACTGCTGGTGTATGTAAGCGAGACGAAGCGAAGCAGCAGTGTTAGAAATCCCATTGTTTTCACAAATGCCAAAGCAAATGCCACAGTTCTATTTATTCCACGGCTGCATAACGTGGAACATTTAGAGCTGTAAATCATAGCGGTGCGATGCTTAAGACAGGCGGGCACAGCAAATGAATGAAGGGAAGTCAGAGCTATGTAATTCTACAGCTATTTACAGTATGTGTAATAAGCGTGTGAGAGTGTGTGTCTGTAGGATAACGTGTTTTTAGCTGTGGTGGCTGTCAACACTCAAGAGTAGAGCCTTAAAACAAATGACTTTTTTGAACACAGAGGATGAAGGGACTTTTTTATTTGTTGGGAAGTTAGACTTGCAGATGATGGTTCTGGTTTTACTGAGTTGAGCTGATAGTTCATAAAAAAGGTCTTTTTGAAGTATAATGTTTTAGGATTACCTGACCAGTATCCAACCCATTCTCACCCCCAACTTGTCGCGGTAACTTACGCATAACCAATACCAGGTTAAGTTTCGGGTACCCGTCCGCGTCCCGGTTGGGGACCCCTGATTAGCAAATGCATTTTTTCCGTCTGTGGCCCAGTACCAAGCAGCATTTGGACTGGTACTGGTTCGCGGCCCGGATGTTGGGGACCCCTGATTTAATGAGACCAGCCCTCACGTCAAAAAAATGACAAGTTGGTGACACCCAGAACATCAAAAAGTGACACGGAAGGGACCCGAACCATACGTCCATATATGACGTGTTGGGAGTGAAATTGCATTGGAGAATTGTATATACATTTTCAGCTGCATTGTTTGATTTTCTTTGATTTATAAAGGGTTACTCATCCAAACTAATCAGTTTGACTCCTCTCTATGAACCTTAAACAAGCAGCTTTTGGGTGATCGTCCACTCATATGGAGGCCAAGTCTCTTCTAATTGATTAACTTGACCACTTAATTGATGTTACTTCTCACCTTGTTCTAGGTGACTTTAAATTGACTGACTACTCAACAGAAAATGTGTTAGTAGTGAATAAAAAAGTATTTCATTGGTCCAGGTCCTTCTTGTAATTGAAAATTGGTTCTCAAGTGACTTACCTTGCTAGAGAAATGTTCAAAAGAAGAGTCTGAGGCGATGGACCGTTCTCATGTGAAACTATTCCACCTTTGTGAACCTTGCAAAAACAATGACAGTTAGTGTCAGCCCAGAGTAGATTTACAAAAACTAAAGTATGAAGGGACTTTGAAATTCAATTCAATTTTATTTATACAGCCCGAGGCAATTGTCTCAACGGGCTTAACACCGGTTGTTGTCCAAAAACCAAAACATTTGAAAGTGTAAAAAAAAAACAAAATCAGCTTAAAACCTTCCTTGACGTTGTAGTAGGTTTGTGCTAAATACACAGCAGCTTTTTGTGTAGAAGTGATAGCAAAAACAACCCTCAATAACCTCTAGTTGTATTTCTGTCCAAAAGAAAATAAACTGCATCCACTGCTGCCTGCTGTAAATTATCTTTGAGACTCAGAAAAACAATTTTGCAGTCTTAAAAGTTCACATAACTTTTCTAAGCATTATGATATATTTTAGAAATATTTCTTCTAAAGAGCACAGGCCAGTTTAGCTGGGTGAGTATTGTAGCAAACAACACTACTGAGTGCCATACTGCCCCCCTGTGGACCGTTTGACTTATCACAGTTCAAGATTTCCTCATTCTGGAGGTTCTGGATATCCTTGGGGAGAAACATCCCAGATTGAAACAAGGTCAAGGTCTTAGAAACTCACACCTTTACATCCTCCTGACTATTAAAATATAACACATGGTAAGAGAAGAGCATTTTCTGTGGTGAGTCTAATATTCTTTATGCCAACCAGAACAACCAGAGAAAAGGCCATCAACTTGTCAACTAGGTTTTAAGCTAGTTATTGGGTTATTGCACATCTTAATATTTTTATTGTGAACCAAAATACCATATTCTAGATATTTTTCAGTCTTTTTTCTGTTTATAACTTCAGGTTTCTGTACAGATGTGAGATTACAAAACTGATTCCCATTTCTCTCAAATTGCTGATTTGGCTTTAAATAAAAACTATATTATGATTGTATGAATAACAGGTTTTGTAGCCGTAACCTTTGTCCCTGTTTTGTCCTTGTCAGCGGTTCATTCAGTCCTTCTCTCTATAACTTTAAGTGGCAGCTTCTAATCCAGGCCTCCTGGCAGAGGCCCAACTTTCCACCTCTCACAAAGCTGTTTGTTGTTGTGTCGTGACTGTTTTCTTCCTGAGGTCAGCGGCGGGCTGCGGCTGCGGCAGCGGCAGATACCGGCCTGCACAGCTCCAGCTTATCAAAGCGGCCGCAGAACTCCCAGCTTATTAGTTAATCAGTGTTTGTCTGGTATGTGCCAGAGCTGTGACGCAGCTCTGCCTCTGATATCTGTGCCAAACGGTTGGGTAACCGTTGAAAATGCTGCTCCGAGTGTAGATTTGGCCAATTGTTGCTTTCAGTTAAGCTTAATGAGAGACATTAGGGAGATTTGAATAATTAGAGACAGTTTAGGATTTCACAAAACTAAGAGCTTTAATAGTTTGACAGATCACTTGATTTACAAGAAAACACAGTTATTAGTCAACATTGGTCAAGTGAGGTTATTGAACTTTCATTTAAGTCACTTCATCGTTATCCTACCATTCCCCTACTGGAAACTGTCTTAATACTTAATTATGATATTATGATATTTTATATAATTTGTTTCAAAAAATGAAAAAAAAATAGTATTCAGGAAATGTTTTAGGGCCAATTACATCATACTCTCAGCATAATGTGCTTTAATCATAGTTTCACGAAAATTTAATGGGAAACAAAACTTAAAATATTAGTAATAAAAACATCCAGATCAGCTTTTTCTTTCCTCCAAGTCATTTTGATTCACATCTTCTTACTATTGATAAATCTCACAAGATCATCATCATTCTTTGAAAGAAGAGAACAGAATCTAACATATAATATGTTTTTTAAATTTAAAGTCATGTTAAAAATAAAGAAAAAAGAACCGACTGTCGTAATTCTTTTTTTATAAATAGGTTCAGGTCTTGCAGGCTCTGACAGCCCAGCTGTGACTCTGTTTACCTCATGTTTGTTTTATGCTCCTGCTCATTTGTGTTTTTGTCTGCTCCATTTGTGTTGGTTTGTCATTTCTAAGTTGTCTTCCCCGTACTAACCTAAGTGCGTTTGTTCCCCTCACCCCCACCCCAATTTTTTTTGATCAGCAAATGAAGCGTCATGGCCGAGCATCAGTAAAGGTGTACCAGACTGGAGAACCGGCAGTCCAGAACAGGTAAGGCTATAGATAAAGATGGTTTCCATGTTTAGAAAGAAAAATTAGAGCAACAATCTGAAGGCGGAACATTCTGGTTTCGGGGCGGAGCCTCAGTTTTTCACTGGGAAGCTTTTTCTGACAGATTTGTTTTCTTTCTTGCCCATCAGCTCCCCTCTGGTTATGGGACATACCCCAGCGCCACCCACCAGGCAGCGGGGCATCACTGTGCAACAAGCTCCCTGCCCCGCTCTGCTCCCGGCACTCTGGGCTGGCCCCGATCCAGCGTCACAAACGGCGCCTCCTCCCCATCGTCATCGCCCAATTCCCAGCAAATACAGCAGCGCATCTCCGTCCCTCCTCATTCAAGCCAAGGTACGCTTAGCCCCGCCCCTACAGGATAACTCTTTTAGCTTTATTCCTTCTTTTGAATTCAGTTCCTTTAAATGAGTTATCATGCTTTTATCTGCTGTCAGGTTCTGCCATCTCCTCTCAGCCAACTCCAGCGTCTCCACAAACGGAGCGCACAGATCCCCCCCCAGCAGTGGCCGTGCGCCCCTTCGTGCACGACCACTCGTCCAGGCCGCAGTCGCCCAGAAAGGGCCCAGCCACCATGAACAGCAGCTCCATCTACAGCATGTATCTCCATCAGCCTCAGGCCACAAAGTATGGCTCTCTCAGCAACAGAACTACCGTCAAAGCCGGTGAGAAACGTCGATTTTGACTTCACTGCAGGCGCAAGAAGATCAAATTCTTATCTGGATTCGTCTGTTTCTTTTCCACAGTTTACGGAAAACCCATCCTTCCCTCCTCGTCCACCTCTGCGTCTCCCGTCCCCTTCTACCAGGGGGGAAGAGGAACGAAAGCGAGTGGAGAGGATGTCATGGATAAAGGAGTAAAAGGAGAGAGCGGGGATGGGAAAATCCTTCCTCCACCCAGCGTGGACAACATCCCTCGTCCACTAAGTCCTACTAAGCTCACCCCAGTGGGTAGGTAGTCAAGAACTGCATTCAAGTGGTTTTTAGTTTGGTAGTGCCTTACTTTGAGGTCAAGTGCTTCTGTTTTTTATTTAGTGCTTTATTTATTGATTTATAGCTGAAAGAGAACAAGATACTGGATCATTCTACTCTCATCTAAGTCTGTGGTGTCACAGGATCAAGACAAGCTTAGCTGCTTTTCTGAAGAAAAAACGTTTTAGACCAATTTTTGTCCAAGTCAAACTTTCTTCAAAACACAACAGATTAAAAAGAAAAACTTAGATATTTTGTGTTTGACGAAATTTGTGGCTGCTGTTGAAAAAGTGGTAAAAAACATTCTATATTATTGTACTGAAGCTTTTTAGTGAAGTACAAGAGCATTAGGGCCAGTTTACAGATTTTTTTTTTTAATTACGACTTTAAATCACATACGTTTATGAGAATCAGACTTAACTGTTAAAGTACGGGAATAAATAAGATAGCTGTAAAAAAAACTATTCATACAGACAGTCATATTCATAAATGCAAAGTTGTGCACAAATTAATATTTTGTGCACAACTTTTCAGAAAATCTTTTACTACAGCATTTAGTTTTACATTTAACATGTCTCTTTTGAATACAACTTTTTTTTTGTCTGAAATACAAATTCATATATTTGACATTCAAAAACTGTCAAAAATACATCACAGAAGAAATACATTATTTTTGACGCCCATAAGATTTATGACATTTTTTCATATAAATGTACATCTTTTAATCTTGTGAATTTACGAGAAAAAAAACTTGTAATTTTATTTTATTTGTTTTTGTGACCCTAATACCTCGTCGTAGGTTAAATTTAAAAAAACTAGTATTTTCTTGTTTTTTGGGGGGATTTTTGTAGAGGCATCAATTTCTAAAATTGAACAGTTTTTCATGACAAAAATGTCACAAATCTTAACAGTTTTTTTGTATTTCTTTTTTGTGTGTTTAACAAAATAGGACTTAAATTAAATTAAATTGTATGAGTAAAATTGAAAGGAAATATTAAAATAGTAAAATCTCTAGTTTGTCTGGCTCACTCTACAAGAATATTTATATCTTTGAATGTAATTATATTTCTATGAATTAAAAAAAATCAAAAACATTTTCAATATTTCTTTATTTTGTAAACTTGTTAGTCAAAATTGTAGTCAAGATGATTGCTCAGCCGTTGCGTTCATTTTTAGAAGTGTATTACAATTTTAAAACGGCAATAAAACAAATATTTTAAAAAATTAAAAGATCATATGAAACTTTACTCGTATGGTTATGGTTAGCTGTGAAGATTCAGAAATGTTTTTACACTCTAAAAAATTAAAAGGTAAACATGTTTTGAAACTCTGTTCGAGAAGGCGTGTTCAAAAGAGAAGGTTTGATGAGAACAGCAGTAAGTTAGGATTGACCGTAGTCTGTAATAATACTCCAACCCTTCAGATCTACCATCCTGCCTGTCTTCTAGCTCTCCTTGCTGCTGCTGTCTTAACATTTCTGATTCCACAACCCCTGACCCCGGTCATCAGCAGAGAGCAGTGCAGAGAGGTTCTGGAAGACAGGGGGGCGGTGGATCTGAAGGACCACAGCTGGACAGCTTTGTTCTGTGAATTTAAACGTCTGTGTCCCCCACAGCTCACTCGCAGCTCCGATACCAGAGTGATGCCGATCTGGAGGTTCTCCGGCGGCGTCTCAGCAACGCTCCACGACCCCTGAAGAAGAGAAGCTCCATCACTGAACCCGAGGGCCCTCAGGGGCCCAACATCCAGAAGCTGCTTTACCAGAGGTCATTTTGAACACATTAAAGGAATTCAAGCTAATTTTTTTTAAATTCAGCTAAAAATATGTTGCTGTGATGTACAGATTCAACACATTGGCTGGAGGCATGGAGGGGGTTTCGGGTAAGAACCTTATAGATGTTTTAGAGACATTAAAATAATAGCAAAAAACATTAAAAGCTTCCTCTTTTGTTGCAGCCAACACTTTCTACCAGCCTGACAGTCTGTTAGGAGAAACCGACATCATCCATTCAGCTAACGGAGGTGCAGATCCCAGTGACAAGCATGTCAGCATGGCGGCTGTCGAGGTCAAAGGTCAAAAAGTGAGCCTGGAGCCCCGCCGCTCGTCTCCTCCTTTATCCACTCCGGAAGCATCCAAAGAGGCGGCCTCAGCGGAGAGCAGCAGCAGCCACGTCTCCTCCTCTCCACCCATCAGCACAGCTCCTGCACCTGCAAAGCTGGACGACCAGAACAACAACCACCAAAGAGGATCCAGTCCTGGTCACAACGCAGAGAGACACAACCCCCCCTCTCCGCTGCCCCCTGCCCCTCCCTCACTGCCCAAGGTAGAAAGACTTCAAAACTCAGAATCAAATGGAACTGTCTTCACTGAGGCAAGGTTGATTTGTGTTCTGGTTTTTCCTGCAGACAAAGCGGAGCAACCTGAAGAAGCCTTCATCGGAGCGGACGGGACACGGTCTGAGGGTGAAGTTCAACCCTCTGGCTCTGCTGCTGGACGCCTCCTTAGAGGGGGAGTTTGATCTGGTGCAGAGGATCATCTATGAGGTGAAGAATACCAGCATCTCCCTCTGTTAGAAGATTCATATACTCTTTGTAAATACAAAAATCCTAAATGTTACTATATTTCTTTAAAGTGTAGGATTTTAGCTGTTCCTTGTTAGATAGAGTCGTTGAAAGGGAGTTGTGATTGTGGGAAGTTTGAGGTCAAACATGTTTGTTTTGGCCTGAGCAGCTTTACAGATGAACTAGAAAAACATACTGTAGACAAAACACTTAACTGCATTCTTCTTACAAAGCTTAAAATGCAAAAAAAAAGAATGTTAGGGTCGCCAGATATAATAGTATTTGTCGACCAAAATGTGCGGCGGGGGTTATGGGGTGATGATGTTCCGGTCTTTGACTTCCTCCCGATGATTTTCAGCCACCATCTTTTCTGCCAAAAAATTGAGAAATCACCATAAAGTGACATGTTTGTGCTTAAAAATAGATTTCATAGTCTACCATATTGTAAAAAGTAGTGGGCCAAATGTAGAGCCTTGATGGACGCCACGTGTAAGTGGAATGGGAAAAACAAATCATTATCATCATGCTCAGGAGTCACCAACACATCACAGAAATGTAATAATCATTTTAAAACCTTTATCCCCCAAAAATAATCTTTTTTGAGAGCTTTAATTTACACGAACAAAATATTTTACCATCTAGAGTATAAGTCGCATCGGCCCAAAAATACAAAGTAATGAAGAAATAATCATATATGAGTCGCACTGGATTATAAGACACACGTTCGGGAGAAGTTTATTTAACAAAATACTGAAACAAATCATAATAACTGTGACTTATAGTCCGAAAAATATGATAACACCGGAGTTTTAGCTCCAGTGTTGACATTCTTTTGACTTAAATTTCATTCCAGCAGATTCTGAAGCAGAAAAGCGGCATTGCGCTGAAATGCAACACTTTATAGCAGTGAAGCGCTTATGCAGTCAGTTGATTCTGTTGCAGAGAATAGAGATGTAGCGTAGTCTTCCAAAATGTCAAAAAAGCCGATATACAAAGCCACTTTTCTTTTTACCAGATTCATGTAGATTGCCTAAACGGTTACAGATTTACAGGTTTAAAAATACAAAACTAATTGGTCTTGGTCGCTGTTCATCCGACAGTTCTGAGCTGTGATTTTAATTCTTTTTAAGTAAAACACACGCACATTTTTTGTTATGTAACCACAATGCCAGTACACCCACATGCAGCATCAACACATTTGCCACCTTCTTTTGCACCACCTCCATGGTAAAACATGAAACTTTTATTTTGTCTTTTCTTTGAATTTTTTAAATTATCTTGTAACTTCTGCATTTCTAACACTATTTGTTAACATTTTATTCTTCCATTTTTAGGTGGAAAACCCCAGCATGCCCAACGACGAAGGCATTACTCCCCTCCACAACGCCGTCTGCGCTGGTCACCACCACATCGTGAAGTTCCTGCTGGACTTTGGAGTCAACGTTAACGCGGCCGACAGTGACGGATGGTCAGTTCCCCCGTTCAGCCATGAAACCATGCAGAAAGATGAATGTGCGGCTGCTGAAGGGCTCCGGGGAGTATGAGTAATGAACAGTGTGTGGAGGCAATGCTGAAGCTGAGCACACAGACAGCTGTGACACAAACAAATGACTTCGTTTTTGACTCCAGTAACACAATAACAGCAGCGATCCCTGCGGTTAACGGGACTGAATAAGGGATGCATCTATTATGAACGCGCTTGTTCTCTAAAACGAAGCATCTTTCTTTCTTCATCCTAATAACTGTGCTACTGTCCCCCCTCACGTCCTGCAGGACTCCTCTTCACTGTGCCGCCTCGTGCAACAGCGTTCACCTCTGTAAGATGCTGGTGGAGTCCGGAGCGGCCATTTTCGCCACAACAATCAGTGACGTTGAAACTGCAGCGGACAAATGTGAAGAAATGGAGGAGGGCTACACTCAGTGTTCTCAGTTCCTGTATGGTGGGTACAGCACAATTTAGGAGTGGCACCACCAACAAGAGATCTGCTTTATGTACAGCAACAGATTCAAAGGTTTGTCGGTCACAGGTGTGCAGGAGAAGTTGGGTGTGATGAACAAAGGCTTGGTGTACGCGCTGTGGGACTACGCCGCCCAGGAGGCCGACGAGCTCTCCTTCAGCGAGGGGGATGCCATAACGGTGCTGCGTCGCCGTGACGACACTGAAACAGACTGGTGGTGGGCACGACTGAACGACCGCGAGGGATACGTTCCCAGAAACCTCCTGGGGGTGAGAAAACACGAACGATTTCCTTGTGGTGGTGAATGGGAAGGCGTTAAAGGCTTTTCACACTGAGATGAACAAGAACAGTCAAGCGTTCACACTGGACCAGCAGGGAGGGGCTTCTTCTTATTATTATTTTTTATGGTTTACTAGCCCATTTTCAACTCTTACAGTTGGAAGAGGCTTGGTGTAAAAATGTCAAGTTTTGTTAATCTTACTTCAGGGTTTACATCACTACCAAAACCGAGTCCCTGATTGGTCCAAGTTCAACTTATTCAATTTTTTTTTAATCACTTAATTTTTATTAAGTTTTACAAATGTTTTGGAACAGTTTAAATTGTACAATAAAGCAGAAGAATATAATAATATGTATATAAAAACCTATGTACACAGAATTAGAATATTAAACAAAAATAACAAATACTTTAATACTAATAGAAATAAGAGTGAATATAAATAGTAATAAGGTAAAATAATAATAGAAACAAATAAAAGTACACTATGCACAGCTTATTGAAACAAGACTTATTTTACTTTTGATGCATGTTTTTTGGCTGCACATTTATTATATAGAATGTGATAACAGAGTTAGGAACTTCCATAGCAACACTTGAACGCCAGAGTTTTAGCTTGTTTGCGTAGACTTTTCATTGGAAGAGGACACTTGAACGTACATTGCTAAAGGCAGTGTGAGCATGGCTTTAGTTTCAACATTTTTCTCAAAACATTCATTTATTTTTGCAATTTCTTCCTTTCAAAACAGTTTCCTTATTTAATAAACAGCCAGTTTCTTGTTCGTTTACTCATATTTTTTTTAACCAACTTAAATCTTTTGTCTTCTTCACACTTAGGCCTTCTTGTCCAATCAACCTACTAACTTTGTGGCTATTTGCTGCAATTTAGCATATTTTGACACTTTTAACTTCAACAAAATTGATTTAAGTCAAATACTAAAATAAGTCTAATTTGAAGTTGCAAAAACAATTGTATTTTTGTGACTTTGTGTGTTGGCCACATAAAATATAATTGTGGTTCTTGCTAAGAAAATACTTACAAAAATATTCCAGACATAGGTTTTGACATGCCAATCTGTATATATTGAAATAAACACATTTAACAAAATCATCTAACCGGCATTTATGACAGTTTTGTTCCATTTCTATGGAATTTTGATCTTTACAGCTTTTAACATGTGCCTGTTTCAATTGTAAAAGATTTATTAGAGCTATACGCTGTTGGATGTTGGATGTGTATTTTCACAATAAAAGTCTAGATGCTGATGAAACTGATGATGAGAATATGGTGCAGAAGGAAGGAAATGGAGATCAATTAGCTGGAAAATGTGGATAAGAAAAGCTCCTGGACCAAAACAGAGAGTTAAATACGAATAAATGAGAGCATGAGAGTGACAGCAAGAAGGCCGTCACTTCCAGAGGCGGACAGTCGTCGTCCTGATATTCAACCACCTTGAGAACTATGTTAACACGATGTAGTGACCCGCTCCGTCTTGCTCTCTCCACAGCTGTATCCAAGGATCAAACCCAGACAACGCTCGCTGGCATGAAGCCCAGACCACCAGACACGCCGGCAGAAGCCACGTGCACGCCGAAACACGACAAAGAGAAAGAGGAGCATGCAGTTCGGAAACAGAGACGGAAAACTGAACTGAGGATGGGAAAGAAAATGGCAGAGACTGCATTTAGTCTGAATGTAGCAGAACCAATTCATGGTAGAAGCATTGTTTTTTTTACCGGCCTGGATTCCTGGATCCACTGCTCGACCGGCTTCACAAGAATTCAGCAGCATGTGAAAGGTGCTGAAAAAAAAATTCAATTTAACTTTTGGATGCAACTTCAACTTTAAAGCAGCTTTAGAAAATGAAAAATATGATGTTTTCAAGTTCTATGTGATATTCTCCAAAGAATTTACCATTAGCCGTCACTTGACCTTTTTTATGGTTTTAATAGCCAAAGAAAAAATGGTGAAAGGAGGTGAAAGAAAGTGCATTTTGAATGTGAAGATGGAGAGAAAGGAAGACAAAAGGTGTATGAAAGTTCTCGATTGGGTGAAAAAAGGGTTTTATTGGAAGTCATTTTCATGTCAATGTTGTTTTGACAGTGAAAAGCAGAAGAAAAGAAGTAAGTGGGTTTAAAAAGTGGCTGATTTTTATAGTTCAGAATAAAGAGGCAGGCTCCTATTATAACAGACAACTGACTGAATTCACTGATGAGATAAAGTGTTCCCTAAAAACAAAAACCACAGTGTTAAAAGATTTAATCAGCTCTTATTAAGTCAGCCTCTGTTTCGAATGTAACAAACTATGAAATGTTTCAGTGTTATTATTTTTCTCACCTTTTCATTAGTGTTATGTTTAATAACCCTTAAGTTTATTTAAAACAAAACAATTTTTTTGTATTTCTATGAATAAATATAACTAGTATACCTTTGATTTTCTGTCAATAATGACTCGCTTCTGCCACCTAGTGTACAGAAAGGGTTTGACAAATGAAAGATCTGGTTACCAAACCCCCTGCTGTATGAAATATGAAGCAATAAGCTGAAGGATGTTTGATGTGATGGTTGAAGATGATTTTTTTGAGTATGAATCATCACTCTGTGTATATGCAAGCTGTAACTGTACATGTAATGTGCAATAATAAAAGTTTAATCCCTGCAAGGAGTGAAAGCTGAGCCCTCTTTCTAGCTGGAGTAAACATGCGCACGCATCACATCATAAAAAAAAAGAGTAAAGTCTTCAGAATAATACTTTGGACTTTAAAGCTTGTGTGTTTTTTGCTTCGCCATCATTAAATCCTCCACCTAAGAAAAATAATACAGGTAATGTTTCTCCTACTTGCATCACTTTATATCCTTCTAAAGTTTGATTTTTCAATTCTTAAATAAATATAGCTACGTTTAATTTAAATAATAATGTAGCAGGACAAGAACCTTTCTTTTTTTTCCAAATAGTGAATTTCTGTTCTGTTTCGGGCGTTTTCTTTTGAAATAATTTTAATGTTAGCGCTAAAATATAAAATGTTTATAAAGTAATTCTTAGAAAGCAAAATCACGGTCACTTTTATTTTTTAAATCTTGACCGGAAGTGGTCGCGCTAGCTTAACCTGTTGTTTTGCTAAATGCTACTACCTACATCTGTGTTAATATTATTATTAAAATTGTTTGTTATTACGAAAATTAGGCAAATAAATTGAAGCATTAAAGTATGATTAACTAAGCTTTATTAAATTGCAATATTGTATGCTGCGTATGTTTATTGTTTACGTTACGTTTAATTGCACCTTTATGTAGCGGTTATCTTCGTCGAAGTTGTAGGGTTTTTTTTAAAGCTAAAGCAATATTTTTCATAATACTGTCTTGGGTTCTTTAGATAGCAAAAAGTTAACTTTTCTACTTATGCAAGCTTTTTGTTATATCGTGTTATTTATGTAATAAACTTGTTTTTACGAAACAGTTATATAATATTTAACACGCATTGTTAGCTCTGATTTTTTTTCTGAGTGTGCCTGAACGCATCACAGATCCAAGTTAACCAACACATTCTTCCCCCTGATTTCCAAACCTTTCAGAGCTCCTGCAGCCTCAGGCTCCCCCTCTGAACGGCTTTGAGCTCCAGCAGCACCATGGCCCAGCACTTTCACCTGAATACACCTCTGCTGGAGAGTGTCAGCATGTCCAAACGAGCAGGAACCACCGTCTACTTGAAGATGGAGAGTTCCCAGCCCTCTGGTTCTTTTAAGATCCGGGGAATCGGACACCTGTGCCAGCAGGTGGTAACTTGAGTGTGATTCTTTTTTAAAAATCCAAGTTTTCTCTATTTTTAAAACAAGTTTCATTCATAATTTCAGCTCTCCAGACAATCTACAGGAGTCGTCTGCTCGTCGGGTATCGCCTGCACTAATTCGTTTTGTCTTTAGGCTTTGGGGTGTTTTATAATAGTGGGTTTTCCAGGTGGGAATGCAGGTATGGCTGCAGCCTACGCAGCCAGGAAACTTGGCGTGCCCGCCACCATCGTAGTTCCTGCCTCCACTCCACAGCTGGTGGTGGAGAGACTCAAGGATGAGGGCGCCACTGTCCGGATTGCAGGGAAGGTGAGGTGTGATGGAATGAAGCACGACTTCAGAAAAAGAAAATTCCACTTCGCTCTTCTGCTCAGGTTTGGGATGAAGCCAACGCAGAGGCTCTCAGACTGGCAGAAACCGAAAGGCTGACGGTCATTCCTCCTTTTGATCATCCTTTACTTTGGTAAAAGGACATTGTTACCCATTATAGTGACTTTTCCTGGAAGTGATTCACGTTTTTGATCACAGGGAAGGCCACGCCAGCATGATTGCAGAGATCGCAGCCTCTCTGGGTCCTGGAGTGAAGCCTGGGGCTGTGCTGCTCTCTGTGGGTGGAGGAGGCCTCTTCTGTGGGGTTGTCCAGGGCCTGAAGGATGCGGGCTGGAAGGACGTGCCCATCATCGCCATGGAGACAGTGGGGGCTGACTGTTTCAATGCTGCCATTAGAGCAGGGAAGCTAGTCACTTTAGATGACATCACCAGGTCAGATTTGATTGAAATGATAAATATTTCTGCATGTTTTGTTGTCGTTGCGGGTTTTATCTGTGTTTCCCCAGCGAAGCGAAATGTCTCGGAGCAAAGACGGTCTGCAAACAAGCCTTTGATTATAGCCAGTGTGGCGAGATGACCATCATCTCAGAGGTGGTGACGGACCAGCAGGCTCTGCAGGCCGTCCTCAACTTCCTGGGTTTGTGTTTCTTATGTTAAATATGCTAACATTTATTTATTTGTTCTCATGAGTCAAACTCCTTGCTATATTACTCAAAAGTTGTTTTTTTTAATACGTGCACATTGTTTTCCTTCATAGGTCATATTTATCATTTTTTTGTTGTGTGTTTTTTGTTACTAAAAAAACTTTTGCTCTATTGTAAAAGCATTCCCAGTGCTATTTTGTTTAAGGTTATGGCGTTCCCTCACTAGTAAGCTGCCATAAGAACATGTTAAAAACACCTCTTTCATCGGAGTGGGTCTTTAATGATTGTAGAAGCCTCAACCTAACTCCTTGTACTTTGGCCTTTGATCATGAAATGAGTTCCTTTTTTCCTCTTTTTTTGTCTGTTTTTTTTTCTTTTAGATTTTGCTGCCTTCATGGTAAAGTCATTAAATAATGTGAATCGATGGATTTTCATGAAACATTTTTCTTTAAATTCTAAAGAGCTGAATTGAAATCAGCGAAGATTAGACCAAAGGAGTCACAATAAAATGAACTAAACAGATGAAAGTTCTTATCATTTGTTCTGTTTGTTGCTTGATGACATTTGTGGTTTGTTTGGTGGCTGTCTTGCAGATGAGGAGCGTGTGCTGGTGGAGATGGCGTGTGGAGCTGCGCTCGCCGCTGTTTACGGCGGCCTCATAGGCAGATTGCAGACTGAGGGTACCATGATAAATAGTACATCGCCCCGCCCATTGACTGAATATGAGAACTGGACTGAGTGGGTGTGATGTCACCACCAAAAAAATGACTTACGGGCACTTCAACCAAATGAAGTCAAGTCAGTCACTATTCTTTCATGATATTGACATCGCCATGTTGGAGATAGAAATCATCAATTTCTGAGTCAATGTTTCTATGGCAACCACTCCCACCAATCAGGAGTGAGCTTGTTAGAAGTCCCCACCTCTTTAACTTGAAAGCGGGCTCTGGAGAAACTGTCAATCAAACTTTTGAAACCACATTATTGGTATCTGACTTGTCAATTTATAACGAAGAATTTTCACTGCAGACCAATTATTATAAAAAACAAATGAACATTAGCAAGAACATGTGAAATAAGGTAGCTGAGCAAGAAGTGTGATTCTGACAACTAGAATGACTGAGTAAAAGCTTTTTAGTTCTCTAAAAAAGTCTACAGGATTTCTGATTCTTGGAACCAGTGCGTACTTCCTGTTTGGAACACAAGGGGGCGTGGTCATTCAGTTCAGTTCTCATATACAGTCAATGGCCCCTACTTAAATTTCTCTTGTTCTGTCAATTACAGTACTCTAAGCAAAAGTAAATCATTTTAATACATGTTCAAAAGCGGAATTCTGTGCATACATACCATTCCGTAATCTTTCTGTCTTTCTAGGGCGCCTTCCTGCTCCTTTGGGCCCCCTGGTGGTAATAGTGTGCGGTGGCAGCGGCGTCAACACGGAGCAGCTGACGGCACTGAAGCAAAAACTACTTGCTTAAAGCAGAAACATTCAAACTTTTTTTAAGAAACCCACGTTTTAGCCATCTGTGTTCACAGCAGGTGGTTGTAATGTATGGAATCTAACAATCTGCTCCACCCACATCAAGATCAAGTTTATTTTTTGTCAAAAGCCCTTTAGGATGATGGTCTTCCTGAATAATTATGACAGCTTTCTTACAAAATGGAGCAACTCTAATAAAAAAGTAACTTCCTAGTTTGAAATATGTAGTATAAATAAGACATTTCTTTTTATTATAGATTCAGTTAGCACCCACGGTTCTCAGCACAGAAAAGTATGAAATGCAATTAATACATTTTTGGGGAGGAAATCCCCTTAAAATTCTAAATTTATGTTAAAGGGTAAAGATATTTGCAGTTGTTTAAATGAAAGCATAAACACAGTTCAAAATGTGAAATGTGTCCGTTGAAATAAATATCTTTAAGAAGAAACTCTTATTGTAGTTCCATATGTGTCCAGGAGATGGTGCCACAGTTCACTTTTTTAAATCAATGATTTCAATTGTTAAAGGGGAAAAAACTAAAACAGTCACTGAAATAACATGAAAGTGACTAAAATCAGAAAAAAATATCATTTTCTGAGAATCAAACCTTGCTATTAAAATGTTAAACTGAAGCATTTAAAATGATAAGTGATTAAAAAACTGTAAACAAGTGATGGTGCTTTTACCTCAATATTTCCCAGCATAACTTTTTTGTCCCACAACTGTCCATTTGACTATAGTGTATTTCTCTGTATTAAGAGAACTAGTAACATTTCTAGCATATTTGTGTATTCTTTTATACAGCTTGTGTATTTGAGTTTTAGTGCCTCTCAAGTTGTTTTTTTATCCCATCAGCTGAGACTTTTCCTAATTTATTCACCCAAAATGTTAGATTTAGTCACTTGTCCTGCATGCAGAAGTCATTACCATGGAAACAGCTCATCACTGCTCCGTGAGTGTGACTGCAGAACCATCAGTGGAACAGAAAAACTTGCTTTTTCACCATATCAACATTTGAACAGGGTACCAGGTTCTTGACTGAACAGATCCCATAATCTACTCTGTAGATTTCATCAGCAGTGATGTACAGAAATCTAATTATGATCCATTAACTCTCACTGAAACAAAACAGATGCAAAAGGAAGACACACTGTTAAACTTTTATGAGTGGGAAAAAGGTCACTATTAAATTATTGATAATAAATACATAAATATAACTGAACCCAGACAGCTAAGGCAGGTAGTGTTCCTCTAAATCCTGCTAAGTTCTTCCTCATCTTCCATTTAAAAGGAGTTTTTCTTCCCGCATTGCTCTCTCGGTACAGACGTTTCAGGAACTGATAGTTATATTCAGAGAATCCAGCATTATTGGAATTATCTGAAAAGAATTGTATCATAAAATGTGTGATTATTTGTGCTCGGTTTAATGATGTGATCTGTGAATTGGAGCTTTATATATTTCCCAAACATGATTTCAGTAATTAGAGAAATGAAGTTTTTGGATTTGGATTAACTTGGACCATCGATGTAAAAACCCCCAAAATGGTGATTGGAGATCAGACCATTCCAAAGCATCGCTCCAAGTGCTGAAAAATTCATGAATTTAAGGCAAAAATATCATCTTGATTGGCCAAGAAGAAAGATGTTTTTTTTCTTTTTTTCTAATAATAAATGTATTATTTATTGACTTGTCTTACAATGAAGGAAGTTTGTTTTTCTTTTTATTTGTTAACCTAAAGAACATGATTTAACACAGATTAAAAGTCAAAAGGATTTTGAAATTTTCAGTTCTTCTGTGCAAGATTACTTTAGTTTAAGAGAAGCCTAAAAAAATCAGAAAAAAAAATTCTAATATAAACTAAAATCCAGCATGAACTAAAAGTTTTATTCATTTATCTTAAAAACAGAATCTGTCTTTAGAGCAAAAGGAAATCAGAATAGTAATTCTTGCTTGTAAACTATCAAATTCGTTTTAACCTCAATTTGAAACATCAAAATCCAACAGATCATTTTATAATCTCAAAAAAAAGAAATGGAATTCCTTTATTTATGGTCTGAAGACCTTTGATTTAATCCAGTGTGGATGAAAACATCAACATGTTCTTGTTCCGCCTCACGAGGTCACACACGGTGAGAAACACGCCGATGTAAATCCTGCTGCAGAATCAAACGCTTCCAGAGGAAAACTCCATCATCAGGTGTCCTCTCATTTCCCCACCTGTCTGGGAGGCGGCTTACTCCTCCACAAATGACCCCGTGTGCGATCACCAGACCGCTCGTCTGATGTCTGCGCTGCTGGCAGATGGAGGAGCTGATGGGAAGATTCCCAGAACAAGATGAAGGAGGTGATCTGCTGAGGCCAGAGAGCTATCAGCAAAACAAAAGACATATAAATGTGCTTCAAATAATGTTTCACGTTACTTTTTAATCTCAATTTTCTACATTAGAACATCAGATGGTTAAAGAAATATTTTCCCTCAAAAACATAAAATATTATTAAAATATATGATATAAAAATATGTATAATTGTATATATATGGAAGTCAAACAAATAAATATATGTAATTTATATAATATAATAAATAAATTATATAATTCTATTACATTGAATTGTTTAACAATCCAAAATAATCTGTTTTATCCAAAAAACTACTTACATAATAAATAAATTATCTATGTTTATCCCTAAATATAGATTCATTTTTCATTAAATGTACTTTATAAAAGTTAAAACACTTTTTTCAAATGTTTTGGGGAAGAATTCTCTTTAAAATTTTAACCCAAACTAAGATGTTTTTCTTGTATTCTATATTGTATTTTATTTGGATTAGCAGTGGGTCCTCCGAATTAAAAATATACATTATTATTTACTGATATCTGTGTCAAAAATGCAAAGAATATGTTAGAACACTTTAAATTTCAGAAGAGCTTTTAGTTTATCTATTTTTTGTCTTTTACTGTCTTTTATTTGCAGTATGTGTATGATTGGCTGTGATTTTATGGATTTGTTTTCTTTTGAGGAGCACTTCGTGATTTTTAACTGGGAAAGGTGCAATAGAACTAAATATTTACTATATTATTTAGTTACATTTAATCTTTGTGACAATAATGGTGTTCTACAAAACGTATCTTTTTTTTAATTGAAAATACTAATATTAAATCTCAGAAGTGTGTTTGTATTTTTAGGAGATTCATTTATAAGATATCATCAAGAATTCAAGCAAAAAAAAAATGTGTGTATTGTTGATTACAATACAAATGTGGCCTACATTAACAACACTAATAAACTCTGTAGAGGAGTGGATGGATTTCTATGGATTTTGACAAAAAAAATCCTTTGATAAAAGTCTATAATTAAACTTGTGAGAACAACATAACAGCAAAGTGTGCAATCATGTTCTCTGAGGAAGCGTCTCTTTTGTGTTTGAGCTTCAAAATCTGCCAACAAAACAACAAAAATATAGTTTCCATTCAATATTTAAATGAAACTCCCTCAAAATCGTATTATTTTTCAAATGCATCCTCTAAACATGACATATTTCTTGTGTGTTTTTGCTGAGAAGCACTCGCCACTGTTTTGAGCTTGAATCACATCTTGGCTCTTGATTACCATGGCAACCACATGATGACATGGGAGTATAAAAATAAGCTCCAAATCAAACGGTATAGGTGTCATTCTGAGATGAAACGGCCTCTCAAAGCATCATTAATAAAGTGTGTTAAACTCTGATTTCATTTACTGACTCACATCAGCAGGATGAGCTTCACTGTGATGTCGTCTCCTGAAACAAAATTTGATCAGTCTCCTCATGAGGGACGGGTGTCAGTCAGTTCTGAACAATACTTTGACGTGTTTTTGATGAAAGCAGACTAGAGTCAGGTCACAGAGGTTGAAGAGTGAGCAGTCATGTGCATAATTACAGGTATTCTACCTGCACTTTCTCTGAACATCTGCCATAAACAAGCCAGTAGAAATTCTAATTTTCTTTGAAATGTGCCAAACTCTATTTAAGAATAAAAGTCAGAAGGAGCATTTATTCTTTTCTATAATTTTTATTCCTGAAGTTTGGAGATTTGTTCGTTCTCCACATCGATGCTGCATCCTTGACACAGATCTGTGGCTCTTCAGTGAGAGGTGTCAGTGGGCTGATGCGTGTGGGATGGAAACCACACAGTCATTGTTTGGAGGCAGACAGAACACACTTCCTGTTGATTTTTGAAGCTGCAAACAGTTCTTAGGAATCAGAGTCCTGCTGATTCTTCCTCTCCAGCAATCAGAGAATGATTAAAAACTGCACGATGAGGCATAAATCACTGGAAAAGAAACATAAACTAATGAAAGCGTTACTTTGACACATTATATTGATGAGGAGATTTCTTTATAATTTTCAATTTAAGTAGATACATTTGTATCAATTTTGTTAGCTCCCATCTTCTACAGGTCAAACTTTTTTGCAACTTAATACAATTTCCCAAGATACTAATAGACAATCTTTAGCACAATTTGGATCAAATGCAGTAAAATATTCCATTATCCACGTTAATTATAACCTTTTTAGTGGATGTTAAAAAGCTGTTCGATCTCAGCACTAAAGAGGGAGTTTTTCACATTAGCTAATAAGCTCCATAAGGTATAATTAAGTTTCTTACATAATGTAACGACACAAAAACAAACACACAGTGGCAGTGGTAGCATTATATAACAGCCAGGATAAATTAACGAGTCCACAGCCTTTGTAGGGAATATCTCTGTTACATTTGGTTTGTAGCTTAGCATCTGTTGACTAAAAACAACAAATCTGCTGTTTTTATTAAAAAGCAAGAAAAAAAGCTACATTTTATTTTAAATATTGTTCCCAAAAAAAGTTATTAAACATACAACTAAGGAGGTTTCGGTGAAGCCGTTTTATTTTGTAGGTTTATTTACTATAACTATCGTGCTAACTAAGCTGTTAGCATCTGAAGCCAAATGATTTAGAAAATACAACTTTGGAAAAGGCTCAAAACAGTTTATTTACAAAAGCACCAATTTGTATTTACCATTTTAGAACGTTTTTTTTATCATTCCAGAGTGTCATAATCCATTTAAATGGAACCAAGTTTTTGTAACTGTATTTTACTTCAGTTTTCTATGAATTTCTCTGGGTTGCCATGTTCTTCTCTGGAAAAGCCTCCAGTTGACCCCATTGAACAAAACTATGAGAGTACAATATAATAATCTTTGTTTTTTCCTTGCACACAAATAAAAAAAACATCCATGTACACTAAAGTGAATTAATCATTTGTGACCTAAAGGTTAATTATGTTTATCTCTTTTCTTGTTTATGTTGTGATCATAGAGCTTAAAGGCATAATAATCTACGGAATGATGTGATCTGTTTTAAATGGACTGACCTTTCATTAGTTTATAGTTTTGACTTATTGACCACCGTTTCTCCCCCAGCTAAATAGTTTTTTTTTATAAGTTACATGTTTTTTTGCCTTGTTTATTCGATTTGCTTTTCAGAAATACCTTTATGATTCTTATTATTTAGAAAAGTGCCTTAATCCTTAAGCTTTAATATGTTGAATACATTTTAAAAAGAAAATCTGCACTTAATTTGACTGTATTAGTTAAAAAGATATTTGATTGTTTAAAGGATTCATGGACAAGACGAGGGTCATCAACTGTACTATTTATTACCCTTTAAAAGTACCAAAATCAGAGCAAACACCCCCCACATTGCTATCTGTCATTTATTGTCCCTGTCTAAAAATATTTTACTTACCTGAAATGAACAGTTTTGGGCTAAAAAAAAAAAAAAAAGAAACAAATAAATAAGCACCGAGTTGGGTTTGAACCAGCGACCTCTTGATTGTAAGCACGGGAGTTTAACCGCTAGGCTAGCTAGAAACCGGAAGTACATCACACAGCTTTGTGCATACAGTGCATGGATCAAGCAACCAACTGTACTAGTTGATTACCTTTTAAAAGTGCCAAAATCAAAACAAACACCCCCCACATTGCTATTTTGTCATTTATTGCCCTTGTATATTCTTTAAAAAAATTATTTACCTGAATTGAACAGTTTTGGGATTAAAAAAAAAAGAAACAAACAAATAAGCCCCGAGTTGGGTTTGAACCGGCAATCTCTTGTTTGTTAGCGCGGGAGTTTAACCGCTAGACTATCTAGAAACCGGAAGTACGTCACACAGCTTTGTGCATCCAGTCTATGGATTGAGCAACCAACTGTACTATTTGATTACCTTTTAAAAGTGCCAAAATCAAAACAAACACCCCCCACATCGATATTTTGTCATTTATTGCCCTTGTATATTCTTTAAAAAAATGATTTACCTGAATAGAACAGTTTTGGGATTAAAAAAAAAGAAACAAACAACTAAGCCCTGAGTTGGGTTTGAACCGGCAATCTCTTGTTTGTTAGCGCGGGAGTTTAACCGCTAGACTATCTAGAAACCGGAAGTACGTCACACAGCTTTGTGCATCCAGTCTATGGATTGTGCAACCAACTGCACGATTTGATTACCCTTTAAAAGTACTAAAAATCTCAACAAACACCCCCCACATTGCTCTTTTGTCATTTAAAAGCAAATTGCTTTTAAGGTAACAAGAAAACAAAACTAAAGAAGAACAATTATTTTTTCATAGCTTTTGCATAATCTTTGAAACTGTTTGGCATTTTTTTGATATTTGGTGATATTAGAGCTGAATTGAAGGAAAAATGAGTGATCAAAGCTGGACAGAGCCTTTATGTGTCATTTTAGCAGTTTGCTGTTATAAATACACACTTGTACGGGTTTAGTGTTCTCAAAAAGGTGTGTAATTCATAAACTAGCTTTATACTAGCTTAATCTTTAAAAATCTGGCTTTAATCTCAAAATTCTCAATTTAATTTCAGATATCCAATTTTTAATGTATAATATAGAATTCTGGTTTTATTTTCATAGATTTGACTCACATTTTAAAGTTCTTTCTTTAAAAGAAGGTAAAACTCTACATACACTAAAGTCTTCACTTTTTAATCAGCTTCAATCCCTCTCTGCAGTACTTTAATACTAAACAATACTAAACAATACAAAACACATGTAGTGTTTTGTTTTCATCCTGTAGGCCACGGGTGTCAAACTCAAATGCACAAGGGGACAAAATCCAAAACAAACCTAAGGTCACAGACTGAATAGGATAAACATTTATTGAACACTCTAAAACTACATTTTTCAAACGTTAAAACCTTAACATAGTTATGAACTATATATATATATATATATATATAGCATTACCTGTGATAATGCTAGTGTGAATGCTGTAAGCTGAATTTGGCCACTGAAGATGCTAGTGCTGATAGTTGAAGATACTGAAATTGATAGCTGAAAATGATAGCCAGCTAAAAATATTAGCTAAATCCCAAATTAGCTCAAAAATCAAAACAAAACTTAGGTTAGCCAAAACAGCAAGCATATAGCTGAAATATTAGCTAAACTCCAAAATAGCCTTAAAAAATTTTAGTAAATGCCCAAATAGTCAAAAAAGCTTGCAGAATGCCAATTTTTGAAACTTTAAAACTGTAACTTTTTAACACAATGATGAATAACAAAAAGGCAGGAATAATATTCCAGAATAAATCAACTTAAACCTGAAATAACTTTCAATATTTTACCCTCCATAAAAACATATTAGTCAGAAATAAGCACAAGATAACAATGGGTCATAAATAACAATAAAATAAAATGATCTGGAGGGCCAGATGCGGCCCCTGGGCCTTGACTTTGAAACATGTCCCTTAGGCTAATTTAATAAAACAACTGTAGAAATCCCAATGCAATGCACATAATCTTTATTTTTTCAAATAAAAAACATCTATGTACACTAAAGTGAATAAATCATTTGTGGCCTAAAGGTTAATTGTGTTCATCTCTTTTTCTTTTTTATGTTGTGATCATAGAGTTTAAAGGCATAATAATCCATGGGATGATGTGATCTGTTTTAAATGGGCTGACCATTAGTTTATAGTTTTGACTTATTGACCACCGTTTTTTCCCCCAGCTAAATATTTTTTTTAAAGTTACATTTGTTTTGCCTTGTTTATTCAATTTCCTCTTCAGAAATACCTTTATTATTATGATTATTATCATTTAGAAAAGGGACTTTATCCTTAAGCTTTAATATGTTCAATACATTTTTAAAAGAACATCTACACTTAATTTGATTGTATTAGTTAAAATTGTTTTTAATTGTTTAATAAAATCTAAAAAAAAAAAACCCAAAAAACTCTTGTATCGATTTCCTATTGAGCAGCGTTTGTTTCTATGCTGTTTGGTGGACTGTACCACAACAAACTCCTCCGCCTTCCTCCCCCTCCTGCAGTGGGCCGCTCCCCCTTCTTTACCGCCCGCTTTGGTTGAAGCCAAAACAGAACATCATGGCGATTGATGGTAAGTAGGCCAATAATGTGCCTCCTCTTCTGCTTCTTAACTTCAGCTGGAAATGAGCCGCGGCCGGGCGGCCGGGGGTGGGCTGTAAGGCGGCCTGGCTGTCGGCAGGGCGGCGTGAGCTCGGGCTGGACCCGCACAAACTTGTAGTGTTGTGCGTGAAGCGGGAATTTTCCATTGCGGTGCGGGAGCCGTTTTACAGCGGTGCTGAAAGGATAGCTCCGCGCGCGCTCAAACCGGAGCGCTGTGCTAGTTTTGTTTCGCGCCGTTTCTCCATTTGAATGTTTTTTTTCTTTTCTAAGTTTGATTAAAAAAGAAAATAAAAAAAGAGGCGCCTCTAACGGAACAGAGTGTTTACCTCTTATAGGAACACATGCTGGTCTGAGCTTTTACTTTTACCTCTGATTATGTAAGTTTGCGTGCTGTAAGCAGCTTTCAGACTCTGTTAGCTCATCACTTTGACTAAGAGGCTTTCATAGGAAATCTTAAACAGTCTTAGCTAAATCATTAGGACCAATTAAAGCCATTTCAGAGCCCTATAGACGCTTTATTCTGCCTTCTTCACTCGTTTTTATAATTCAGTGTCCCCTCTTTATGTGATCCAGGATGGAGATTTCACTTCCCCGTGATTTAGAGTGCTAAAACAAAAAGATAGGAAGCAGCACAGCTGAGTTCACTTCCAAAAACTGGCACAGAGATGCTGGACTCTTCAGTTTGTAAAGTAGGCAACTGGACCATCTTCTAAATGTGGGTCTTTGCTAATCACACCTGTCACATCCAGATATGTTTGTCTATTTTGAGGGAGATCAACAGTTCTAAAAAGGTTTTCTCTTTCCAGACTTTAGCTTGGTATACTTTAATTTTTCTTCTCTTATTCAAAGCGTCCTTTAAGACCCACTCTGAGGGAAATTGTGTGTTTCTGGCATTCTTCTGATGACTCAATTTGGATTAAAAGTGCATTTCTGAGTATTTCATTTTCTGCTGTGAATCCAGAGCAGAAAAGACGCTTGAAAAAGATTTTATTGTGGTTTCATAGGTACAATCGAGGAGGCACAAGCTTCATTATAATGCATCCACTTTTAGACAAATATATGCATTAACATCTTTGTTTTCCTTGTCTGAGCTGGCATCTGGTTCAAAACTGTAAGGCTGAATATAGCTCCAATATAGCTTATAATTTTTGTCTACAATGTTTTGTCAGGGTTGTTAGGAGCTGTAAGCTAGTGGCAGAGAGTGTAAACCAGGAGTCCTGAAGCTACAGCCCACCTGAACAATACCAGAGACACATGACTTTTTTAAAATTCAATCTGGGACACGATCGAGACCCACATAGAACGTGACTTTTTATTCCATCCTTTTACAGTCTGTGCTTTTTCTGTCAAATAGAACAGCGTTCTGTTTCCACATTGCAGTTCTTCTTTTTCTGTCTTGCTGATTCTTTAAGAGCGATTACGCTGCTTCTAATTTGTTTTAAGCAGCTCTCTCAATTCTGTATCTTGATTGGCTGGAGATCTTATCAATCAATCTCCTTAAATCTATGCTTGTGATAAGATCTTTGTTTTTCTTCTGTTAATCCTGGACTTATTTTTCTACAAAGGTTGAACTTTGAGAGTTTAAAGTAGAGAGAAAAGTGTGAAAATGTTCATGTCTGTCTGAGAAAAGTGTAGAAAATGTTTGGTGAGGAGTTAACATCCGTAATCCTGATTCGCTGATTAATCAAAAAAATAAAAATAAAATAAATAACAAGTCTGATATTGTTCAGGGGCTGGGCCAAATATGAAGGTGGGTTTGGGGGGCAATGTATTAGCCCAAAAACTGACACATCAGAGAGGAAAACAGTTATGTGGCCCGCAAACGAAAAAGTTTGGGGAGCCTTGGTGTAAACAGATGGATGATGGGAAGAGAGGGTGGGCTTACTCCGCACCAACAATTCTGCCCATTCAGAGGTGACGTTCGAATTATCCAGAAAATAAGAAGTTTTTTGCTGTAAAATGTGTTTCCATCTCTTTGTCACTATAATAGTTTTAGTTTTTGAGTCAATTTTATTTATTTATTTATTTTTTTTATATTTTTTGATGTCCATTCATCTTTTGATCCATGGTAAAAGCATTCCCAGTAGTTCCCAGTGTTTCCAAGGGGATTCATCGGAATGGAGGGAGATTGTACATTTGCACCTACAAGCTTTTTCCAGCTGCATTTTTTTTCCTATGCTCTTAAATCACAACAATTTGAATAAAGAAATGTTCAGAATAGCTTTTTTGAGATAAATTTTTCTTCATAAATGTCGTCAACTATGACAAAAATCCCATTAGAAACACCCAAAATACCATTTTCATTGGAGTGGGTCTTTAATTAAATTTTTTGATTCAGTTTTCGATTTTTTCTCTTTTCTTTTGGGTATATTTAAAGCTTTATATCTCTGGTTTGCCACCATCGAAGCCACAGGAACAGCTCCCTTCCTCCCTTTACCGATCTACTTTCTTGCTTGCTGATTTCATCACAAATGATTCCATCTTAAATCAGGACGTGTGGCAACTCGTAGCTCTGGCAGGCTCTTGTTCCCATCAGGCAGCTGCTCCCCGTACTCCGTGCTGTCTAATCACCTCAGCCTCCTGGCTGCATTAGTCAGCGGAGTCCAGTTTCCTGAGAGGCTGCAATCACAGTGGGAGCGATGTGTTCCACCACGCAGAGCCAGTCGGGTCTGCAGAGATTTATGCAGCAGCCGTGGGACAGACTGATTGACACCCACAGCCCCCTGCAGCCAGCCTGCAGTGGGAGGCTGCATGTTTTACTGCCTTTACTTGTCAGGATGAGCTGCAGGAGCATCAGAAATGCAGGGCAAGTGTCTGACATCATGATGCAAAGACTTGCAGTTTGTCAGATGAAGAAGCCTTTATTGTCATTGCCCTGAACATGTCAGCAAATCTTTGACAGCTCTTTAAAATAAAGACATGAAGAAAAAAGTCTGAATCCTACGTGTATTTATCTAATTTTATATTTCCTGATGACACAGAAAATTAGCAAATAGCATTTGACTGAAACAGGCTTGTTATGAAACAAGCAACAAGTTAAGATGAGCTATTTTTAGAAAGTTAAAATTAATTTCTAAGCAGAGCAGAGGGATTTGGTGTGTAGATATGAATTCTTAAAGTGTCCCAACATTTTTTTTGTTTGCTAGTTTATTTCTGAATATTATAAACTATTCTTATCCAATTGTTTAGCTATAAAAGGTAAATATATCCTATCTTCTTAATTAGTAATTGGATTTATGTTGCCAGGTCAATTAGGAAGGAAGTAAGGCCTATCTAAGCAAGTTAAAGGTTTTTTATAGTGGCAAAGCATGGAATTTATAATGAATGGTTGTAGTTTTTAGATGAAGACCATAATAAAATTATTTAAGGCAGAACAAGTTAAGAGACATCAGTGTTTTTGATTGTGATGTAGAGGTTTTATTTTACATATCCAGGTTGGTTTTTCTGCCTAATGACCAGGGTGTGTTAATCTGTGGGGGATTAGCTTCAGTAGGCCAGATTATAAATTTCTGGGTGTCACATTTGATTGTAGATTTAAAGGCCTTGGCATCATATAACACTTGCTTCTATCCACTGTTGTCTCTTTGACTGCTTAACCTGCTGACTACCAGAAATACAAATGTGTTGTCTGTAGAGAACATTTCAAAACTTGAATTTCTCCCAATCACTGGACACTAATGAATAAACTCATTTTGTTGTCTACAGAATATATTTGGGGCTTTTTAATGTCAAATGTGAAGGGGTGGGGCTCGGGAAATTGTAGTTTCTGATGGATTAGAGAATTTATGACTAGTGGATAACATTTTTTTGTGGTAGTCGGGAGGAACGAAATGTCTGCAAAGCGAAAAGAAAAGTTTTTCGTGCCTCAAAAATGCAAGCAACATATTTAAATCAACAAATAGACACTTCAGTCGGATCAATGAAAACTGTGACTTAATCAACATTATATACATGATATTCTACCAAATCGACTCTTTCTTCTTTACTGAGCATTTTTGCTTGATGTTTTCTGTCTTTTTGTGCAGATTTTTTGTGTTTACACGTGTTGTGTTGTTGTTCCTGTGCTGTTCTGTGGGTTGAAAGCCTCTGTAAGTGGAAGGATGAGCAGAAGCTGCACGGATCAATCAGTTCATCTTAAGGATGGATGAAGAGCTTTGTGCTGCGTTATGGATTTGTGAAACATCGTCATGCTGTTTAGCTTCTTTTATCCAATTACTGCAGTAGAGAGAAAAGATTTTAGCTCCAGTCTTTGAACTATATTACATCCATCCATCCATCCATCCATCCATCTTCTTGACCGCTTCTTCCCTTTCGGGGTCGCGGGGGTGCCGGAGCCTATCCCGGCTACTGAAGGGCGAAGGCGGGGTACACCCTGGACAGGCCGCCAGTCTGTCGCAGGGCCTCAATCACACACACATTCACACCTAGGGGCAATTTAGAGTCACCAATTAACCTATGAGGCATGTTTTTGGACGGTGGGAGGAAACCGGAGTCCCCGGTGAAAACCCACGCATGCACGGGGAGAACATGCAAACTCCACACAGAAAGGTCCCAGCCGGGATTCGAACCGGGGCCTTCTCGCTGTGAGGCAAGAGCGCTAACCACTTGCGCCACCGTGCAGCCCCTATATTACATTTATTATTGAAATACGTTTTATGTGAACATTATTTTGGTTTTTGGCAGAACGCTTTGTTATCACAGGCTGCAGCCTTTAAATAAACACACAAAAGGAAATTAGGCAAGAAAAAAATGAGTTTAGGCTCAATTTAATGCAGAGAAATTCACTGGAAAGAAGGCTTATATATGTAGATGAACGTGTGTTCAAGACATTATCATTATTTGATTAAGATATTCCATTATAGATTAAAAAAGACAAAATATCTTCTTTAAAATTCTGAATGATATTGAGTTTTACAAGTGAAATGAAGAAGAATATTTCTAAAGGATGAGCCATTATTACCTTTTAACCTTTTAATCATTGTCCTGTCATTTTAATTGTACTTTATTGTAATTGTATTCTATTTTTATTATAATTGTTTTCACTGTATTTTATTTTCTTGCGTTAATGCATTTTGGCCCAGGTCTCCCTTAAAAAGATGATCTAATCTCAATGGGATTTCCTGGTAAAATAAATGTAAAATAAAATAAAATAAAATAAAAAGAAATTACAGTAAATATTTATAATGATTCGACTTCTGCCTCAAATTTTCGTTTCGGTTCATTCTTACTACTTACGTAATCTTTTACTGACCCTCACATGTTGTAAAAGTATTCACTACGACTTGTTGCTCTTGGCATGCTTGTAAAAAAAAACAAATCTGTTGCTTACTAGGACATTGTAGAGTTTATTAAAAGTCTTTGAGTTGTGGACGGGACTATAGGCGTGGAGCAACCCCGCCCCCTTTCCCCTTGTCGTTGCTGAGAGCTCTCTTTCTACAGGCTCTCCTGCTAGCTTGCAGCCCCTCACAACACCATGCCAACATTACAGGGCCCTGTAACGTTAAAACAGCTGTACAGTTTAGAGCCAGATTCTAGCTCAGATGAGGAAAACAAAGACGTACATGGATCTAGTCATTTGCAAGTGGATGCATCAGAATGGAGCACAGCAGGGATCTTATGGCCTGCCAATCGTATTTTCTGTCACAAATAAGCTCATAAATTATTAAATTGTATTTAAAAAACTCAGAAATGCAACTTAATGTTAAATTTCTTCATTTGTGCCATCAATTATGACAAAATGCCACATGAGCAAATGGAAAACACAATTTTCCTCAAAGTGGGTCTTTAACAAACATCATCTCCACTGCTTTCCTCCTCCACTGATGTTCTACCCAAGTTTTCAGTTTAATTAGTGTTATTAATGACTGGTGACTCAGAGCCACCACCCACAAGAATGTGTCATGAGTTCTGGCCCGAACACACTTCACCTGTAGACTCCACCTGCTGCCACAAACAAGTCAGTTGAGTCCTAACAAGAGGATTCAATGCACTTCTGCAGCTAAAACTTCCATTTGTGGTATTTGGTCATTTATATAACCTTTATTTCATCAGGCAAAACATTAAGAACAATTTCTTATTTACAATGTTGGCCTGAAAATGCTAAAAATGTAGTTTTCTGTAGTTTTATTTCAGTTGAGTCATGACAGATCAGAGACATGGCTTTGGTTCTCATATTCTGATCTCCAAGTGATTTTCATCTCCTGAACCTCTACTTCCTGAATATTAGGTCACATCGATACTCAGTTTCTTTGATTTATACTGACCTACTTTTTGTGCTCCTATTGCTTGAAGCTGTGGAGAGTTCTGTTGCAAAGAGATGGATATATAGAGTTAGTCAGAACAGCTAAAGACCATGATGTAAAAATGTGGAGAAGCTGTTGCTTTTTTATGAACTTCCAGAAAAGCTTTTGCGTAAGTCAACTAAGTTTTAACTCTCTGTTTATCCTCCGGAAGCTCATTGGCTGAGGTTTATGAAACTACCTGGTTGCATTCGGTATTTACGTCCTCAAGTTTATTATTAGCTACTTTTTTATGGCTATCAAGAGCAGCTTCTTTCAAAGGAAACTGTCTCATCTTGTCTTTCTAAGGTTCAACTTTGAACCAACAGTGTATGTTAGTGAGATGAGGACTCAATTTACTGTCATGGCCTTCATCACATGTTGGCCTGTAAAATCCGTGAATCTGATGAGGAAGTCGGTAGTTCCAAGTATGACAGGACATAAATCTAGAACTGGATCCTGGAGTTTGTAGTAGACAAATCACAGGTGGTAAGGATGGAAAATGCTTTCTCAGACAAAGACAATGCTTGTATGTCCTGGTTTGGTCAAAACAAAGGGATGCTGCCATCTTTAAAATACTCAACACTTTTTTTAAAAAGTATTTTCCATTAGGCGAATTTGCGCAATTTTGTCAATCCAATTTTTACAATTTTATAGTCAGTAGAAATGAAGCTAGTAACAGTCATTAAATGAGATGACAGTTTCACATGTGTTGTCTCCACATTTCAGAAAACCTTGTGTTAAACCAAGAGCACCATAAAAATGGACAAAAACGTTCAAGCTGATAAAAATGGTCAGACGTGATGATCAGATCTCAGAAGAGTTGAAAGCCTCCTCAGAAAGCCCACCACGATAGAAGGGAAATGACTGCAATGTGTCATTAGGACAGCAGAGAGGGTCATCAACCCCAGCCTCCCTTTAATGGACTCTAAACACGGAGCTGCAGCAGAAAAACTCGACATGAAAACTGCACATTTATAGAGCATACTCTTTAGAATTTACTGCACTCAGTACATCAGCCACTCTATGTTAAATGCTCAAACTCTTATCGGCACAAACACATTTACCCGTTCTGCCGTTTGTGCTTCGATAATAAATCTAAAACAAATCAACTCTAATCAGATTATCTGATTATTTTTACTTTGTTTATTATGTGAGGGATTAAAGATTACTAGCATCTGATTCTGAGGAACAACTGGAATAGAAAACCCAATGAAACAAAGCAGCAGTGTTAGTGACATTGTGTTTTGTTTACAACAGAAATGATCCAAACAGATAGAATATTACACATCGGTTAATGTGTGGCTTTCAAAAATTAGTTAATAATGTTTGTTTTGCAGCAGTGAACTGTCCCCCATGCTTCAGTGGAAACATCTCATGGTTCATGAGATCACAGTTGTATCTGAGCCGTTTACATTCTCTGTGCTGCTTCGGTTACATTTAGGATCCGTAAAATGTTGCTAAACTGGAGTTTAGACTTGCATGTATTTATCGTGGTCGGGGTTTTGGATTTAGTGATTAAAAGTGGGATGAATTGGATCAGATTACTAATATAATCTATTCTAGCACTGGGTGCAATAATAGTTCAAATACTGCTCAAACCTCATAGATTAAAGCCTGGAAATGGTACACAGTACTAACTTCTTACCTGCTTACCTTTTGAGGGAAAAGTTTACCACCATATTCTTTGCAAAACATTACTAACCAGTTAAAGCTGTCTTTGTACACTAGATTTTGCTTATAGCCCCTTATAATGTGACATTTATTTTTGTTTAATTTTACTTTTAACTGTCAAAGTGGAAGCTAAACACCAGGTGTCTATGTCAACCTCGTCCAATTTTTACGGTTTGGCAGATAAATATAGCAAAATAAAATGACCAGGTGACCCTCTGACCTGTACCGGACCACTGCCAAAGAGTTGTGAACATTTGCTTTTATGAAGCATTTCAAGGTATTTGCAACTTCAAAAGAATGGGAAATCCAACTGAAACATTTGCGCAAAATGAAAAAATAAAAAAAATGATGATGAGAAAATGTAGCTGCTTATGAATAATAACCATTCCCAACTGGAATTTCCTTCCAATTAGATCTATACATGGTTATTTAGCAATTTTTATCCTTAATGTATGGGAATAAAATTATGTTTTTAAAAATAAATTATACTTAAAAAATGTGTATCTTACTCATCACACCAGCTAACTGAAGTTCGAGTCAGAGTTTTGTCTCAAGTTGACCGTTAAAGTTCTTGCTCAAAAGTTCTGGGTTGATTTCTTCCTCCCACTTTTCTGTGTGTCAGCCTCAGACCATCCATCTGCTTGGATTCTAACCGTGTTAACCTCAGCAGCCTGAATACAGTAAACAGCTGAAGGAGACATTCCTTAAAGAATCTGGGACAAAAGCTAAAAAAGTGCTTCCAGCTTAAGAATGACAGTGAAACCCCATTCCTTATCTGGGCTGACCTCGGCGAGTGGAGGACTCTCCTCTTATGGATCCAGAGTTTTCAGGCAGTGAAGTGAAGTTTGAATCAGTTTTTAAACTTTGTTTGGGGGTAAAAAAAAGAAAAAAAAGAAGCTGGACTGATGGTTTACTAGATAGGGCAAAAACAGAACTAAGACTTAAAGTAAAAGTGACTTAAATCCAATCTAAAAAAGGACAAGAGGGAATTTAACCCAACTAGAGGGAAAAGCAAAAGTGGAGCAGATGCAACTGCTGGCAGAAACAAGTTTTTCTTAAAGTCAGCCGACCTTCTTGTTGCATTGAGACACTAAATCGTGAGCAGTTGTACTGAAAATGTAATTAAAACATAGAATAAACAGGATTTATGAAGAAAACTACACATTTGAATGGATAGGTTTTCTGTTGTAATAGTAAAACCAAGCTGCAGACCAGTAAACCCCTCTAAGGGATTCTCTTTATGTTGGACACGCTTTCAGGACAGATGTTAAAATCAATAATTCTGGAGAAGGTCACAAGTAATGAAAGTAATCCCAATGGATTCTGGACAGGCAACGATTTTTTTTGCAAAAAAAAGTTTATTTTAATGTTTTTTTTTATTATTTGTTTTCATCATCTCAGGCGGTCATGGTCTTATCAAAAGTCCAAATGTTAGACCACAATGAGCGATGAAATTAAATAGAGGTCGCCGTGACTCCCTGATCGTATTTGTCTCAGTGCTGGAGCTCCTACAAGTGTCCCAGTTGAAAGCAGGCAGACCTTTAAAAAAAAAGCTCCACCTGTGTGCAGATCCCAGCGGCTGCAGCCCAGCTCAGAGACTGAGAGGTTTTCTCGAGTGTGAGTAACAGCTCTGAATTACAGCGGCTGACTGCAGCCCTGAACTCTGCTAAGACCCTCAGACTAAAAACCTGCATGTGCCCCATGAGGCGCTGGCGCTCTGAGCTGATGTAGGTCTGGTCATATTTAAGGGGACAGAAAGCCTCAGAGAAAGACACACATGTTGAAAAATCCTCCTTCAGATTTAATAGGAGGTCTAAAATATTTATTAGCCCTAAATTCAACTTGGATTAAATATTAACAGGACTGAGAGAGTGATATAGCAACTTCTGTAAAGGTTCATTTATGAAAATCTGCTATTTTATTCACACTTACAGAATGAGGTGTAGATGTGCATCTGTATAAAAAAAAGACCACAAAAAGTATACATTAAATTAAATATGAATAGAACGATCAGGTCACGACAGTTTTATTCTCCATCTTTCAGCTTTTTGAGGTTTTTAAATCCTGGAGAACGTAAACAACTGTGACTTCTCCTGCAGCTAACGTTATTGAAAAAGAGCAAAAGTTAGCACACTAAAACTATGTGATAATTAGTGCATTGGTCCCTAACAGAGAAAACAATCCAACCTACATTATTTCCGGTTTATTAATAATCGGATTCTGAAGGAAACTATTGGATTCTCCTTAACACATCCAAACTCATGTTAAGTTGCTTGGGTCCCGTAACAAAAATCCATCCGCCAAAGACATTTTCGTCCTTCATAAAGTGGCTATACCAACCAGTAAATTGAAACCACCAAGCTAGCGAAGTAAAGAAAAAAAAACGTATTTGGAGAGTTTCTTTTTGTAGAAAGAATTCAGTGAGGAAACAGAAGAACTTTCGACTTCAAAATAAAAGAAATCTACATCTAATAGACAAACCCAGGAGTCTTCTTTACTCCAAATATGGATTTATTCGGACAGTTGTTTCCACAGATCATAATTATTCATAATATTCAGCAACCCAATGTTATGAGGATGTTGCTAATGCAGTTGCTCGAATGATGGATTCACATTTACTTTTATATTAAGAAAATACTAGATTTAGTGGCTTTTTTATTAGTATTTTTTGGCACACAAGGCTAAAGTTGACATTTAATTTTTTTGCTTCCACATTGACAGTTATGGGTTGAGAGAAAAAAAAACTAATAAAAGAGAGTGGACCAACACCAGTAGATGATATTAACCACAGTGGCGGAGAAAGTTTAAATTTATTTACCAGAAAATGCTACTTTTTTCTTTCACATTAAACAATCTAGGTTGTTTAATCCCCCATCCCATGTGTGTCATTTAAAATGATCTTGTCTCACTTTAATTTGTGTTGGTTATCTTGATGAAGTGTTTACATAAATGTGTTTGGATGCAGCACTCTGTGAGCAATCAGCTTTTTAGTAATGACCTTCTGTGTTTTACCTCCTTGTTCATGTTTTTTGTTGATTGTTTCCTGGTTTGTATTCTTCCTCTTGATTATGTAATTAATGCAATTTTTTCTTAGATCCCATCTAAGATTTATGGGTGGTTTACATCAATCTAAAAAATAAACCTTTAACAACACACTTGAAGTTTTTTTTTTTATGGTGTTAGAACACCACTAAAATAAAAATTAAAAAAGCTCCAAGTGTACATTAGCTATATGGTCAAAATATGTATAAAAAAATTAACATTTCAACATGTTGTCTTTTTAAAATAAAAAACTAAATCCCTGTGGTGGAAACTTATTAGATCCTCACCTCACAATAAATCAAACTTTGACAATATTTAGCTTTATGGTGCTCAGTGAGATTCAAAAACGATATAAAACTGCTACATGAATTAACATCTTCACAGAATGTGTTTATAAAATAATCTTAAACATTATTTGCTGATCACCAAATGGCCACCGTTTTGGATTTGTTTTTATGACTAACATGCTTACATGAGATCCTTTCCAAATTTGGTGCTTGATGCACAATTTGTCTGAAGGACAGTATCCACCTAACAGGCCTTGCTACCTCTTAGAAAATGTATTTTGGAAGCTTTGATTTTAATGTTTCTGTGATAAAAGTCTCAACAAGAAGACTTTGCTGCTTTTATTTTGAATGTCTGTCTGTGTCAGCTTGTGTCATTGTCAGATTGTCTAATCTTGTCTTCGTTTTTCAATGTTCCAGAGTCATTCTGTCCTCTGTTCCTCCATCGCAGC
Organism: Oryzias melastigma; assembly: GCF_002922805.2. Lineage (NCBI taxonomy): Eukaryota > Metazoa > Chordata > Actinopteri > Beloniformes > Adrianichthyidae > Oryzias > Oryzias melastigma. The sequence continues at coordinate 18,459,720 of NC_050533.1, forward strand.
GCGGCTCATTGAAACTGCATTGTCTTTCCAGGTGGCGATCGTAACTGTGGACTTCATGAGCTGATCTGCGTCAGAAAAGGTAGGGGCAGATCAAAGCTCCAGCAGGCTGACCTTTGACCTGTGCATTGATCCTCCTGTTTCATCCGCTTTCATTAATACCCCGCCGTCCTGTTCAAATCCATGTCATGATTTGGTTTTTGATTGATGTTCTGCTTCCACTTCTGTTTTTCTGTTTCTTATCCTTTTATGTGCTTGTTCTTGTGTTTGTTATTTTCCAACTGATCCAAAAACTACAATAAACTGAAGAACCCTAGGATAAAAAAACAGAAATGATAAACACATTTTCTATTATGAATCAATGAATATAGTGCAAGAAGAAGAGTACAAAAATCACTAAACCTATACCCTAAATTTCCTATAAAATGATGAATGGATGATCATGCAGTGCAGGAGAGTTATAAACTAATAGAGAACCAAGAATCACATAGATGTTCTCACGTTAGGTTGTTGACTCTTTTTTTTGTTAAAATACTTAAAAAACTCTCTCAGTTTTGCAAGCTCACACGCTCTGAAACATTTTTTCCCTGACTCACGATCTCACAGATTGAAGCTGTGGGTGTTTCCTTTTGTTTTCTCTGCTTTTACCCTTACTCAATTGTTCCAAGTTCTTGATGTCAGAAACATGTCTGGATTAAACAGTCCAGGTGGGAAGTGCCCTAAAATAACTACTTGTTGAGATAGCATTTTCTATTTTAATGTATTAATTCTTCGATAGATTAAGGTATAGTCAAGAGCACCATATGGGAGTTGACCCTTACGGGTGTTGCAGGTTTTGGGGTTTCCGTGAAGGTATTAGAGAGGACTGGGTGTCTTCAGGGGAGCATATATGCGTATTGCAGTCTTGCAAGTGAGTCTGGAGGCTCATTAAAAAAGGAACATACAATTGTTGTGTATGTAGTAAATGTGTTATGAAAAATTTGTAATGCTAGTGTAACTTGCATGATCTTATGACATACAGGTGAGGTTGTTATACAGTGCCCTTACGCCATACACGTCACCAGTGAAGCATCAGTCACAACCTTTAAGGCTAGATATGGGCAAAAAAAGGAGCAAACCTATACAGGAGGATCACACACTTATCTAGTGAACATCTCTTAAAGTCCCCATCTGATGAAAAATCATGTTTTTGGAGTATGTATGTTGCATGTATGTGTGGCATTTTTCTTATGAAAGGGAACAAATGTACCGGTAATAAGAAATAATTTTGATTTTTGCATTTCCGAGTATTTCTCCTTTTAAATCGCTGTCAATCAAACTGTCACAGACAGGCTTTGTTTGAAATAATGAGCCTTCTTTACATCACAACAGCTCTGCTGCACATGCACTAAACCCCTCATCTGGTCTGGCTAGTGTGTCTAGTTCAGGTTCTGGAGAAGAGAAGATGGTGTCTTCTCATTTTCTGCGGTCAAATGAGCCGCCGTTCACATTTCTGCGGTCAAATCAGCCGTCACTGGATTTTTTGTGTGAGTTTCATACAATACTTACGGTAGCAGGACTGAGAACGCTGGGAAATCTCCACCAGACTCCCCGGAGCTTCTCGATGTGACCAGAAGGAGAAAGAATCAGGCTTTTGGAGGAAATTTGGGGGTGTGTACTAAAGCTCAGCCCCAAAAGAGGAGATTTTGGAAACAGAGTCTTCAGAGCAACGTGACAAATGGCTTTTTAAGACATTTAGGTTGTGCGATTATGGCTAAAAGCTTCATAATTATAATTAAAACTTTACTGGGAACGTGTTTTTAAAATAAAAAAAAATGTCACAGGGAGACTTTTTGGGCCTCTTATGTTGTCCTCAAGATTTGAGGGGGTTGAAAAAATGAATAATCTTGCTTGTGTCTCATGAACTTCACGATTATTTGCTATTTTAGTATTCACTACAACCTGTTGCTCCCAGCATACCCATAGAAAGAAATGTGCATGAATATTTTCACCTTATAGGCTCACTAAGCGGTCTATGATCTTGATATTTCGTACAGGTTTGCTCATTTTTCACTCTCAGACAGCTCATATCTAGGTTTAAGGGCAGTTGTGACTAAAGCTTTAGTCCCATTGGAATACCAGTAGCTACCTGTTCGGAAATTGTTGTGGCTGCTTTGCTCGGATCCTCTCTATCAGTCAAATCTGATAGAGTCTGTATACGAGTGTCTTGTCATCTTGGCTGGGGTGTTTGTGTTCAGGCTCCCGGAGCGATGGCCCTGCTTGTCCTCTGGTCTCTCTTGTTCTGGGTCCTCTGAGCTGCCTGGCATTGTGTGCCCAGTCGGGCGCACTGGGCTTGGGGGAATGCGGGGCAGGAGGTGCCAGGAATGAGCGAAGTTTGTGCTTGTGTTGCTGACACATGAGCCAACAGGAGATCGGAGTGAATGGCGCCTTCAGGGTTACTCTTTGCTTTACTCTTATAAACATTTCTCTTTTATTTGTTTGTTTCTGTGCATATTATTATGAGGGGTTTGTTATTTTATTGCATGTGTGGGGAATGGTGTTTTTGTTTGTTTTTATGTATTGCACCTTGAACTGTTTTTTTTTTTTTACCTGAAAGGTGCTAAAGAATTAAAATTAAATTTGAGTTTGAATTTGAAATCATGGGAATAGCTTTTTACACTTCCATTTGAAAAGAGGACAAAGAACATAAACAGTTAGGCCAGATCCAAATTGCTTCCCTACTCTTACGGCTTTTCCCTATCCCAAGATTTGTCCTTCCAAGCGGAGAGATGTGAAAAAAATAGTGACTATATTCAAATTCCTTCCCTGCTCACTATATAGTAGGTTCGTTTTTTTGTAGTTTTGTCCGAAATAATTCAAAAATTGAGTGCACTAGAAATTCCCCAGAAGTCTTTGCAAAAAACTAGTGTGCATCAATACTCACTACATCAGTGAATATGGACCGTAATGCATTGTGGTCAAACAATTTCTGCAAAAAAAATGTGTTTAAATGTATTTTTTGAATAAACAATCCACAGTTTCATCTTCAGAACATAGTGGAGTCATGAATAGATGTTGTGAAATGTTCGTATTGATATGATTTTCCCTTTGTGAAATTGGTGACGTCATATGCGGTGTTTAGAAAAAACAAAAGAAAAGTAGTGAGCATGGTGTCCGTATTGCTTTAAAAATTCAGGGTAATATTTGGTCTTGCACTATATTGTTTTTTAGTAGTCAGACATCACTACATCTTCAAATGCCCCAACAATTGGAGCAATAGGAAAGAGCCTGAGGGGCAGGGAAGCAATTCGTATTCGACCTTGTAATAAAAGTCTCTATAATTGCTTCATTAATTGGTATTTTTCTGTTAAATACCAACAAAGTGTACACAGGGTGACTGTGGGTTCTTCAAAAGTCTTAAAAAGTCTAAAATTTAATTTAACTAAAATAAAAAGTAAATTAAAAGTATTACATTGTCTTAAATTCTGGGTGAATAGAACTTTTTCTTTTAGAGGTCTGAGAAAGTCTTAACTGTAGCTTTTATATTTCTGTAAACACCCTGGCACAGGACAGTGACATATCACAGAGTACTTCTGGTTGGGCATGAAAAGAGGGGTTTATTTGTGATGTGATTCTAAAGCCAAAACACTTCTCCAGCTCTGAAGCTTTTTGTTTAGAATGCTTTTAGCAGCTCAGGCGGATGGAACAGTTGTCTGATTGCTTCCTCTTACCACACATTTATATTCATCCTTTAAAAAAATAGATTTTGAGAGTGCTCCACTGATTTTATGAGAGGTCTGGTTGTGTAAGCTTTTTAATTTGAGTAAGCATATTTAAAGATAGGGTACATTTTTTTGTCACTAGTGTGTTGATTTGTGTGTTTTCTTCCTTGTGTGTGCAGATTGTGGGTTGGACAGTAGGTGTTCTGCTGTGGAGCATAGTAGAGGACTGAAAGTGCTTATGGGCTGCCTGTGGAGAGTGTAGGCGTCTTTGTGGTTTTTGAGGTGTTTTGTTCTTTTTAACTTTAAGCATGGCAACCGTTTCCATGCAGACAAATCTATAAATGTAGACAGGATGTAGAAGTGGACACACACACATACACTCAGTGACAATGTTGTAGAATGAGTGTGAAACAGACTTATTTTCTATGTGTTACTGATCTAAATAAGGTCACCCTGGCAACATTTGTTTTCAGATATTTTTGACTGAAGAAAAAAATGTATATCCCATTTATTTATTTGTGTTCAACAACTCTCCAAAAGTAGATTGAAAAGAAGTGATCAGTTTTATTAACGTTTGCTCTCGTCATTTTTGGTCTAAACTTCTTCTAAGTGGGAATTTTGATATTCTTTTGATACCAGACAGGAATAAATCATCATATTATACCAATATTCCCCAAAAGATACTGAATCCATTAAAACACTGCTCTTTTTTCCAAATGTTTTAATGGAAAATGAGCTAAACCTGTATTTTAAAAAATGCTGCCAACTTTTCTCTGACAAATTGTTGACTCCATTTGAAGAATGACAACCTATGAGAGGTCAGGAGAGATGAACTGCATCAATTCATTTTTTCTGCAAGCTCGGCTTCCTACTGATGCATCTACTTGCAGATAAATACATCCATTAAAGTTTTGGTTTTCTTCATCTGAGCTGCCATCTGGTTAAAAAACTGTACAACTGGATAGTTTCAATATTGCTCACCAGTTTTGTTGCACCGCTAATGTAACCTCTGGGTTGTGAAGCTAGTGGGAGAGAGTGTAAACAAAGTGATGATGGGATATCAGCTGAGGCTTACTTCCACCAACGGTCCCCCCCATAACTCAGAGGTGAATTTCTAATGAACTCCTGCCGCTCTGCAGAAACTTTGTCCTAGAAAACAACACAGGTTTTGATTTAATCATCATAATTAAAAGACCACTGAGAACGCATTTATAACAAATCATAATATGAGGTCAGTTTCCCTTTATAAAGATCCAAACTAAATCTAGGTATCTATTTGTAACTTCATTAATTTATTTATTTCTGTATTGTGACTGTTATTAAAATGAAAAGGATAAAAATAGATTTTCATCTGGATTTAAAGTAACTCTTGAAAACATTTTGTACTTTGTTGACATTTGAGTCAAACGTCTCATAAATACACCCGGGTACAAAACGCTTCTCAAACATTTTCAAATCCTCACAAAGCTGCTGTCACACATGAAAGCTTCTGTGATTCTTCTGGAACAATGTCTGCTGCTGTTTAATCTTCCAGTGAGTCATGAGTCTCCTCACACATTAACTAAAGGTTATTGCAGCGGCTTTAAAGCCGTGCTGGTGGTGGTTCTTGGGTGAAATTGCTTTAAAGCATCCGCCAGGCTGTCGTTTACTTCTGATGCTGCCATGTTTCATTAATTTCAGCATTTCTTTGGTGGAGTCTTCAAAGTGGAATACAACAAAAGGTCCACTCCGATAAAAATTCTTGTTTTGATGATAGAGGACATATAATAAGAAAATTTAGCTTAAAATTGCATTTCTAAGTACGTCTTAAGGAAATAAAAAAATGCCATTTAAAAAAAAAGATCTAATACTCTAAAAATAATTTAATCATAATTAATAGACCACTGGGTACTCTTTTAAAATAGATCAAAAGGTGGTCACAGTGGTACTTCAAATGAAGGTTTTGTGTAAGAGTAAAAAGAAGAAACATTTTCATTTTTTATATTAAAAAAATCAAGAGAAAAAAATGTGTTGATTTTTTGACTTAATTCCTTATTTTCATCTCTTTTTGTGTCACAAATGGATTTATTAAACTCAGCCTTCCATCTGGGATGTGATAATTCAGTCAGTGATGACAGGACCGGCTGTAGTGTGAGCATGCAGACATTCCCCCTGGGTTAAACTCCAACACCAAGCCAACACCATGTGACCAGTCCTTGTGTAACTGTAATCTACCATTAGAATAAACACAAATTACCTTGATTGTAAATTTAATAACTAGCAAAGATTTTAAGTGCAACAAGAAATTTGTCTGGTTTCCCGTCTGGATGTCTCTTCATGGATACAAACCTTTTTACTTTAGGATAGTTATGTATTTTTTTCAGACTATGAATTCAAATTCGTGAATTTTCAAGTGGAATTTAGCTCTTCACTGTCTGATACCATCGATGCGGTTTCCCTGCCGCCCTCTCCTTGCCGGCTGCAGAAGGTCATACATGTGTAGAAGGTCACGCATGTGTGGAGAATCCAGCAGGATCGTACCCATCAAAAAGCCTGTCTGTGTCACTAATGAGGCTTGCATTCGACAGCGTTTTGATGTGTGGCCGTTCGTGTCGTGTTTAATGAGATTTGTCCCGCCTGTGTGTCTGGAATCCGAAGTGAGCTGAACCTGAACATGTTACTATAGCAACCAATAAGCCATGCGTGTGACGGAGATGCAGTCTCGTACTGTCTGGCTCTGCCCGTCCTTCTGTGACTCTCATCGTGTTCCCTCTTCTGTTATCAGAGAACATTTAGAAGCATTTCACTGAGTTTTACATCTATAAAATACAGATAAAAAGAATGGAATTTTTTTTTAAAACTTGGATATGTACACATTTTCTCAGAAATGTTAAAATGAGAAGTTAAACCCTTAATAATTATTATTTTGTTCTAATTCTACTACTGATATGAGTCCTTCAAGTAAATGAAAATACATTATTTTTATTTGTGTAAAACTGATATGTCGAGTTTTTCTAACATATAAGCTAAAAAGAATAATTAATCACAGAAATATATATAAATAAATTACTTCAGAATGTTTTGGAACTGATTCGAATCCTTGTCAAACAGCAGGGACCTCCTTTTTTTGCTGGATGATTCACATTTATTTGAGCATTTTGGTTGTACTTTTGTTTTTTGTCTTCCTTTTAGACAATCAAGCTGTTGATTTAATCTACCTTAACGTCGATAAAACTGCACAAAACTAACTGACAAGCGAGGAAAAGGGTTAATGCTTGGCACCATCGCAACCCATTTGTTTCAGAAATCTGAAGCAAATCCCGATGCAATTCCCTGAATAAAAGAAAGAAAGAAGGAACGCCAGAAAGATCAGACAAGTCAAGCTAATGGATGATAGTTCTCTGGGGTTCTGGTTTGTGTCTAGGGCTGACTCGTTGCTCGATTTGGTTCCTTCTTAAACTTAATAAATTAAAAAGATACGTTTGTAGTTCATTTTGCAGCCCTTCATACAGATTAAACATGGATTTTACAGCAACTCATGACAGAATCAAAAGAGGGACAGTTGTTTGTTATGACAGGCAGCCATTTTGCAAATCTGCAAAGGAGTGCATCATGGGGCAGAAGGAAACACGTGTTGTGCCTTTACAGCTAGGTTCTACAGGGAAAGCATATGTTTAGCATGCAAGCAACATTTCATCTTTCTAGTTATTTAATTACTTGTCTTTTCTTCACTTCATATCCTGCTGTATTTGTTACATTTAAACAAATAGCTAAAAATGCTCCTCTTTGAATAGAATTAGTTGAAGAGTTCTTCAGAAAAAGATAGTGGCTGATATTTCAATCGAAGCGTGCTGCATGGAGTATGTTTCCTTTAAAACGCCCTCTTTCCTCTTCATCGCCTGTGTCCCAGTTTCTCCAGAGGTGCTGGGGTTTCTGACCGCCATCGGACTCTTCATCATCCTCATGACCCTTCTCTTTTGGTACCTCAATAACAAGTTTGCGCTTGAAAACCTGGGGAGCCTTCAGTGCCTTGATGACTTCAGGAAAAGCACAGAGTTGCAAGGTAGGTAGGGCCATTTTGATGGAGGTCATTTTCACTCTGCAAACATCACATCCACCTGAAATGTAGATGATGGAAAAGACTTAAAAATGGACAAATATCAGACCTCTTTCTGCAGCATGAGGTCTGCAGGTAGACTATTCCCTGTGGCTTTGGCCTTTCTCTTCCCTGGAGGAGGTTTTAGTTGCTGACAGATCTAGAGTTGTTTACTCGTCATCCATCTGCAGGACCTCAGAGGGTTTAAAGCCAGGTGGCTGCTGGGAATCCACAGGAGGAGTTTTTTCTCTTTGAAAATCCACCTGCTAAACATTTAGTTAAAAACGAGAGAAGTGACTAAACTCAAATTAAACCAAACCAAACATAATACTTTTAGAAAAAACATATAAACTGAACTGAAAGGTTTATTTAAGGACATTTGTTGAGTAAGTTAGCCATTTACTGATGTTTTAGAAAAAAATCTCAGAAGAAAGATGATTAAATTCTAATGAAAATCAAAACTGTCTTTCTACCAAAACTTCTATTTTTATAATAAAAATAATTAACTAAATACATTTGTTTGCCACCTCTAATCATAAAATGTTTCATAAATAATGTTGAGCACATTTAATTTGAAAAGAAACAGGAAGTGAAGACTCAAATTGAACATTGTTGTTGAGTGCTCCGTTTTTGTTTTCAAAGCTCTGCTGCCCCCTGCAGAACAAAGATAAAACTGCAACTGTTTTTGTAGCAAACAAAGGACACTTTTTTGTGGGTTTTAAAATAAATTACGTGATAAAATAACTCAAGTTAATTATGATTGTTTTGTTTATGTATTATTACACTAATACATGCAGATCTTTGAGGACCCAAAAATATACAGAGGAAACCATGCTCTTAAATTCACTGAGGGATTAGTTCACCAAAAATCAGAAACATCTGAAAATGATAGATAACTAAGAACACAAGTTTTAGTTTCTAATCAAAACTGAATCAAAAGTCTTAAGAACATTTAAAATAGTTTGTCTTTAACATCCTGTAGTGGGCCAGTGTGTCTTGTTGTCTTTATCAAGCCCTATAGAAATCCTCTTTCTGTGCTTTTGAATACCTGAAACATTTTTGCCATACAAATGAATCATATAGGAGTATTCTTTAGCTTGGGTTTTATTCCACCAACTTGTCAGATTTACTTCGGCTGACATATTCATTATAGCAAACAAATCTAAAATCCGTTTATTGAACAGATAGAAATGTGAATTTTAATTTGCCGCATTTCCTTTGAAATGCAGCAGCGGCGATGCCAGCAGATGCTGCCAATCCTGCTAATTTCCTTCAGTGATAGTTCCCCCCGTCTCTCAACAGACAAGGCTTACTCTGACGCCGACCTGCAGGGCTCATCCTCAGACAGCGAGGACGAACTGATGGGTCAATACCAGGAGGCCGTCAGCCGCTCCCAGGGTCTCCGGGGAGGAGCAAAGGCGGCCTTTCACACCAAACACACAGGAGGATTCATATGGGAGAGCCGGCAGAAGTACAGCCCCCTGGCTACAGACTACGACGGATACAGCAGCGACGCCTCGGCCAATGACGGTAGGACCTGCGCAGACAGTGTGGGGGTTCGACTGTCAAGTGGGAGGCTGTTTGAACAATGAAGGCTGACATTTTCTTTTTATCGCTACAATTAACTCCTGAAACAGCAGCGCTTTTCTCTGCACTTCACTACCTACGAACACAAGTGCCACACGCACACACACAAACACACACCAACGCTCTGTTAATTCACAGATGATCAAAGCCAAGCTCCTGTTCAGCAGACTCTCAGTGGGAGGGTTGCAAAACAGTCGAGCGTCTGAATAACCTACGCTGCCTCAAACTTTGTTTTCCCAAACACCTGTCTACTTCTCTCCTCTGTGCTGCTCTCCATTTTTATTTCTTTATGTATTTTATGTTACTGTTATAAAGTCATACATAATTCAGTCATTTTGCCCCCAAAAAAGTAAGATTTAATACCTATTTTTTATAACTCAATGTTCATACGATTCAATAACAAAGAGGTTTTGTATTTAAAAATGTAGGAAGAAATGTTCTCACACATCAGTCTGTGCAGCAGAAGACCAAGAGGAGACTCTCTGAAGAAGCTTTGCTGCAATAAACATGAATTGTACAGACAGTTTTCCGGATGATTATCTCTTTAGTCAAACTAATGCATATTTTTCAATATTTTACCAGCTTGGTGGCCTTGTGGTAGTGTGTCCACCCTGAGACTGGAAGGTTGTGAGTTCAAATCCAGGCTGAGTCATACCAAGGATAACATACACACTGGTCCTTTGACAAATGCAGATGATTTAACTTTGATCAAGTGTTCAATAGCCACGTATTTGTACCTAGAGCCCAAAAGAGTTGCACAGACTTGCTTATAGCTATAGTTTTGAATTGAGAAACCATTAATAGACTTTTCAATGGCAGTGGCTGCTGAAGTCACAGAGAGCTGTGTGAGCTCAGCTTCAAAGTCAGAAGACACCGATGTGGAAGCCTAAGGAGTAGGGATAAAAAAATATAGGTAAATACTGAGAGTAACAGCAGTATTGGTTGAAGACCACAGATACAAACAAAACTATGTTGGTCAAAAAAATGATAAAATCAATCAAAAGTCTTGTGATTCAAGCAAAAAGACGTCCAATCACAATTAAGTTGGGTCAGTTACAATTGGCTGAAGGTGAGGAATGTGTGCACCAAACATGTGATAGCAAACTTTTCTATACAACAAAGAACAAGACAGTCTAAAAGACCCAAAATGTCAAGTTTTAATGTTTGAAGCTGGTATGTCATTTAGTTTTTTTTTTTTTTTTTTTTTGTGCAAACTAAAACGTCCCAGTAAAACAAAGAGTTTTTTTCCAGTTTAGAAGCGTTAGCCATGGAAGCCACGTTAAATGTGTTAGCCGAGTTATATGTGAAGACCATTTTAGCCAACAGGTATGTTTGTAAAAACAGCTGTATACACAGGCCCCGTCCATTCTAAACTCCCATCTTTTACCTTCCTTTTGTGCCCTTAACCCCCCCCAACCTCCCTCTTCTTCTTTTCTGTCCGGTCCAACACAAGAAGAAAAAAAAATGAACAACCTAAACAATATAAATAAAGTTCAGCATAAAATACAAAAAGGGTTTATACTCAATAAACCCCCTGTTGTGACAGTAAAATCTGTCTAACACAAGAGGCTCTCAGCTCAAATCTGTTTGCTCAGCTGTTGGACAGGACAGGTAAAAAAAAATAAAAAATAGAGAGAAGCGTTAACATGTTGCAATCTCTGTAACTCCAAATCTTGTTTGCAACAACTAACTGATACTGCAAAAACAAACGTTACTGTGACTATGCTATAAAAGCAACGTTGGTAGAAAAACCTAAAAAACACAGTCCAACACTGCAACACACGATCAATTCCAAATAAAACCCAACTACAGTAACACCCAACCATGTTTCGATAAGCTGACTGGAAAAAAACACTCAAAATCCTTGCATTTTAAAGACCTTCTGAGGAGTTTTTGATCCTTCCCTCAGACACAAAAGATTATTGAAGTGCTCCAAGGCATCCTTCACAAAACCACAATGTTTATCCTTCTGTTCTCCTTTGTATCCATGGATGATTGTGCATGTGGACATCTAGATATTTTGTCATGAAATTGGAGAAAAACGGGCAGTGTTTTTATTCCAAATTGTCTTCTGTTTTGGATCATCAGCTGAGGATTACTTCTAATGCAGAACTCTGTAATCTGATCTGCGGCCAGGAGACGACGTGCGGTAAAGATTTCCGTCCGCCCGTTGCGGCATGCTTGGCTGAAAGCACTGGAGGTTCATTATTTTCCTCCCTGTTGTACAACTGTGGTTTTCTCGCATAACAAACCGTGTTTGATCAGCCTCGACAAAGCTGCTGTTTCGTGCCAGAGCTCACATCAGGTCAGCGTTTCCCTCCAAAAAGAATGAGTCAAAGAAAAGATTAGGAATGCAGACAGAGGTGGACTGTTTCCACCATTCTGCTTGGCAGTTAAAGGACATCCATTTCATCAATTTTAAAGGAGCATTCAGACAAGCTTGGAGCTCAGTAAGCTTCAGCCTCTGCTTGTGTTTGTCTGAGTTTGAGGAGCTTTATCCTCAGGACATATGTATAATACATGAGGAGATTGTGCCAAAGCTGCAGAATCAAGGAGAGCATGAGTGGAAGAGGCTTCGCTCAGCATAACAAAAACAAAGCAATGAGAAAGAAAGAAGTGATCAAAGGGTTTATGCTCTGAACAGCCTGTCGCGACCACTAGAGGAGGATGCTATCACATAGCAGCACAATTCTCCTCCATTGAATAGTAATGAATCCTAATTCAAGACCCCATGATTACATTTAGTTGAGTTTAAGCAGAATCGTTTCCAGGAACACGTCTTTTAGCAGAAGTTGATAGTAAACTGTTACGCTTGATTAGTTACATTCACTAGGGATAACATTTATAAATATTCTACTCCCAGGAGTACAATATTTTATCACTTCAATGTGTGTTTTTAAGAACCATAACTTAACCACATTGGACCAAATTCTTTTATTTACCTATTTTTACATTTTTTTTCATTTGTTTTTAACATGAGTGAGAACCCCTTTGTCCCCAAAAGGAGTGTAAACAAGAACATGTTTTTTTTTTATAAAGTTTATTTAAAAATGTATTCCGAAATTAAGAAATACTAAATTTTGTATATTAATTCTTTATTACTTCAATGAATTGGACTATAATCCTAAAACACTGAAATGGATTGAATGAAAACAATTGTGACTGTTGAGTATTTAGTCAATACTGCAAAACAACCTCACTTGTAAATTGGAGATTATTTGTTTTTCTATTTTTTTTTCTTTTTACTTGAGTAAATAAAGTCATTGCTACCTTTGTGACACCTAAATATCACACGCTCTTTGACTTATCATAACTCTTCAACCGTTTACGTGAGCTAGTTCTGGTGCGGAATAAAGGAGCTTTTTATGTCGGTTTTGCTCCGATTTGGAACATAGTACTAATTTTAAGTTAATTTTAATCTACAAAGCCGCTTTTCTTCAGAGACAGATCAGCAGATACCTTTGATTGAGTAAGCACGTCACCGCAAAGTGTGGACTAGCAGCTCAAGGCTGCTTTTCTCCGCTTCAGAATCCACTGGAATTACATTACCTGAGGGTGAAAAGTTAGAGAGGTCGAAGGAATGTCAAAACTGTAGCTAAAGCTCCGGTGTTAAAGAGTTAACTTAGTTAGGTTATTTGTAAGGTTATTTTATTACAACCCTGGTACTATTCTTACGTACATTTTTAATCCTTTAAACAGATCAATTTAGCTTCAGACTTGTAGTGAGGAAGCTATGAACTCACCATAATAACAGCTGTTTTATTTTGAAATTTACCTTATTTTTTTTTTTATGTAGTACTTGGTTTCCTGTCTTTGCACGACCTGCTGCTCACTATTGAATGAATGTGCTTCACTCAGTCGTCTGGCTAAAGTAGAAACTGACTCCTTGACTAAATCAAGTGTTTTTCTGACATATAGCCACATTTTAGCTCATAAATCAGCGGACGGTGACTAGTTTGACCAGAACTCACAGGTTTAAGTTGCTTCACTGTCACATGTCTTCAGTTCTTTGCAGGGTAGCAGTTTTTTGCTTTCGCCGTCCCTCTCTCTCTCCCTCCCTCTGAGTCAGAGCGGAGCCAAAATGTCAGAAGGTCAGAACCCCACAAGAAAATGGGTACGATAGAACACTGTGGGGAGTTTGTGGTGATTTATTTATTTTTTTTCCTTGTATCACTAACAAAAGATAATTCATATTTATACAAATAAAAACGTAAAAAAACAACAAAAAACGGCAATTTTCACTGATTTGGTGTAAATTTGTTAACATCAGGGGTGTTAAACGGCCTTCGGGCCGAGTCCGGCCTGCCAGATGGTTTAATCCGGTCCAGTGATGAAGAAAAAAAACATAACGATGAAAGTAACAAACATCTGTTTGAGCTGGAATTTATGGAAGACAGGACACACCTGGAAGATTTATGGTATTCTGCATCTAAAATGAAAGTCTTTTGCTGATCACCATTAGCTCAGTGGAGAAAGTGAGTGTTGGTGTTAGACTGAGGACGGTGCTGGCAGAGCAGATTCTTCCTGGAGGGAGCGGTTCACATCGTGCTGATGTCAGCATGATACCACCTGCTTGTTTTCGTGGGTGTGGGAGGGGCTGCTGCATGTAGCGCTGGCTTTTAGAGGATTACTCTTAAATGAATGAATGGATCAAAATACCACTTTAGAGTTCTTCATAAAGAAGGAATGAACAGTAAAATGCACTTAAAATTTCAAAAAATTGAATTTTTATGGTATGGCTGCTTTTGTTCAAATTAAACATTTTGGCTATGAAAGTTGTAAATTTAGGCCCAGCTTCTGCTCGAACTATTACTTTTGTAATAGATAAATAACCAACCTAATAACATTAGCAATGCACCAAGATTCTGCTGATTCTGTTTTTTTTAGTATAGATTAAAAATAACAAATATAATATTTTTTATTTCCACAACTGTACTGTTTTTTGTGACTTTTTATTCTGTCTTTTGTTATTGTAATTGTTAATCGTAGTAATTGGTTTTTCAGAACTTATATATATATATATGTGTGTATTTTTTTCCCAATCATTTTGTCAATCATTTGACAAGAAACATTGTATTCATTGGTCCTGTGTGTGTGTGTGTGTGTTTGTACTTGTCTATCTGTACTAGTGAGAACCAAACTAGGACTGCTTCCTCAGATTTTGAGGACTTTTGTTGAAGTCAGGACATTTGTCATTGGGACAACGTCCTCACCACAAAAATAACTTTTTAAACTGAGCATTTAAAGTTGCATCCAGAACCCAACACAGTTTTTGTAGCTTGGCTTGCTTACCTTACACAACGACTGTGAACAGACTTAATCAGTGGAGAGTCATTATTTAAAGTTCTATGAGCAAATGCACCAGAACAATAATTAGTAATTTTTTTTAATAGTCTGGAGACTTTTGCAGGTTTTTTTTTCTTTTTTAGTTGTTTCTTTCCTTTGATTTCTTTTACATTAATACCAAAAAAACTGACAATATTGATGAGTTATTGATTTGTGAAATATATCATCAATTTCTCAAGAGGTCATGCGGGTTTCTGTCTTCTCACAACCTGATGAAAAAAAATAGTCAAATGATTTGTTTTTTAGGGGGAGTTATTTTTACCTGAGTTTTATGGTTTTATAAAAACTGTTTTCCCACTTTGAGACTCACAACAAGGCAAAACAAGTGAGCAGAGAGGGGATGAAACTCTGTGAAGCAAAGGCGGGTTAAGCAAGCGGAGGAATGGTAACCATCCCAATTAGAAGGCTGGAGAAAGGAGCAGTTCTTTCACACAGCAGCTTCCATCAAATCAACCGCCCCCGGCTCAGCAGGGGAAAAGCAGCTCAAAATGGATTTGCTCCTTTTATCAAGCCCTCCATGACACTTAGTTAAGACTCCTTTGCCTCTTTCCTGCTGCTGATATGTGCCACTTTGAGCTCGTGTCTCACTTCCATTATTAAAAATGAAAGTTTGGAGAACTTGGAAGAAAGCCGAAACAATGTGTTGGAAGGAATTACGTCATGAGTGTGCTGTTTTTTTTCCAAAAGTTAGGAAATGGCATGAGGAGAGATTTTTTTTCCCTCCAACTTATTATCTTTTTTATCCTTTGTTTCTCTGTTGTTTTTGCAAGAGGCTGCATTTTAAGTATTTCTCAGCAGTATTCCTCTGGGAGTATTTGCATCTGCTGCTCAATTTTTATGAATTCAAGTTTTTAAGTGAGGAGGATTTGGAGAGTGCCGCCGACCGACAACACAATTCAAGGTTCTTTGTACGTGCAGCTGAAATATTCAGTGTAATGTTACAGTTTGCCTTGCAGAAACTAAATCATTTAAAAAGGTGAGAGGCTCAGAATCTGTGGCAGAAGAATAAGTATTCACTACACTTCAATAATGGTGCATTTTTGATGTTTTATTTAGATTATGCACTCAAGATTTCTCTTATAAAGTGTATTATGATTGTACGGACAGGCTGGTTTCCATATTTCAGACAGAGCAAGAGGAAAGTCTGTCATAAAAAAAGTTTATTTGTGTTTGGGGTTAAAACAAGGACCTTAATTAAAGTGTTGCAGTGGGAATGAAGACGTGAACAAAAAAATGTTTGTATGTCTCTGCTGTATAAAGTGATCAATACAATCTGACTAGAAATCAACTAATACAAATCTGAGAATTGAATTATTTAGAAGAGTCATTTAAAAAAAACGAATAATGCCTGAAAAATGATGGTACAATAAAAATAAAAAAAAACTTGGAAATATTTTTGAGAAAAGGGACATGTTCACCCTTTAATACAACTCTTTTATAGTTTACGTAATTCCAATGTATTCTGAAGATGAGATAAGCAGCTTTAGGCTGAAATGCAACACAAAACATTTTTTTTAAAACTATAAAAACATAACCTTTTAACAATACAATCAATAAAAGCATGCAGGAGCATTATTCCAGAATAAATCAACTTAAATCTTAAATAACTTTCAATATTTTACTGTCCATAGCAATATATTATGTCAAAATTTTAAAAGTTAGAAATAAGCACAAAATAACATCAGGCCAATAATAACAATAAAATAATATGATCTGGGGGGGGGGGGCGCTGCACGGTGGCACAGTGGTTAGCGCTCTTGCCACACAGAAAGAAGGCCCGGTTCAAATCCCGGCTGGGGAATCTGAAAAACATCAACTGGGACCTTTCTGTGTGGAGTTTGCATGTTCTCCCCGTACATGCGTGGGTTTTCACCGGTGAAAACATCATACATTTTCCTATGTATGGAAACTTATGGCCCACCCTGTATATATATATATATATATATATTTGTGCTGTTTACTATCTTCTTGTAGCAAACTGCATCCAGAGGATGAGACGGACTCCACCGCTGGATGAGCTTCAGCCGCCTCCATATCACGATGAGAATGGCTCTCCGAGGATGTCCTGCACGCTGTCGGATCTCGGTGACGCCAAGTGTGACATGTCCCAAACTAGTGGCAGTCCCCACCTGTCTTTTGGGAAATACCCCAGCGAGGGCAGTGAAGGTCATGAGACCGAGAGTTACCTCAACAAGGGCTATGAAGAGGACATTCCCAGTGACAGTACAGCCGTCCTCAGCCCAGAGGTAAACCCCACAGAGACTGGCGGTGGCAGAAGGTGACCTTGAAGGTTTGGACTGAACTTGTTGTTTCCTTCTTTAGGATATGTCGGCCCGTGGGTCGGCTGCACTGCTACTTAAAGGTTACGAACCAGATCCGGTTGCAAAATTCGGCACTCTGGACATCGTGTTTGACTACGACTCAGAGGAACAGCATCTGGCGGTGACCATCATGGCAGTGACCGATTTACCGTCTGTTAAGCGCACCGGAAACATTTCCTGGCAGGTCCACCTTGTTCTTCTGCCCACCAAGAAGCAGAGAGCCAAGACAGGAGTCCAAAGAGGCCCGTGCCCCATCTTCACAGAGACCTTTCGCTTCAGCCATGTTGAATCCGAAATGATCAGCAATTATGCCATTCGATTCCGCCTTTACAGCATACGGCGTATGAAGAAGGAAAAGGTGTTTGGAGAAAAAGTGTTTTACCTCACCAAGCTTAACCTTCAGGGCAAAATGTCTGTACCGGTCATACTAGACCCCTGCTGTCCAATCCCGGTAAGGATCAGAGACGATTATTGTTTTTTTATTCTTTTGTGTTGGAAAAAATGCCTTTTTCTCATAAGTTCCTCTTGAATGAAAAAAGATCAAATTTAAAGATAAACTTGAAAAAGTTGATTTGTCTTATGTGCTTTTTGTATCAAATATATTCTACACGTGTCCTGCTATTTGTACTAAAATGTAAGATAAATACTCATCTATTGAGAAATCTTTTAGGTTTTTTTAATTTTTTGGGGAATTGGGGGGGTGGGGGGCTAACATTATTTTCTTTTTGAGAAGTGAAGATATTCATCAAATAGAGGGTTTTTTTCTGTTGTTTTATAACCTTTAGTGGTAAAAATGTTGATTTAGGTTTTATTTTTTTCTGCAAGCTTTGAATTTGCTACTTTACTCGGTGCCTTTGTAATTGATGCTTTGACATTAATTTTATTAGCTTTGTTGCACTTTAAAGCCAATTCTGTTATAAAACATAGGACTTGACAGTTGAATATCATTATTTTTAGTCATCATTTAAATGCTTTCTGCACTTAAACAACCAGAACCATTCGAGTTCACACATCTTTTTCGATTTTATTTTCTAAAAGATCTGCACCTTAAAATCATCATCATTATCAACTTCTATAGTTTTAGAACCACATTTTCAGTCCTGGTTAGTTTTTTGCAGGTAGAGATTAAAGTATAAACTTCTAGGATACTGTAGTTTTCGAGATGTAGAGTCAAATAAATCCTTTTCAATAAGTACATATATTTAATGAATCCCAAACACTAACTGTGTTTGCAGAAACATTTACTGACATTTTAACCACCTAATTAAAACTTAAACCACATAAAAAAATGTCAAAATACTTTATGTTATTCTGGAACTTTCTTTAAAGTTTAGCAAAATTGAGTCGTGTCCTTGGCAGGGCTTAACATAAAGCGTTGTAATTACAAAAAGTGGTTGATTGGACAACTCACCGATCTTGATTTGCCCCGTACCATTCTCTCTGCAGAGGAAATGCCCTCTGAGGAGTGCAGATTGTAATCTCTCAAATGGAGTTTTTGTTGCTGAAGGATTAAATGTGTTAGTTTATATAGCCTTGTGTTCTGGACGCCCAAATCTCCTTTAAATGCAAATATTTCCTTTTTTGTAAGATAGAGGGACCATATAAAGAGATAAAGAACATAAATTGGAAAGGAGTTTTCTGTGATAGAGCTTTAGATCTGATTCTGAATAAAATCAAGGGAATCTTCTGTTAAATACATCTTTTCAGTTACATGTAAAGATAAACTTCTGGACAATTTTTAGGAAGAAAAACAAAAAATAATACTATTTTTTCTTTTTTCTGGCAGCAGTGACGATCAGCTTGATTTATTAGTACCCTCTAAATGTTAATAATTTGTTTTCTGGGTTTCATAGAGGCTGCTAGAAGCTCTGGGAACTATAGCAGTCACACAAAGCGACGATGAGGATAAATATTTCATCTGAACTTGATCAATTATTGAACTCTCAGCAGTTTTCTGCTAATACTTTCAGGGCGCTGAGTCCCAGGTTAGCCTCTCAGACATGACATGCAGCGAGAGCGCCTCGTCATTCCAGTCTGTCAGTCAGGCTTCCACGCCAGAGATCCTTGTGGGCCTGGTGTACAACGCCACCACCGGACGCCTCTCTGTGGAAGTCATCAAAGGCATCCACTTCAAAAACCTGGCAGCCAACAAGCCACCCAGTAAGTACCCTAAATGGTTTTGATGGAGATTTTCGCTTCTTTCAAGAATTAACAATGAAAAATGTGTATTTTTTGTGTAGTTTGTTGCAAAATCTAGGAACAGCTTGCAACTTCTCCAAATTAGTTTACTTTTAGTTTCCTCTAATTTGATCCCTGGATCACCTGAGCTTCTAAAGATCCAAGCAGCAAGTTCAAGCAAATCTGCTTTTGTTGAACTTTGTGCAATGTTGTTGTTTACCTTCTGACCTTGTTTCTCTTTCCTCACACCTTGTGATTTGTTTGCACCTGAAGTTCTCTCCCCCTTACTGCCTTTTTGACATCTTGGTCCGCTGTTTTTTTCTTACTGCTGTCCAACCCTTGTTGTCAGATGGACTGTTCTGTTGTCTGAAACATTTGATAGGTGGACAGGTTTATATTATCAGAGGTGAGTGTCTGTGGCTGACCCGCTGTGAGGTGCTGTCAGTGGTGAAGCGTCCACATTCAGACACATCTTCATGGATGATTTCAGGGGGTTTTACTCTACAAGTTTCTGTTGTGTCATTTCATTTTCTGAAAAACCAAAGACAAAGAAGAGGAAACAATGTGAGAAAACTTTTTTTTCTTTTTAAAGTTTTCCACAGATGCTTAGAATGATGAAAATGCTTGGAAAAAATACAAAAAAAAACTAAATTAGTAAAAATTGTTTTACAGTAAAACTGGCTAGATATGCTGCAGAATGTGCAGTTTTTTTTCCATCTTTTTCATTTGCAAGCAAAAAACCCTCAAATTATCAATAAATTTGCAACAAGCAATAAATGACGAGAAATATGGTTTTAATTACTGAAATTTATTTTTATTGTAATAGAAATACTACGTCTTTGTTAAAATTACTCAAGGTTAAAATAGTAGTTGTATAGACTCAGTAAGCTGATGTATGGATAGCTCCAATATTGCGTTTTATTTTTGATGCATAAATGTTAGATTTGGGGTGTGAAGGGCTGTAAGCTAGTGGGAGAGCATGTAAAAAGATTGCTTACTTTTGGAGTGTTCTGTGTCTACAGTCCCACACAGAACTTGAATTTCTAATGAAAACGACACATTTTTTTTTTATTTTTGGCTAAAACAATACAATCATAATTAAAGGACCACTGGGAACACGTTTAAAATTGGTCAGAAGATGACTTGTGAGTTACATACTGACAGAATCAGTAAAAGGTCCAATCATTCTCATTCGAATTATAAGCGAGAACAATAAAGCTGTAATGGGTCTCATAAGCATTTGTGAGTTCTTTTCGAAAAAAATCCTCTGCTTGACTCTGTAGTGTTTACGTCGTTATTCAGATAAGTGGGACGAAAGTTTAGCGAGAATTGAAGCTGAAATGTCATCTAAATCTGATGGCACAAAACAGATAAATGACTCCTATTTCATTGCTGAGCCCAAAACTAGTTTCATAAAACTAATATTTATCAGGAGGCCAAAGAAATGCACTAGTGCACACATCAGTCATAATACAGTGTCATTATCACACATAATCTGCTGTTATTGAAATAAAGAAGCACAGCGACCCCTTAATTACAACATATGCATCAATATTAGAGAAAAAGGGTAATTATTTTATGGAGTTCTGTCTAAAATGAATGTCATGCATCAAATTGCAAGACAAGAAAAAAATAGTACATTCCTGGATTAAGAAAAATTTTGGTCCTTATATAGTCTTTTTGAGATTTTTTTTAAATAGTTGCAGATATCTCCCTCCTCAAGTGAATATTTTTTTAATTTATTGACTTACTAATCACAGAAAAAAAGCTGTCAAACAACCTAAATGATCCACTTTACAGATAAAGGATTAACAAATCTCATCCATGAAGATGTTTGCATGTTGTAACTGTTGCTGCCATCTTTCTTCATGAGCGTCTTGCCGAGCATGAGCCCCTGTCACCTCTTCCTCCCTTTCATGTCTCAAAGTGTTTTGTGATTTTCTTTTTTTTCTTCCATGGATTCACTTTGAAGCAACAGTTTTCAGTTTGCTTTGTAGCCTGTGGCCGTCTAGAAGAGACTACTGTGCTTCTGTGAATGCTGGTTTCACTGAAACCGTACACTTCAGCTCAGCCTCCAGCAAACAAACGGAAAAGGGACTTCTGCTTTCAGGCACACTCACCGTCCGTTTGTATTTACCAATAACTCCAGATTTGTTGTTTGTGTGCTTGTTGAATTGCATTTCCATACAAATTGTAGTCAGAAAATAGTCACATCTGGTAACACTGAATGGGGGGAAAAAAACCTCACACAGGCTTTGACTGACTTTGTGTGTGTCGCAAAAAAGGGAACAAAAGGAAGAAGCGGAGCACTTTCAGAGCTCTTTTTCTGCCATTTCAAAACAGAAAGCGACTGATAAGCAAAAGTCAATCATCAGCGGCAGCCCCTCTCATTCAGCAACAACACCAGAGAGCCTCGCATCACCGCTACTGACCACTTAAGACATCCACGGCTCGGCGGAGCCCATTCAGCAGCAGTCAAAGACGAAATCAAGGCTATTTTTTTCCACTCTGCTTTTATGTCAAAGAGAGCGACTGAGAGCGCAATTCAAGGCGGCGAGCAAGGCGTTGGAAAGCAGCTGGCACTCGACGGCATGAAAGCCCCTGCGATTCATTCCTTACACTGCCTCTTAGACAGCAACATAATATGCAGCGTTATAGCGGAGTGTGGTTACAGACGAAGGACAAAACACTCAGACATCCATTGTGATTGCTAGTCTTCCTTTTTTTCTCCCCCACCTTTTTTCAGCTGAATTTATCGCTGCAGTTTGAATCGTGGTTTGAGCACGAAAAACCAGCTGAAAAAGGAGACGGTGAAATGACTGATTAACAGTTTCTGTCAAAAAACTGCCCCAAAAATAGAAGTACAAGCTGGAATCAGGCTCACATCCATTCATCTCAGTAGATCTAAATATGTCAATATTCCACAACTATTGTTAGCCTATTTGCATGCAACAAGATTGAGATTATTCCATCTTAATTATATTAATGTCCACTTCTGTTTGCTGTGGATTTTCAAAATAAGTCATTTGAACTTGATGGAACTTTTATCTGGAGGCTGATATAAAATAGTAGGATTTTTTTCTTTCTAAAATAGTGTTAGTACATGCTTCATGTTAGACGTGCAGCAGTTGCATAGCAACAAGAGTAAAGTAACGCTCCCTGTGTTCTCTGGGTTTCTTCTGGTGGCAGCTGTGCTTTGTGTTTGATCAGGAGGAAACCGCATCCTGTGCGGTCGTAGTCGGGAGCATTAGCGGCGCTGACATTATTTCAGGAGCGGCTCCTTTGTGAGGGAAAATGGGTCACACTTTACTGCAGAGGCAACAGAGCTGCAGCAGGTCGAAGTCAGAGAACCAGGAGGAAAGGACACTGAGGGCAGATAAAAATACCCACCTCGTCTCACCAAACGGTTAAAACCTCACCATATTTCTTTGAATGTATTATTATCTGATTTCCTATTGTTTCCTGGTGTGCAGACACATATGTGAAGCTGACCCTACTCAACTCCATGGGCCACGAAATGTCCAAATGCAAGACGTCCATTTGCAGAGGTCAGCCCAACCCCACCTACAAAGAGACATTCGTCTTCCAGGTAGCCCTCTTCCAGCTATCTGACGTCACGCTCATCCTCTCCGTCTACAACAAACGCAGCATGAAGCGGAAGGAGATGATTGGCTGGATTTCTCTTGGCCTCAACAGCTCCGGAGAGGAGGAGCTCACCCACTGGACACAGATGAAGGAATCTAAAGGACAGCAGGTCTGCCACTGGCACAGTCTGCTGGAATCCTAGCGTTTGACGGGGGAGCGGAGACGAGAGAGAGCCGGGCTCAGCGGTGATGATGGGAATACAAATGAATCACATGTTTCTGCTCACAGTTAATCGGCTTAGCATGACAGCATGACACCGCTGGCAAAACCCCTGACAGCCATTGATTAGTTACATGGCTAAAAATGCATTGCCTTCTCTTTCATAGATAAAATTGTGACAGGTTTTTCTTAATGAGATCTGTTTGTAGAACAAAAACCGCACACATCAAGTAAGACATGTCTTAATTACTCCATTTCTTTTATATCCTCTTGAATCACATAGAGCTGTCATCAGTTCTCAGAAAACAGAAGCTATCACAGCAATTATGTCAAAAACACAACTTTCTCCCATTGAACTAAAGCCTTAGTCACTCACGTGCCCTGCGGGTTTTTGGGTTGTCAGGGGCAGGGTTGTAAAAATCTTAAGGGGATTCAGGTGCAGTTCCCTTAAGGCTCAAACAGACATCAATACAACATAAGATTGTTGTATTGATCCACAGACTGGTACCGGTCTGTGAATCAATTGGCACTGGGCCGTGGAGGAAATGATCAATTATACCCGTTTTTTTTTTTTTGTTTTTTTTTTTTTTTTTTAGCTTCAACAATCTCTTATTTTGAAAATAACCAAATTCTTTCAGCTTCTCCTTTGAGTTGTAAAGTTTATTTAAGGGGGCAAAATGACTATGTCTGAACATTGACTGTGAATTAATATACAGAATATCTGTGACTGAACAATGTTTTATTCTGAAAAAATTTTGGTTTGGAAGACGACAAGATTCTTTCCATGACAAATCAGTCACTTGATCGCTAAAAGCACAAGAAAAGTCGTATGTGAAATATGTCTTTGCAAATGACTAACTGATAAGTGCAGGGACAGAAGAACAGACAGAAACCACTTAAAAAAAAGAATAGACTGCCAGAAGTCCCACTTAAAATATGAATTTAATGCAACAGGTGAGTCATACTCCCTGAGCCTGTTTGCATTATATTCATAACATTAATTGGCAGAGTATGTTACGAGTCATGTATGCTTTTCGAGTCAGACAGTCATTTTTCCAATCATCCCAACACAACAGACACAGCGTGTGTTTTTCCCCTGAAAGACCTCAACCAATTGGTACAATCGGCATAAAAATAGGAACAAAGTTTTTTAATTAAAAAAGCATTTTTTTGTCCAAATTCCATGCTGTATCTTTCTCATATGAGGTCGCTTACCAGAACACTTCAAGCATCTGATCCGGCCCATCTGTCAAGTTTTAGAACCCTTTGTGGCCCATAGTCAAAACGTTTGCCCAGCTCTAATCTTGTCGCTAGTAAGTGACTTCTTACCGATGCCGCGGAAATGCCGCATGTGTGCCCTTTGGTCCACACAAACTACACTTTGTTTAATTTCTAAGTCAGGCTGCAAGAAAGGAGACAGCACAAAGGGGCTCCTTGCACGAGACTTGGGGGCATCGATAAAATTAAAAATTCTTACAACAGTGCTTTACCTTTGTGTGTTGCATACATTTTTGCTTTAACCGATCACCCGCAGCATACCCATAGGAAAGAGTGTATGAACATTTTGGCTCTATGGACTCACCGAGTGGTCTACGACCTTATTTTGTGTAAAGGTTTCCCATTTTTGTCTGTATCCACCCATAAGGGCAGTTGTGACTAAGGCTTAATCTCACTTTTTGAACATGTAGATTTTTTATACTATCCTGTTAGAATTTTTTTGGGAGTCAACAGAAACGTTGGGGCTTACTCTCAAGTGAAAAGTGCAGGTTTTTTTCACATTTATGTGTTCTTCTAAGTCGACACTGCCAAGGCACAACCAGTGTAAAATCTACAGTATAACAGCAAATGCTTTTGCTGTTTGAGACACTGGTCTTCATCTTGAATCAACACGACTCATTAGATTCCATCCAAGAAGCGAGAAACAAACGGACCTTTTCGCCTGCCCTGGTGCTAAACTGTGTCTGCACGGAGGAGCCGCTGCCTTACAGTTGAGGTTGGTCTTCACATCTCTGAGAGCACACAGACCTGCCCGCACCCATTGACCACGGAAAGCACAGACTCTCAAACCATTTCGGAAAAACTTGCAGAATGTTTACAGACAAATGGTTTGCACTTTTTTTCCCCCAGAGACAAATCTGAACACACCTATACTCTTTTCTGTGCCTGTGGTTGTGCTGGAAGCTAGCTTTGTGTTTGCTAAATGTATGTGAGAGACAGGAAACAGCGATGTCAAAGGCTCTGGTATCAGTAGGGTTTTCTTCTCCATGTTGGCTGTGACATTTTTCTGCTTTTACCAAACACTCTTCTTGAATGTCTGGCATCTACTTTATATTATTAAATGTTTCTTATCTATTTTTGTAGAAAAAAAATCTGCATCAAAAATGTTCTTATAGTCAAATATTAATCTGAGCAATACTGTACCGAATCGCTTCTTCACATTAGTTCAGTGAACGCATCGCGGCTCAGGTCATATTCCTCCTCTTTAAAGAAGGAGAAGGGGGGTGCGATGGAGACCAGCAGAGCTCATCTCACAGCAGACTAGAAATCCGTTTCAGCTTCATGCTTTCTGATGGAAAGAAGCACAGCTTTTACAGCACAACGGTGAAACGCACCCTGTGAAAGACGAGCGGAGGTTCACGTCGAGCCGATACAAAACTCTAAGAGGTTTGCTGCATCACTGCGATGATTGCCACTCTTCGTCATTGTTGACGTAGGAAGCTTATTGAGTTACTTTGATTAGAGTAAATGGAGAAATTACTTAACTTTTAGTCAACCAAACAACCAAAATTATCCAAAAGTTGATAAAATAAGAAATAAAGGTATTTAGAATTAGAAAAACTGAACTTTTGTGCTCAAGCATTTTGTCATTGTGACTATTAACAGGAATGAGAATTTCTGTATTTTTTTCTTTAAATTTGACCGACTCAGCAGAAATGCTCAAACCTACTTTATACCATTTCTGTCTTTTGCTGCTTAAACACGGATTTCTGCTCAGATTTGTTGGTAACACAACAGTGAGGGCTGGATAACATCAATTATGGAGGTTCCACAAACTGAAAGCTGCCATGGGAGAATTTCAGATTTCTGGATATGTGGGTTATTTCTCACTAAATTCTCCTTTAATCAGTCAGGTTCATTGACTGTACATATATTGTTCTTTCAAACAACACATTTCCTTCTAAAGTTCCTGTGTTACTCTCTCACAGCATGTTCGAATTCCCTCCGTAATCCTTAACTACTAAGTGCGGGACTATCTAGTGCCCTGGATTTTAAAAGCAATTTGGACACCATGCTCACTACTTTTTTTAACAACAAATATGGCATCACAATAAGTTCCCCATTTGAACTTATCCAGCGCCTCTCCTGACATGTAACCTTTTTTCCAGTCTTTCACATGGTGTCTTTCACTTACTTAAATTGGAACCTTTTAAAACATTACTACTTATAGTGTTTTACTTTTTTCAGTTTAGAAACAGCCAATGCCACAGATGGCATCGATGCCTTACTGTTGTTCACTCAGCAACTTTGTGTCACAGTGTCTTAACGTAAATGTACTTTTTCCTCTGTATCTAACGCTTACTTTGTAAGATGTCTTTGAAATTAATTATGAGAGCAATTTCTATGTGATGGTATAATTGTTTTAGAAAAATACAAAACAGAAACAAAACAAACTTGAGTTTTCTTCTCCTTTTATTCCTAAAACTCTTCATTGTTCTAGATTGCATTGCTAAAAAACAACCAACAGGTGGAGCAACCACTGTAGTTTACCCTGTTTCAGTTTTATTAACCTTAAAAATTGCACTTTTTCCTCACTTTGTCAAGATTCTTGCAGTCCTCATCTGAGATGAAAAGGTTTGAAAAACCATTTACAAGAGTGGTCTTAAGGTGGCGCTAATTTTACTGAAGAGGTTTCAGGCAGAGGAAGCTGAACCCAACGTCGGAAAATCTGTCCATTTTACAAAATCATTTCAAGAGTGAAAAACACAACTTTTTAGGGAACTCATCCTCTCACTGACACCTGGAATAGATTCTCATCCTTCCACCCCCCAATGATGATTCTGCTCCAGAAGATGAGTAGATGGGTGGAGAAAAAGTATGCTCAAATGGACATCTGACACATCTGTTGCAGCTTTATTCAAATTTGAATATAATCTATTGTTTTTGTAACTTTTTTTCTAAGATTTCTAAGGCTAAGGAGAATGAAAGCCACTTCGGAAATGTAAGGTTTCACAATAAGTGTTTTTTTTTTGTTTTTTTCTCCGCCACATTCCTCAGCTGAGCGCAGAACAAAGAGAGAAGTGCTGGGAAATGAGATTCAGTGGCTGCTGCTGCTGCTGAATCAAAGAGAAAATGCAGAACAGATGAGAGGGGCTTGCTCCCTCCTCTCCCTTTATCGGTCACATCCCTGCAGAGCAGATCTCCACCACACAACCTCTGAAAAAAGTGTCAGAACGCATTCAAGTGCTGTTGGAAATCATGGTATCTATTAGAAGCGCCGTTCTGTGTGGATATTAAAACACAAAAACTTTTGACCAATAAACACCAAGTTTTCTGGCTCTTAGATGTGAAATATTAAAATAAATAAGATTTTTCAAGATTTACAGACCAAAGTCTGTTAAAAAATATTAAAAAGTTGCTTTTTTTGAACAGTTTCAGGAAAATTACAAATGAAAGGGACCAGTCTCCATATTTTAATACTAATTTAACGTAGCTGGAGATGGTTAGTCCAGAAATTGTAATCAAGTAAGAGTAGAAATACTTAAGGAAATATTTTTCTCATGTATGAATCTTTAATTATGTGGCATTTTTACTGAGCTATGAGGGTACCAAAGTGCTTTACACTGAATAGAGATTTAAAAAAAAAAATTAAAAATGGTGCATAATAGCACAGGGGGGAAAAAATAAAGTCAGATAAAAAAAAAGATGCCACCAAAAAGATAGAAGCCACTGATTTTGAATTCGTAGAGGTAGATATGTAATAAATTACTTGAATACTCAAAGTACCACTACAATCCTATTTTGATCTATTTTAAAAGCATTCCCAGTTGAAAATGAATTTCCTAAGACATAGTTTCTGTAGAGCAGAAGAAGCTCATTAATGATTTGCCTGAGTTGTGGGTGGGACTGTTGAAGCATCATAAGCCTCCACTGATATCCCATCATTCATTTGTTTACACTCTTTCTTGTTAGCTTCCAGCCCCTCACAACCCCACGCTAACATTAGTGGTGCAACAAAAATAGCAAGCAATAATGGTGCTATCCAGCACCACAGTTCTGAGCCAGATTCCAGCTCAGACGAGGGAAACGAAGGCATTAATGGATCTATTTGTGGATGCATCAGAATGGAGCAGGAACTTTGGCCCACCTGTTTAAGTCTTTTATATATAATGAGAAAAAAACATGTAAAAAAACAACAAAAATATTATTGTCCTTGGAGTGAGTTGTTAATAAGAGAAAAAAAACACAAAGTTTGAACATTTTGGAAATATAGTTTAAAAGAGGAAATGTACGTTTAAATATTTCTAATTATTAAAAAAAATGTTTTTTTTATTTAACAGTACAGCTATTATTATTGTTTATAATAAAACTTGTATTGGTAAGACTGGAGTTATTAGTTTCCATCCTGTGTGACCAATACCATATTTCATAGTTTTTTTTTCCTTTTTTAAATGCTGAACAACTTTTTTTCAGATGTTTAAGTTAACAAGGACATTTAAATGTTCAATGGCCCATAACGTATATGTAAACTACACTTAAGTGTTTGTTCCGAGTGTTTTAAGTGATGCAACAAAAGTAATGTTTATTGTGTCGTTTTTCTCACAACTTTATACTTTTACTTGAATAATTATTTACTCTTTATTGAGTAATATAGTCCTATAAAAACGTTACTCTTTGTCGAATTACATTTTTTAAATAGCCATCTTGTTCAAACCAGTTTGCTGTGCTTTGCCGTGGATGTCTGAACCTTCCGTGTTGACCACAGAGGGTAAGTGTAATTTCCGAGCCGCCTTTGAACTCCTCAGCTGTAGTTGAGCTGCGACGCTGCTGTTGTTTTCTTCATTCAGAAGAACCTCCAGTGCAGCGCCGTGAGCTACCGGGGAAAACATCTCCGTCTACGGAGAACCAAACCTCAGCGTCGGTCCTCCTCCGGAGAAAACCAACGAACAAACCTTCACTCATTTTTATTTTAATTGTATTTATTCGTTTTTTTTTTATTCATAGCAGCTTTTGGGGATGCTACGCGCGCGGCACACTTTTATCTAAGCGATTCGAAGTTGCTAATTAACTGGTATTTACGTATTTGAGAGGCGCGCGTGAGGTTTGCGCGCGCGGGCGCTGCAGGTATTTGTTGAGTAGTGTTTTCCATCTTTGAATCAACGCTGCTTGGATTTGAACCGAAGCAAGTGTGGAGCCGAGGACGAGCTCGAGAGCGTTTACGACAGGTAGGAAAACACTCTCCTGTTTTCACTGCACTTTAGGAGAAAACAACATTTGAAGGCGGTTTCCAGGATGTAAATACTATTTGTCAACATGATCGTCCACACAGTTTTTATAAGTCCTACTCACTCCTCAGCTGAACTTATTTTTTTAGTATTGTTACAAAAATTGATTTGATTGTGGCAGTTAATAGCTGCCTGACATGACAGAGACCCTGATCTAACGCATTATGCAGGCTGACATAACCAAGCCGCCCTCCTGGCATCCGTCCTGCCACACTTCATTATTTTGTTTCGACTGCTCTTGGCTGCAAATCCTGAAGTGCTGCTTTATCACAGCTGCCCCCTCCCTTTGCGAAGAAGCCGAGCTTTTGTGCAGTTTGGCCAAGCTTTTGTTGAGCATCCTCAAACCTGGTGACCTACCAGCACTTACTTTAACCCTCAGTGAGGACAAAACAATGCATGTTTGGAAGCTGGATTGGATAACAGCTGGAGTTGCTTGCCAGGAAGTGCACCTTATTTGTGTGTATTACAGAGCAATGAATGAAGTGCAGAAAAGAGCCCAAACAAGAGGAAGTGATGTGCATGGTGGTATGTGGTCCGATCCCCTTGTCTTTACTTTCCCCCCACCCCTTTTTTTGTTTGATCACAAACACTTGCTGTGATTTCCAGCTCTGTCGCCGCACTATCAATCATATCTGGCTCTCAGCAGACTCTTCTGCTCATTAAGGATGTGAACCTGTAGGTAGCCTGCAGCCCCCCCACCACCACCACCTCCCAGCCATTCATCTCCCCTGGCAGGGCGCAGAGACTCACATCTGGAGCAGAATATCAAAACATGGCTCTCAGCAGACTTATAGAAGGAAATTCAGCACAAAATGAAACCACAGTGCGGGCGTGTGAGTCGGTTTGAACCTGTAGCCGTTTGTAATTTAAAAATTACCCCCAAAAAGCCTCAAAGGAGCAGGTGTTGTGGATAATCTGCAGTACGGTTAAAAGCACTTGACTGGGGAGGATTTTTCAGCTCGCTTTGCATCATCCCCCTCTTTCACCCCCCCTGTCTGTCTCTGCTCTGTTTTTGTGTTAAAGTTATCAGCCGCCACAAGTTGAGCTCGCCTCGGTGTGTGTTTCTCTGTGTGTACAGTATGTGTGTCAAGACCGCAGGGTGTAGCCCGGAGTTCTTTTTTCCCCCTCAGGCTCTGCTTCCCCATCATGAATGCGGCTTTGTGCTCCAGGATGACACACAAACTCCTGCGAGCAACTTAAGAGGAAAGGTTAACACGTGTTTGTTTCTGCAGGAGTTTAAAAATAGAAGAAAGCTGGTCTTTTTTTAAAATCTCAACTGAAAAATTGCAGTTCTACAAAGTTTTCCTCACTAAACTGGAATGAAAATAATGCAGACCCTGGTTAAAACTGAGTTTTGAGGACATGCCGATTCAGAGCCTCAATCTGACACTTCTGTGAAACATTTGAAAAAAACGAAAAAATAAAATAAACAAATCTAGGTTTTGGTTTATTATCCTTCTATTGTCATTTTACACAGAGCACTTCTGTGAAGTAGAAAATCAATCAAGCAAAAACAGTACAATTACCAACTAGAAGAATATTGCTAACTACTATCTAGTTAAAAAAAATAGTTGATAATTAGGTATGGGAGAAAGTTTGGTGACTGTGGCTTTAGAACTTTTGAACATTTTTAATCATACATGATTCATATCTTCATTAAAAAATCTTAAAAACTCTTTAGGATTTTCTTTTAAAAATGTTGTTGTACCATAGACACAAGTATTCACCACTAGCTTATATTAATGTAACTATTCATTTTGGTTGGTTTTGAGAAATTATTAAAAAGTTTTTGGATAACTTTTTCTCCCTTGGCAGAGAGCTCACTACTGTCTATCAGTTTAATTCTCATTAAAAATACAATTTTAAAAAGTGGTTTGCGTTAAGACAAACCAATAGACACTTTCTGACAGTTTTAAATGGTTACTAAAATGTTTAACTCTTAATTAAGAATCTTTAAATATCACGCTAACACTACCTTGTTTTTGTGTGCCTCCTGCTAAAATGTGTGTGGTATTTGTCTGTAATAATACACTTTCGTTGAAATATATAGTGCTGATCATTATAATGAGAGTAAAGCAAATATCCCATCCCAGATCAGGATGCAAAGTTCTGATTGAGTCTGAACCTATGTGGCCAATTTCATGTGATCAGATCGGGAAATCTCTAAAATAAATAAGAAAAAAAATCCGGTACAAGTCACACTGGAATATAAGTTGCACTTTTGGAAGAAATTTAATAAATATGCGACCAGGAAAGGACCTTTTTAAATCTTATCAATGGAATAAATGGGAATAATAGACTGATTATATGTACGCTTCACTAACGTAACTATATTTAGTTTCGAAGAACAATGAAGGAATTGAATAAATGTCTAGTTTATAAGCAAAATATAAGAATAATATTTCAGATTACTATAAAGAACATGCTAACAAGTCAACTGTATCACTTCAAATCAACACATTTATTGAACTCTCCATCTTTTGTGTCATTTTTAAACAACTCTTCTTCTGTGTTTCTGTCAGTAACAAATACTGACACCCACACCTACAGTGCCCTCTAGTGGTTGGTAGTGGGAAATAATGAAAAATATAAATCACGGAAGTCGCATTTCCGGCCAAACTATGCCGAAAAACACGCCTCGTACTCTAAAAATGGCAGTACAAACTCTTGTCAGTGAAGTTAGACAGGTTGTTTGTGATTCTTAAAAGGCAGATATATAAAAAAAAACAAATGTTCCATTTAGTCTAAAAGTGCACCCGTCTGCCTTTTAATGTGCTGCGTCCACCTCTGGGGAGCGCAGGCCGTGACGTCCTCTCACAGCCTTGGCCTCTTCACCCCGCAACCACAACGAGCCATCCCCAGATAGTCCATAATGCAGCTGCCCTGTCACAACACATGTGTCACCACTCAGCGAGAGGAGCGCCGCGCGAAACCCCTGCGGGCCCCGAGCCCAGCTTAGTCACGCCACCGTGGCCAAGACGCCACTCTGATAGCTCCTGACAGGCTGCAAGCTGGCACAAACACAGTCACAGAGGCAACACACACTAAAGCAAACAAACAACAAACAACATTTCTGAGCTTGAAATGAATCTGTAGCCATACAAGGATGCTGATATTAGATTATTCTGGATAACGCGCTGAAATGTGTTACTTTTCCCGATCATTTTAAATCATTTTAAGAAGTTGTCTCCACTATGTAGCCTTTTACCATCGATTTACTGCTTGGAAATGCCTCTGCAAAGCAGCTTGTCTGCTTGATTCATTCAGGACGCTGCGTTGCTGTGTGACTGTGGTCCACTTTTTTTCTGGCGGGAGGTTAATTGCTTTCCATTTGAGCCGCTCAGTTTTGATGCATGGCACACGCCGCCTCGTTGCTGCTGCTCTGAAGGAGAGCCTGATGTCATAAAACCCATTATCTATTCTTGATCTGTTCTCTCTTGCCGTATGCGTCGCCCTCTGAAGCCAGCACTCGCACACTCTCCACCCCCTCCCCAGCAGGAGCGCTGATGCTGTGAAGCCTCTCCATATTGAGAGGAGGTGGGCTGTGTTTACTTAGCGCTCTCAGTTGATGTAAGATGGTGAGCAGGAGATCGTCCTTCTGACATTAACTATTACCGAGCTTTTGTGACTGAAAAATTGCAGTTTGCAATATTTGATGGATTTGTTTGAATGTTATCAAATATCAAAATTTGATGCTAAATGACCACCAGATGAAATAAGAACTTCAGAAATAATTTATAATCTTTCTCTGTTTTGAATCCGGATAAAGGCAGTAGTGAACGTGAAGGATACAAAAGTTATAAAACACATGGAAATCATTTACAGAATTAATCCAATTGCTGTTTTTATAATATAAGTATGAACAAAAACAAAACATCATATTTTGTGGAAAATCTGTTTAATATGAACTGATAATTTTCTGACCTTAAGAGCTTAATAAAGGTCATAAAGAGATTCAACAAGTTGTGGGTTGTCAGGGAATAAACTGCATTAACTAAGTGCTTTAATTAAACTCCAGTAATGAATAAGATTAAGTGGATGTCTAATTTGTGTCTTGAAAGTTTATTAAAGATCAGCCCTGGTGGTTGTCATTCAGCTGCTTACCTGGATCAGGTGTGTCCAGTCAGTCAGACTGGAATCCCATAACCAGCAGTGAGGAATGATTATTATCATAAATGTGGTTAGTAGATCATGAAGACCACAGTTAGGCTGTCATAAATTACAGTATTTTCCACACTATAAAGCCTCGTTTTCACTGAGTGGTCCGGTCCAGTACGGGAAGGAGAGGTACGGTCCAGTTCATTCTGGTTGTGCAGACTGCTAGAGTGTCATCGCATCTTTGTAGTGTGACAGCTAGAAAGGCAAGAACAATGGAGGTCATCCAGCAGCTCGCCTTTTTATTGCTTTACTTCTGGTTCATCGTTCAAACCAGGAATTTAATGTTGTTTGAAAGAAGATTGTGAGTGCGAATGCTTACAAACGTTGGAAGCGTTCGCTCAAATGAGCGCTACATTGGTGCTCTCTAACGTCGTCAGCACTTCCTGCTAATCAACGGGTGACTACAGCGGCTCCACCCCAACCGTTTTGTTCCAATCTTCAGTGGACCCACAACCAATGGGCGCCCTCTAGAGGTATGGTTCAGTACTGTAATGGGTCCATTTTACAATGGAAATGCTCAAAATACCGGACTGTACCACTCAGGGGAAACAAGGCTTAAGGTGCACTTAAGTCTTTAATTAAAAAAAAAAAAAAAAAAAA
>NC_050533.1:18494059-18495147 GCF_002922805.2 Oryzias melastigma
AGGTACAAAATGTTTGATTGGGTCATTGTGAATACGCTAACACAGCTAATGTGTAGTGTGTTACAAACAAGTTCTGGAGTTACTGTGAACGCAGTTAATAAAGTCTGACTGACTAACAGATTATAGTTTCCCTAATGCTGAAAATACGGTACACTGAGGTCAAAAAGAAAGTAAAGTTTTGTTCAAATGATTATTTTGCCGATTCTAGACGTTCATGACATTTTTACATTTTGAGTGCAAAAATGTGACTTAAAACAATAACTCTTTACACAGTGTTGATTACATGTTGCACACATTATTTTTAAAATAGTACATTTGTTAAATATATTCAGTATAGTCAACATAGGCTTGCTGAGTCACTGCATGCTGGTAAAAGTTTCTGCACATTTAGACAAAAGATCAACCTAACTTCACAGGTATGATGCTTATTATCCACATTTCAATACAAACTAACTGATCTAAACTCTCCTGATCTTAACTTCTTAGGAGCTGGCATCCACATGCATCAGTATCACATTTTGGGGAAGAATACCACTGTAGTTAATTCTGCTTAACTGGGGGCCTGTGATTATGTGTGTAGCTCAAATATTAGCTCAGGTTTTAAGAGGTTAAATCTTTTTTTTTAACTTGGTGCCGGTGTTATAAATGACAAACTGTTCGGCATTTGTTCCTTTGTGATGTGGGTTGATGGACTAGAATGACCATAAATCAGAGCGGGGTTCACATAAGGGGTATCCACTGAAGTGGTCCATGAAATTAGGTGGTAATGCCCCCCCTCCAGACACCCCCACTAACCTGGAATGAGAGAATGAAGCTGTGAGAAAGCTTCATGGTAAAACTCCTGGTGACTCTTTCATACGTGTCCTATGAGAGTTTTGTAGGTACTCCAATTGTGAAAAGGAGTGTTGGAAATGTTTGGTAGCTGCAACTGGAACTTTTTATGACAACAAAGACACATAACTTTCTTTCTTTGCAAGTTTTATTGAACACTAGGTCTAGAAAAGTTTGGAAAATCTCCCTAAGTGTTGACTTGCTTTTTAGTGATGAAACACAAATTGTGATTCTTCTGAGATAAATTAAAAGAAAAC
>NC_050533.1:18495351-18504506 GCF_002922805.2 Oryzias melastigma
AAGTGTGTTATCATGTTAATTCCACATGACAAATATCCCCAAATGTATTTTGATCCATTCACATATCTCTTAGCAGTCCTCTAAAAACTGCTCTCTGAGCACCAGCCCCTCCCAATCCACAATTTGACATGGAACAGCTCCTTCCAGGAAGAGTCTGCACTGCCAGTACCTACCCCAGTATGACACACATTTTCTCTGGGAGCTTGTGGCAAAGCGATTTTATTTTATATGCACAATATGGACATCCATCTTTGCAAAAGTTCAGATGTTAGTGGGCAAGACGCAGACACGCTGCCAAGGCCGGCTCTAGGTTGACGTCATGAAATAAACAGCACTTTCAAGGCGGTGCCTCAGAGATTGATTTACTTACTTCCAGGTAGGAAACAAGTTCACAAAAAAACTCACATTTCAAAAAAGTTTTGTTCTTTAGCGTCCCAAAGGTAACAACATTTATATGGATATGGTTTACTCTGATAGGCTTAATAGTACTATTATATAGGCCCTTTAAAATTGCATTTCTGAGGGTTTTTTTTTGGTTTAAATCGTAATTCAGGAGCAGAAAAAAAATGTAATTTGAAAAAAATATTATTTGTGGCTTAGAAAATATTCTGTCCAGGCCACAAGCTCCGAGCTGCAGTTCTGCAACTGAAAAACTCAAAAAATGTGACCATTGGTCATCAGAGTCATTTAAACACCGAACAACAGAGACGGGGCTGGACTAAAGGGATGTTACCACCAGATCAGAAGGGAGTTAGTGCGACGACATGTGTCCTCCATTATCGCAGGTGTCTTCAATCTTGTAATCAGTCAGTCAGCCTGTTTAGATGGTGACAGCAATCACTGAGCTGTTTGGTGTTATGGTGAGTAACACACCGAACACAGAGCAGAAGGAAAAGCAAAGACCAGAAAGTGAGGAGAAGAGCTGCCCGAAGACATCCGGCAGAAAATCACTGACTAGCATGCTACAGTTAAAAGTTATAAGACCATCTCCAAGCAGCTCAATGGTACTGTGACTACAGCTGCACATGCAGTTTACAACCCTTTGACCCTTTACTGGAGTAGTCACCAATAACAGCAGAAACATTCTGTGGGTAATTAACATAGTTCCTATGTTATGACAACTGAGAAAAGCAGCTTTGTGTCAAAATGCAGCACTTGAAAAATTACCAATTTTACTACTGTAAAGTGTTGCTTATTGACACAAAGCTGCTTTTCTTAGCTTTCATGGTCAATTGGAATTGCATTAATTGTAATTCAAAGCGTGTCAGAAGTTTCAGAATTAGGGTTTCCAAAGACAATAACTTTAACTCCAAGACCAAAGCACATCAGTGTCAGATGTCACCATCCACTGCTGAATGAGCCCAACGTTTTGGGAGACGACCAAAGAGAAAACTGCTGTTGAAAGCAAACCATATGAACAATTACCACAATGCACTTTGACAAACCACCAAACTTCTTGGATAAAGGCAGATGATTCACTGTGGTGACCCTTCAAGAGATGAAAGGTAAACAAGATCAAAATGTCTTTAGTGTCAAACATGGAGGAGGTTTGATCAGGCTCTGGGCTGCTGTGGAGAGAACCTGAAGATTTTTTTTAAGAGATCTTAGAACCAAATGTGCTGCTTAGTCAGAAGGTTTGGTGTAAGACCCACCCAGAATAGTGACACAGAACAAAAACAGCTGAAAACACTCAGGGATGGATGAGAAGATCTAATCTAACTCTAACTAAACATCTGTAGAAGGAGCTTAAGAATGGTGTTTTTGGAAAGTACCTGTTCAATCTGAGGCAATCAGTACCGTTTGCTCTTAAGGAATTGACCAAATACCTGCTGATCCATCCATCCATTTTCTAAACCCATTTTGTCCTCACCAGGGTCACAGGGCTCCCGGAGCCTAATCCAACCACTTGTGGACTAAAGTAAGGTACGCCCTGGACAGGCCGCCAAGTCTGTTGCAGGCCCACAATCACACAGCTTTGCACTCTCATTCACACCTGGGGGCAATCTAGAATAACCAATTAACCTATGAAGCATATTTTTATTATATCTTAATAAAAATATATATAGATAGATATATTATATCTTATTACAACTTGTCGAGTGGGTTTTCTGGTTTTACTGGCTGTTTATGTCATCTGTGGAGATAAAATACGGTATGGCCACATTTTACAGACCCACTCCCGACTTCAGCTGAGTTTTTGGTTCCTTGGTTTATTTTTGCTTGGCTTAAACCTTAAAGCCATGGTGTTTATTCTGAGAAGCTTCTGGACCGTCCTGGATCTGTTTTAATGCGAAAACCACAGACGCCTTTTTTTTTTTTTTCTATCTGTTCCTTCAGAGATGAAGGAAAAACCTGAGGGAAGAAAAACCCTCAGAGTAAAGACACAGATACAGTAGACAGATGTGAAACACATGTTGGATCAATTAGCATTTTTGAGGCCATGAAAACAAAAATACTTTGAGGGAGCACAGTTTATTAGAAGCATGCGGCTCACTCCCTCTGAATCACAAAATGGAGTCTTCCCTGACGAATCTGCTTTCTTTTGAATGGTTTTTTGCTGTTTGCTGTGCTGTTAGCGACTGTGGGTGGAGTTCCCCAAAAAGCCACACACACAAAAACAGTCCCGTTCACGTTACCGCTGTGTTTGTAGGTGGTTCTGGTTACCCACCTTGACATTATGGCTTCCTGTGATAACAGACAAAACCACTTTTGTCCTAAAAACCTGCTTCACATACTACAAACTCAAACTACTGCAAACATGAGGAAGAAACAAAACGTTTTTTTTATTACAAGGGAACACAATATTTTCAATCACAAACCCAAAGAGTTTTAATTTGCTTATTTGTAGTAACCTTTTTAAGTCTATAGGATGAAACAAAAACCATGCTACTACAATGTTTCCTTTGTTTATTGCAGGAGTCATGTTCTAAAGATAACTCATGATAGCTGTTTTTTAAGGCTGTAGATCTCCTCACTACACACTCTAAGCATGTTTAGCAGACAAACTAACATTTTCACACTTCTCTCTCTTGTTTAAACTCTCAAAGTTCAAACCTTCATAGAAAGTCCAGTATAATAGAATGAAGAAAGAGATTTATTCATGATTGGAGATTTGTGTAAACTGAATGCATTGTGGACAGGGGCGCAGAGGAGATTGATTGATGAGGTCAACATCCAATCAGAGCATGGTGTGTTGTAAAAAAGAAAAAGCGTGCAAAATGACACTGAAAGAAATCTGCAAAACAGCGAGATTGCGACACAGTGAGGGAACACTGTACTTCTAAAATAGTCTTTTTATTTCTTCAATTTATACATATATATTATTTTATTTATTTGATAAACAATCTGTTTAAACCGCACTTTTCCTAAAATCCTATTAGGACACAGGCACAGATTCCCTTTTTTATGACCGGTACCCATGATTTATTTTTAATAAGGATTTCCCTACTTTTGCTTTTTTTTTTCAATATTAATTTAATCTAGCGCTGGTTTGGTTAAGTAGAAAAATGACAGTGTGTGCTTTTCTGTAACTCCAACCACACCAGGTGCTGCCTTTAACAGCATTGCCTTCTTTCTGATTCTCACAATAGGAAAGTGCTGCGGTGAACATTCAAACCTTTAGTGCCTTTTGCACAAGAAAAGCATACATCAAGTAATGAGACCGGATTAATCAGTCAGCCTGAGTATCAGCTGACATCAGCTGTGTAATTGTCTGCTGTAAAACGGATTACTGCAGTGGAACTGTGAAGATTAAAAAGTTCAAGACATCAGAGATGAATCTCCTTCTTCTATTGGCCATTTTGCCCCAAAGTGAGTTATCAGACTCATGGAGCATTAACTGTTGATGACATAGCCTGATTCCTCAGTGCTGGGTATTGTATAAGTTCTTTAAAATGGTTTCATGGCTTTAATGTTTACTGGTGTTGTATTTATTAATATTGACAGTGGTCACTGGAGGCAGGATGTTAATTTTATGAGCTTAAATTTATTCTTTAAACCGTTGTAAATCTTTGTATGAATGAATGAATGCATATTTATGTATATAGCCTTTTATAACAGCATCAGGGCAACAAGCATGAAGAAGATAGCTGGGGCAAATTAAAAACAAAATTGTAAAAAAAAAGAAAAATTACAAAAGGCAGTATAAAAGCCAGATACAAAATTGAATAAAGTAAAAAAAAAAACAGGAGGCCACCGACTTCTGAGTATTAAAAGCCAATCTATAAAGCTGAGTCTGTGGCTGATGTTGAAGCTGTTTAGATCTGAAATCATGCAGCACTGGAGGAATACTATTCCCTGGGCACATCAAGTAGATACTTGTTGGCAGATCTTAAAACTGACAACCAGTTAAGTTAACTGGGCAAAGACAATGAAGAGCTTTCAAAACAAACACTAAAAGTTTAAACTGAACTCTAAAACTGGCAGGGAGTCAGTGAAGTGAGTTGATGACTGGAGTGGTGAGTGTTCATCTGGATGTGGCTGTTAGGTCATGTTGTTGCATGATGGACTAACTGCAGGCGGTTAAGTGAACGCTGAAGGACTCCAAAGTACAAACCATTACAATAATCAATCAGAGAGGTAATCGAGGCAATTGATCACAGCTTCAAGATCATTACAGCTCAGGAAAGGTATAGCTTTAGGTAAAAGGCTAAATGATAAAAGCTTACTATGAAAACCATGTCAATCTGGTTATCAATTTGTCAAAGATAACCTCTATAAGAGTATTACTGTACTAATACTTGTGTGGATAAACCGTTTTGGACTGAAACAATGTCTATCTGTCCTGTTCTGAACGGGTAAAATAAAAAAAGCTGATGTTCACAGTCTTGGTGGTCTTAGACCCATGGACCACGGCTGGAGGATGTAGGACAAGTAGTCATGAAAAGAATCTTTCTGAGAATTCAATAATTGCTGATATGATTGTGAGGCGGCTCAGAAGTAACACTGTTCCAATGCCCCAAAAAGTGCTCCCATACGTGTCTCCATATATAAACAGTAGGGTGCAGCAAGAACTCTTTATGCAAAACAGAGGAAAAAAGACAATAAAATCAGCAGGGTTTTATAAGACAGCACATTTGGACTTAGCGTGTTAGCTTCAAGTAAATGGTGTTCTATTGAATAGAACTGCTAAACTACTTAAGCCCTAGTCACATGCATCTGTACTGGGGTTGGCCTGTACTGGTGCTTTTTGGTTGTACTCATTGAGGGTCATAGAGAGGAGGGGTCACTTGTTAAGGGGAGCTTTATTCAGTGGCTCGTACAGCCACCTCTATGAGAATGGAATGCAAAATTGTTGTGTGTCTGTATTGTGAAGTATCTGCAAGGACAAAGTGGTACCCACAGGGCGTGCGCATGGCACAGAAGTGCCCTGAGAATCCCCACACAAACTACTCTCTGATTGTCTAATTAACAGTCAGACTTTGCGCAAGGAGTTCGCACTTATCACACAACCAGCACCAACAGGTCGCTTGTAAAGTCTGCGGGTTTTGTAAAGATAAAAAAAAAAAATCTGTCTGTACAATACACCTATGTCACACATACATCATTCACCCTTACTTACCCTTGCATGTTGTATCACTGTTCACTAGCATGGCTATAGAAAAAAATGTGCATAAACATTATTTTTGCTCTACAAGCTCAACGAGGAGTCTGGGACCTTGACATTTTGTGCGGGACACCTGCGTGTCCTGTACAGATTTGCCCATTTTGCCCCCGTAGGGACAGTTGTGACTAAGGCATTTCTCTGTAAAGCGACCGTGTTGTGTCTGTTTGAAACTTAAGATTCACTTCTAAGTAAAACATCTTATAAAGGAGGTTTTCCTGTGTTCGCTGTGCTGTGACCTTCATACTGACAGCACAGTGCAGGCCGACAGGTGAAGTGCAATAAAAGCTTCTCCGGGGCTTTTATTCAGACGACTGACTTGAATGTATGGACAGCGATCATCGCTCGCACAGAAAACAGTGCGATGAAAGGGAAGCGCCGATCATCTGAGCCCCATCAACCTTTTGCACAAATATTTGCACCACCTGGTAAAATTAGCGCTGTTTGTGGAGCATTCATGAATATTTATGCGATTGTTTTGCACACCCGTTCGCCATGGAGGTCTCAGCTGACTTTCCATGCAAAATATTTTATCACAAAACAAGTTTTGCATATCTGAAAATGTGTTTGCCTGTCTATACCAACACTACAGGGAGTGAGTCAATCACAGCAGCAGAAATCAGCCCTGCAGGCGATCTGTCTCCACTCATGACAAGGCTCCTAAGGCACTTATCTTTCACTCACTGACTCACTCCATCTATCCCTC
Source organism: Oryzias melastigma (assembly GCF_002922805.2). NCBI lineage: Eukaryota > Metazoa > Chordata > Actinopteri > Beloniformes > Adrianichthyidae > Oryzias > Oryzias melastigma. The sequence goes on from NC_050533.1 coordinate 18,501,660, forward strand.
CCTGCTCCCCCCCATCTATTCTCTCTTCTTCCCCATCGCTCCTTTTGTCCCTCTCGCAGTTTGCTCTGTGCTCCGGTATGACAATTAATTTCTCATCATCAAAGGGTGTCATGTAAAAGAAGGTGGGATAGAGATTTAGACAGTTAGGGAAGCTGCAAGAGAAGAACGAAGCCTGCAGGTGAGCAGAGGTGAAGCACGCACACACCTACCATCATCCACTTTAACACCCCCCAATCACCTAAATAAATGTTAAAAAGAATCACACACATCACTGCACAAGCTCTCAGCAGCTCTCAGTCTTAGAAGATAGACAGAAAAACACAAAAAAGAGGTGGAGGAGGAGGATCAGCCCCACGAAGCCAATGAGATTTCCCTCTTCTTGTCTGGTCCCTTGATTTCATTTCTCAGCCCTCTAATTTCTCTCCTTTCACACATGCACACGCTATGTGCACGCTGCCCCCCCCTTCTCCATCTTTGAAGACCAAGTAGTGTTGTTGAACATGCAGGGGAGATGCTCTGTCAGTGCTCTCATTGTTGTTTTGTTTTTTCTTCCTCCCCCCCGGTTCAGAGAGCTGTCAACTGTGACCGCTGTTGAAAGGATGTCAGCGAGAAAAAGAGGGAGGGAGAGGAGGATAGAAACTTGGGGGAAGAGAGGAATGTCAACACGGAGATCCTTACAGAGATGGGGTAGAGTGACGGCATGTTTGTTTCTTTGTGCCCCTGCAAACGCAACAACGGCAGCGGCGATGGGGGGTGGGGGGTGGAGTGGAAAACAGCTGGGGGTGAAAAAGCGACATAAAGAGGATAGATGAGAAGGCTGGAGCTGCTAATTAACACTGGCAACAGCGCTCAGGAACGGAGGCACGGTCGGCCGGAGTATGAGCTCCTCTGTGAGCAGCCTTCAGAGCTGGAACCAGCACACACGTGTGGTTTGATCAACATCTACAACAAATAGTGAGTAAAGTGTGTCGTTACAATTTAACTCATTTTAGGTTGTCTTACACAGAAAAACAATTTTTGCCTTCTTTTTCTTTCATTTTAATTTAAATTTTGATTTATTTATTTATGACACACACAATTGCACTTAGTGGAAATGCTGGCACTTATACACACAAATAGGAACATTTTTATAATGTCAAAAAAAGCTTCTGTGAAAAGTAATTTCTACAACTTTTCTTGATTGCTTAATAATAATAATAATGCATTTTATTTGAAAACACCTTTCAAAACACTCAAGGACACTACAAAAACATTGCTTTAAGAAAATATTTAAAACACAATATATGAATTTGGGAACGCAGATTTAAACAGGTTTTGAATCAGGTTTTAAAAACTGAAAAGAAGTCAATGTTGCGTAGGTCGGGGTTCTAGAGAGTTCCAGCCTTCAGCCGCTTGGCTCCCCATGGTGACCGGACGGGCTGGAGGGATGTAAAGCTGAAGGGAAGACTGGAGAGAGTGGGAGGGGTCTTAATATGGAGGACCATAGACAGATAGGAAGGAGTCATGTTATAAAGGGCTTTAAACTTTAAACGTTTTAATTGAATCCTGAAAATAACCCGAAACCAGTGCAGCTAATGTAGAATAGTAGTCTGACTATATAGAAGCAGTCCTGGAACACATTGTGGTACCAAACCCTCCTGAACTTCAGCTGAACAATGCTGGTTTGCTGAAAGAAGTGTGTTTTTTCAAAAATGGCAAAAAAAAAAAGGTTACAGTGGAGGGGAGACAGACCGTCATAACGCTGAAAAATGTAGATCTATCAAGAAATTGCACAGAAAGTCCAAGTGTCAGTGAGTTTAGTTGAAAGACGATTTGGAAACTCTGACAGGAAGACCCAAAGTCACAACTATCTCAGAGTTTCTGAAGGTTAACATCTGCGATAGTGGCAGCTCACAGGGCAACACTTTGAAGCAGAGCTTCATTGTAGATTTTGGTTCCCCATCTGACTTTTACCTGGGAAGAGAAGACTACAAGCTGCAGGTTTACAACAAGAGGCTTAAGACATCATAATACGACAAAGAAAACCCAGCTGGAGGAAAATGTTCTGGACTGATGAATCACAAATCTTTTTGTTTTATACCACAGATGCTTTGTACACTGCCAAATTGATGAAAAGATTTCTTGGCCGTGTGTGACTAAAACTGTCAATCTCGGAGGAGTAAGTGTGATAGTATGGGGCTGTTTTACTGGCTTTAACACATCTCACACAGCATTCTGCATCGTCACAGTATTATTGCTGGTCTGACCTTTTTATGATCGGATATGTACAACAATAAACTTTTCAATGAATCATTGTAAATCAATTAATCAATTTCTATTCCTACAATCCAACCAGATCTATCTGTCTGAGGCAAGTTTTTAATTGAACCGACCTATATAATTAAAATATAATCAGTCCATCATTACAGTCCAAGGTGTGGAACCACTTTGAATTATACAAAGACGTGGTGGAATGTTCTAATAATGTTTCCTATAGATTATAATGATGAGAAAAAAACAACAGTGGGCTGAACTTTATGAAACTGAAATATGAATGGATTTGACATGAATTCTTGTTTATATTTTTGTTTACACTTGATTATCTTGCATTACCTGTAAAGCTTTTCCTGCACTGTTCAGTACCAGGTACTGATCTCTGAGTCACAGTGGCTGAACTTTTGGAGAAAGATGTACTGGATCGATGTTTGGTCAGTGAATCGGATCTTTCAAAGTGAACAAAAGTCAACTAGGAATTATTTGAACAACCACAAATTATGATGTGAATCATTATTGTGCAAAGCTGCAAATTATGGTTTATTTTGACATATTTTTTATAGTTTGTCTAGTTTTTATTTTTTTTTTGCACTT
>NC_050533.1:18504809-18553611 GCF_002922805.2 Oryzias melastigma
GTACAACAATAAACTTTTCAATTAATCATTGTAAATCAATTAATCAATTTCTATTCCTACAATCCAACCAGATCTATCTGTCTGAGGCAAGTTTTTAATTGAACCGACCTATATAATTAAAATATAATCAGTCCATCATTACAGTCCAAGGTGTGGAACCACTTTGAATTATACAAAGACGTGGTGGAATGTTCTAATAATGTTTCCTATAGATTATAGTGATGAGAAAAAAACAACAGTGGGCTGAACTTTATGAAACTGAAATATGAATGGATTTGACATGAATTCTTGTTTATATTTTTGTTTACACTTGATTATCTTGCATTACCTGTAAAGCTTTTCCTGCACTGTTCAGTACCAGGTACTGATCTCTGAGTCACAGTGGCTGAACTTTTGGAGAAAGATGTACTGGATCGATGTTTGGTCAGTGAATCGGATCTTTCAAAGTGAACAAAAGTCAACTATGAATTATTTGAACAACCACAAATTATGATGTGGATCATTATTGTGCAAAGCTGCAAATTCTGGTTTATTTTGACATATTTTTTATAGTTTCTTCTTTTTTTGCACTTTCTTGATATTTGCAACGTTTTACAGTGTGAATGAATACATCTGCATTTACATGGTACATGATTGTATCATTAGAACACTAATGGAAGCTACAGCCAAATTCACAACTTGGTAACTGTACATGCAGCAAATCTTTTATAGTTTCCTACTTTAAATACATTATAAATTAGGGCTGCATGATATTAGAAAAACTTCCGATATGCAATATTAGTGATCAATATTGCAATGTCGATACACGACCAATTCCATTTCGCTGCATCGGTTTTATTTAAAAAAAAAAAAAGTTAAAAAGAACTTAAATTTTATTTTGAATGATCCACCTTTCCTTAGGGGGCGAGTATCTAACAAAAAAGAGGTTCTTCCATCTGATTGGTCAAATGCAAAAAGGGCTCTATTTAATTTGTTAAATACTCCAAGCTGTCAAAAGATTGCCTTTGCATGTGTAAACACTTCAGGTAACCATTTACAACAGTTTAAGCTGTCCTATTTCAATACATGTATTGCACAGGCTGATGCTGCAAAGACAATAATTTTGCGATGTATTGTGCAGGCCTTTTGTAAATGATGCAAGTGACTTCAAGTTGCCAAAGTGAATGACATTAATCTGTTTTAAGTATTAAGGTTTAAGAAAATGATGAGTATAAGTTGAATTATTTTGTGTTAGAAATGTAGTGTGCAGTTGTAGTCATCTTCTGATCCTAAAGCGTATGCTCTAGTGATAGAACCTGCAGTGCTGCTCTCATAATCCAGTCGTTTCTGGAGCTGGCTGGATGAAACGGTGCGAGTGATGTGAGGTTCCTGTGGCTGATTAGTCAGTTGAAGGCAAACACTAGAAAAGCACTACAGACAAATAAAACTGTTCAGCCAAGCAAAGCCGGGAGCTTATTGAAATGGACATTTTAATCAGGTACCCAACAGGGGTGAGGCTGAGATGTCGCCTCGGTTGGGGCTGCTAAAATGGCTTGCGGATGATGATACATGTTTGTACTGTCAGGTGGAGGAGGGGAAGCAAAAGCTTTGAGAAGGAAAGGTGTTGACAAGAAGGTCTGGCTGCTGATTCTCTCACAGCTGGCTTTGCATTCTGCATGAAGGGGAGAAATTAGCAGAGGACCAGATGACAGCTATTCACTGTGATCAAAAGGACACAGAGTTTTCCTTTTTTCTCCTCTGTGGATCCACAGAACCTCAGACAGACTGAGGCTCTCGGGCCTCTCGGTGGCTGCACAGTAGGGCTCTGTTTTCAGATTGAAAAGGCTCAGTTGGCAGATTAGTGCTGCTCTCTGCCAAGCAATGTGTCGCACTAGAGTGTCTCCCTGTCTGCATCACTTTCTTTTAAAACATTAAATACTTTAGGATTGTTGTTTTATACAAGAATTGATCAAACTTGGAGTTAATTAACAGCAAACAGCAAGATATTTGTGGAGATGTTTGCCCTGAGAGTTGGACCAACTGGTTTCAGAGATGATCATATTGTTGACTGAAGCTTCCCGGTTCAATAGGATGAGTCAGATTCATTTCGTTGAACAAATTGGTGTCAAACATCTCGCTGCCTCTACTAACAGTGAATTAATAGGGAATTGGTGGTGAGAGTGGGTGTCATGTCTCCATCTGTGAGCCTCTCAACAGAGCAGCCATCTGACGGTTTGCCGTGCGTGTTGGTGCACACACACATTCGTCACGCAGCTCAAACAAAACCTCCTCCTTTCTCAGAAGTTGTCTGTTTGCCAGAACCAGATAGAAAGCTTGGTAAAATTGACTCCTCTATGAGTAAATTGTTCGCTTTTGAGGCTCATGGAAATACAGCGATGGGTATGAATAGTTAAACCAGAGGTTTATTCCATCAACTGACTCAAGTTTCTTTTTGCTTCTTCTCAGACCTCGATCGGAGAGAGAGATGACCCTCGTCTTGTCCATGAATCCTTTCTTGGATGCAGAGGGAAACCCTCCGCCCTCCACATTCCCCCCCATTTGGGAGTCGGAGCGCTTCACTAAGGCCTGCCTGTCAAGTCGTGCCACACCGCGCAGCTCTGAGGAACAGTTTACACAAGGTGCACCACAGAGTTCATGCTCCAATTCTACTGATTTTTTTCATGATTTTCAGCCCCATTGCAGGTTTATAGAGTCACAGTTTTATTTCTTGTTTATATGCTGCTGCAGAAAGGAAGAAGGGACGAAAGAGTTGTTCATTTATTGCAGCATAAACTGTGTTTTATAGATCCGTTCAGAAAATTGATTTTCATTTAATCATCAAAAAGATTTATGAATCTTTTTTTTTGTTCAAGTTGAATCTTACTGTTTTTTTTTTGTTCTGTACATTAAAATTCACATTAAAAAAATAAAGCAAATAGATAAATTAAATGATAAACTGCTTTTTCTAGACCCTTTAAACTACTGTCTCCTTTGGTTCGACCTGAGGACTTCATTGGTCCCACCGCTGAGAAATCAGGTCACATGTGAGACCAAATTGGTAGCCCTCTGGAGTCCTGACAGATGGCTCACACTTGCTGGGCAGAAAGCGTTTTTTTTTCTGAAAATGTTTTTTGATGAGCACCATAACTGTTTCCATAAACCAGAATGTAAGTTAAGTGTTGAGATGTTCATGCTGCAGGCTGACAGATACAGCATTCAAGATATTTCTAGTTAATCTGTTTGATGCTTTGAGTTTTTACAGATCTCATTGTAGGTTTTCACCTCTTATAAGCTGTTCTGTAATTGTATCTCACTGAGTAGCTTTCAGATGTATCAATAATGTTGGGTTTCTTCACATCAACTTGCATGAATCTCATCTCACCTTTGTTAATCTAATGTGTTCCTATATTTTTAGACAAATAATAAGATAATGACATCAGTTTCACTAATGACTTTACTTACTTTTGTAGAACCTCACTGCAGACGAGCTCCAGATCACGTCTCCGTTTCAAGGATTGCTTACTTCAAGAGGAAGTTTGTGGATGAAGATGAGTCACCTTTCAGCTTCAGGTCCTATTGCCACACTGTGAGTTCCTCTGATGCACATGCAAACATTATCAATGCTTTCCCATCCAGAGCAGATTCTCTGTGACAGCTCACCTGAGCAACCAAACAATGGTCTGATGGAACATGAGGGACCTGTTCAGGGACACCATCTAGTTTTATTACTTTTTTTATATGTCAGATCTCTCTGAATATCTCTCTTTATGAAAATATGTATGTATTTACTCTTTTAGGTTGCTTACATCATTTTTCTTTGCATCCTGCCTTTTCATCCTTGACAAAAAGTGACTAGTCTAAGCAACTAATTAATGAAAATAAAATTACTAAACATATAAATATAAATTTTGTAATAAAAGTTTAACAGTTATAGCAAATGAATGTGCAATTGAAGAAATTAAAAACTTTTCCAAACTTTCCCTCTAACTGTTTTAGTCCATATACTTACACAAAAATTGTATCACATAACTTTGTGAAACTTTGAAAGCTAAACATAGTTTTTTCACATACAACATAATGGAGTTGTCCCTCATTTATTGTCGGGGTTACAATCTAAAAATGACTTCTGAAATCTCCAAAGTGTGATTTTTAATATTGTAAGCCTGTAAAACTCCTCACTACACACTTTATACACTTTTCTCAGCAGACAGGAACATTTTTACACTTTTCTTTCTTGTTTAAACTCTCAAAATTCAAACCATTATAGAAAGAAGATTGATAAAGTCTCCAACCAATCAGGACCCATAACAGGGTGTGCTGTTAAAAAAAAGCAACTGTAAAAAAAATCTGTTTAATAGCAAATCCACAAAAAGTGATTTGTGATACAGCTAGTACATAAACTACTAAAATGCTATTATATTAGTAAATGCCTACACCTCTTATACAAACTTTTACTATTAGACACTTATTTTGATAATATTTAAAACTTTTTTTAACATAAAGCACAAAAATATTACTGCTCTGTTTCTTTCTTGTCTTTTTTATAATCTCTATTTGATCTCTATCAATTTCAATGCCCCCCCGTCTCATAACTGTATTTACAAAGAAAAAATGTTGTTTGTTTTAGAATTTGTTGTACTTTACAGTCCAGTCTAGCAATGGGTTAAAGACTTAAGTTCACTGTCTGGAAGGTTTGATTATTTAACGCAGATATGACAATAGTTTCTCTATCTTGTTGACTTAACTGAAGCAGGTTGTCTAAACTCCGCCTCCCCTCAGGTCGCCCCGGTTTTGGAGGAGCGTGCTCACGTGCTGCGCCTCTCCCTGGAGAAGATGCGATTCATCGACGACCCCGAGTTATTCCTGCGCCGCTCCGTCCTCGTGAATAACCTTCTCCGGCGTCTGCGCGCCGAGATCCTGCTCCAGAGCAGTGACTTGTGCTTCCCCCCCGGCCCTCCGTTCACCGCCGGGCCCTGCATCCTCCCGGCTGGCGCCGGGCCCGCTCACCAGTTGCTCCACAGAGCCGTGCCCTCCCGGATCTGCTTAGCCCCCCAGGCCGGGCCGCCGCTACGCAAGCGTTTTCGGACAGTCGCTGGGGTACAGGGGGACCTGCGCCCTGACTGCGCCCAGACCTGCTGCTGCATCTACGCTGCAGCCGCCGCCGCAGGCCACTACATCCACTTCCCCTTCTCCATGTACGACGCAACTCTCTCCAGCTGCCCCCCCACGCCACACTCCTCTTCATTCTTCCAGCTAGCCGGCCACAGCAAGCTAGGCCTAACGATGGTCGTCGATGACGACGAGGATGAGGATGCTGAGGAGGAGGAGAACGAAGAGGAAGAACATCGGGCAGAGGAGGATGAAGACGATGAGGAACAGGAACAGTCCGGTCCCTGTGTCGACGTTAAAGACAAAGACCAGCAAGTGCTGAGTCACAAACAGGAGAGGACAGAGGAGGAAGGAGACGAGCCAGAGGAGAACGACGAGGAGGAAGAGGACGAGGAAGAGGAGAAAGCTTTGAGGCCGTGTCTTTGGGGCTCAGACCAAGAAAGCCACAGATTTAGCTTGTGGCGCCGCCGAGCTCACAGACAATAACTGCAAAACGATCAACACAAGAGGAGAAAGCGTCGACGACCGCATCTGTAATCAGCTGGAAATCATTTGTCTCGTTTTGCAAACCAAGCAATCTGTTTACTTTAACAATGCCAAGTCACGTGGACGTCAAAGGTCCGACGTGCCTGAATGTGGCACGCAGACCGAGGCTAGATGAAGGAAAACCTGAAAGGTCGTTTTTTTTCCTGACAGTCAGCACATTTTTCAAACATTTATAAACTACAAGATCACATATCAGGGGATCTTAAAGCCCAAATGTGAAGTGAAGCTTGCTATTGCACTGAATCCAAGGCTATTCAAGCACAAGAGTCCCCCATGCGGGGGCCTCTTATTGGTGCAACGGTCTTTCAGGACCCTAAACAAACCCCAGAATGAACGGGTGGTCTGCTTGGAGGTGTGTGTTTGCAGAATATGATGTAGCATTAAAAAAAAAACGGATTTAGCCAGTTTTGTTGATTAATCCACTCATAATTCTGCGTGCCTGTTTCTTTTTGTGGCCGTCTCAGGCGTCAGCATGTGCTGCAGCGTGTAGAATTCAGATTACTTTATGACAACACAATCATATGAATTGTTAACTTGCAATTTAAAGTGCCTTAGTGTTTTTTCTGAATACATGTATATTGTGTGTTTATGTAATTGTTTGAGTTACTAAGTGGCTACTTTGCATAATCAATGGCTGCTTCGGCATATAACGGGATACGAGCATGTCGTTAGATGCAGAGGAGCTGATAAATGTGTTGGAGTCTGAAGCAAATATCCTCACCTCAAGGGTTTGTTTTTACATCAAATGCATGAGTTCCAGCAAAATCCTTTGCTGATTAAAAAAAAAAAAGCACAAACACCTCCAGCTTTAAACATCACTTGATCATTCGTGTCTTAATATTCGTCAGCCAAGGCAACCTTGTTTGGTATTTTTCTTAAGGATTTTTTTGAAAAGTATTATTAATATGGTTATAAAAAGGTCCTCTATTAGGGAAAATTTTTTAAATCTGTCAACCAAGAAGCAAAAAAATTAGGTTAAAACCGTCAAAACTGTTTGTCAAAGAAAAATGTTTTTAATATCCATTTTTACAAGACAGCAGTCCTGTTAAACGTCAAATTTATGTGAAACTCACATGTACCATTGAAAACCTCTAAAGGTAAATTATGTTTGACACCATAAAAAAAGTTTCAGTTTATATTAATAGCTTATTGATTTATGTGGCGCTTTAAAATGATCACGATCAAACAAATCCCCGTACATTAAAAGTCCAAAAATCTTTTGGCTGTAACCACTTAAGATATACACAGAAAAAAGTACAAGAGTTTCTGACATTGTTTCTTTTGAATCACAGTTTGTTTTTCACTATAGTTCCAGAAATCAAAAAGTTTGTCACCACAGAGCTACGGCCGAAAAGCAGATTCCCCGTTTTTTTATTAAGGTGCACTCTGACTGAATGCGATTTGCGCAACAAATTAGCAGGCCCCGCCCCTCTTTTGTCGCGAGACAAATTCTCTGCTCGTTGTCTGTCAAAAACTGAGTTCCTGAGTTTGACGGAACAGCCGCGTGTGGGAGGAGCTACCAGCTAATGCATTTAGGATGACCGCTTTAAGGGAAGGTGTCTGTCGATTTCTCACTTAGAATGTATAGACGATGCTTACATGATTATTATTAAAAGATTTTCCCGGTACAGGGAGCTGTGTCTGAATGACAGCCACTTTCGCTGTGTTTCTGTGTCTCTGTGACTGAGCTTGAAGGCTCTCTGTCTAGTCGCTGAGCTCCTGATTGGCAGATGCGATGCGCCGCCCTGTCAAACTTCAGATATTTTAATTCAATATTTTAATACAATTCGCTGCCAGACCTTCACGCTGCGCCCGTCGCTGAAATCACACCACGGGACTTCAGATCGCCACATGTCATATCTGTACTTGACATTGAAACTCCGCCGCTTGAATCACGTTCAGTGTGAATGCACCTTTATAGCCTATAAAGCAGAATCCCCATTTCTTTATTCCAATGCAAACATTTGATTCTTAAATGCAACAAAATCTATTCTAAAGTTTATTTGGCTTCTGGATTTGTTCTGGCGACAAAACAAAAGCAGTTAAACCCCACCCTCAAAGCCTAAAAACAAATGCTGAGCTATAAAAGAACCCCGTAGCATCTCATGTCCCATAAGAAACTTAAAATCCTAAATTAAATATTTCATTTTCACATCACTTTGAACAACAAATTCATATTTGCCGACCATTTTTCCAGCTCTGCTCACAGGCTACCACCCTAAGACAAACTTTCTCTCAGTTTTTAAATACTGTAAATCAGTGCAAACCGTTCCAGACAGATTCAAAGCATCTGCAAAACATTCAGTGCTTTTTTTTTCTCCTCAAAACACAAAGGAGCGCTGCAAATCACACAAGCAGATCAATAACTCCAGCAAATGTTGAGAAACATTTTAGAATCAACCTGATGGCTGTCTTTGTGTACTCAGATAAGGACACAAACACACTTCCTCCTGGTTGCATCTGAAATAATCAAGAATTCAAGTTTACTAGTGAAGCTTTGGTGTAAATTGAATTATGTTGTGATTTGCAAAGCACACTGATGGGAGCTTCTGGTGTTACTGACAGCATCTAAAAAAATAAAAATTATGATCTGTGGTGGCAGTTGGATATTTAAACCCCTCTAATAGTGTTAAACAAATTCTTTTAGTAGCTTCATTCTTGAATGTTTGTAGTTCCTCCAGGAAATTGTGGTCACATTTTATTTAATTATTATTTCGACACTTAAAAATACACAATTTAACCTGTCCAAATTCTCAAAAACACCTTTAAAAGTCGGTACATACCTAACCTTTATTCAAATAAAGCTAAAAAAAAGTAAGATACTTAATTGAAATTAAATAAAACTTGAACCTCCGCACAGAAAAGGTACAGAATTGTGTCCTATTTTTGTTTGTTTACCTACAAGCCACGGAGTGAGACGACTTTAGTGCTTAAAAATCAAGAAAACTTGTCTGCTGGCGGACATGACTCAGACAAAATTTAAAAAAATTCATGTCAACAGTATTTTTTGTTGTCCCACTCACAGTGAAGGTCTCGTTTGGAAGGAAGATTCAATCGCAAACCTGAACCAAAGTAGAAAATCCTAAAATATTCTAATTTTGTGTTTTTTTTTTCTGTAGTTCTTGTATGGCATACAGCAGTTTAAGCACAACTTATTTGAGTTTTATGTCCTTCTCGTTTTTATGTCAGTGATGATAAGAGCAGGTACAGAAGTGGACCTCGGGTCTGTTTTTATTAAGCTCAACAAGCACGAAAAAAAAAAGATTAATGTTGGTAAATGGAAGAATAGGACAAAGCAATATTTGTTTCTGGGCTGAAATGAAATGTTAATTTCCTGTTAAAAAAAAAAGAATTTGAAAAAACTTTTCAAGTACAAGCGTGCTTCAATAACTATGTGATGTTCTGTGACAAGTGTATCATTAAAATAATGGTCGTTAAAAACTCTTTTTGTCTTCAGTTATATTCACAAGTGTTGTATTTTACTCTCACATGATTTCATATTGATCTCAATACATGAATTATTGTCACATTCTTTGACCTAAATGGATTCAATCTGTATTAATCATTTTGCATTTAAATCTACAAAATGCCTTTTGATATAAATACTCTTTTTTTGTTTTAAGCAACAAAAACAACTTTAAACATTAAAACCTGAAATTTCAGACTGTTTTGTTCTTTGCGCTAAATTAAAGTGTTAGATTAATTTACTGTATTGTTTGTGTGTGGGGAAAAACAGGTTATCATTTATTCAGTAAACACAACACACAATCCTTAATGTGATTCAGCTTCAGATATTTGGAATTGACCCAACGTGGTAGAAGCGAGCTTCTGATTGGACATCTCTGTTTGCATCACATGTCCATAAAAGGAGATGGTCTATTTCTGAATCCCTTCACTACCCACTACGTAGTGCATTCACCATTGCATAGTGCTGTCCCAATCTAAAATTTCAAAAAACCAGTGCAGATCGATGCTCACTAGATTGGCAAAAATAGACCACAATGCACTGTGTTTGAACAATATTTCTTTAAAAAAAGTGTTTAAATGTATTTTTTTAAATAAACCATCAATGTTTTAATCACCTGAACACAGTGGAGTCACAAAATAAACATAAAATGCTTGTATTTATTCGGTTTTCACTTCGTAAAAGTGATGATGTCATACTTGTCCCTTAAAAAGAAGAATAGTGAGCATGGTGTCTGAATTGCTTTTAAAATCCAGGGTACTAGATAGTCCTGCACTGTTTTTCGTGGTTTAGGATTAGAGTGGGAATTTGTACATAGCCTTGGACAGTAGAAAACCAACAGGAAGAGTAACTGATCAAATTTACCAAAATAACGATTGATTTGACAGCTTTTTAGATGTAGGAATTTTGGGGCACCTCACGATTCAAGTACGATTCACACATGAGACTATTATCCCAGATCTTCATTTTTTTATTTCTTTATTACAAGACACTAGACCAAAATTACAATTTTTTTCCCACCAAAGTGTTATTTTAAGCAAATTCAAGATCAGTTTACTTGTTTAACTTTTATTGAGAACATAAACAATTCTGACATGAAAAATATTTCGTTTTATAATCAAAACTCTTTCACATCATCAATTTAATTCAGTTCAATTGTATTTACGCATATAGCCCAATATCACAAAGAAAAATGGCCTTATTGGGCTTCATGCCGGTAATTTTAATTACATTTTCATCATCAAAAGTGGAAAAAATTCCCCTAAACTCAGAAACCTCAAATAAGATAATGTTATGTTTTATCAATAGACCAGCTTCAATGAAACGCTCTTTAACTCACGTCAAACTAAATAAATAGTGTCTAGGTGGTCGTATATTGTGGTTACCTACATATTTAATTTTGCTGTGACAGAACTTACACACCACGTGACTTTTATTTAACTGACCCTGAACACTATGAAAGCCAAAATGCCTCCATACTGGCCGGTCAGATGAGATCTAGAAGGCTAGTTTGTGTGCTCTTCAAAAATATTAGTGAAAAAAAACACTTCATGTTTACTTCCGCTTTTTACTTTTACTTTAAATTGTAACAATTTTTCAATTATCGATGACTTAAAATTCATAAAACGATATTTGTCATAATCGATTTATCTAATTGTTTTTTTTCCTTCCAAACAACTACTTTTTACCAACGTCAGTTTGTTATATTTGTGGTTTTTCAACCTGCTGTTCCTCCCAGTGCTTGCTTAATTTTTGTTTCCATCTACTTACTCTACTTGTCAGCTACATGAATGTTGTGTTTTGGTCTCACTCCTCCGTCCAAACACGTCGTGTTTTGGTTCTGCTGTAACCTCACCATTCCCTCCATGTTCACCTTCTTCCATTACAAATGGGAAATCAGCTGCAGGCGTTTTCAAGACGCCGTCCTTCAGCGTGTTGAAAATGAGCCGTCGCACCTTTCTTTATTCAACCATTATTTAAATGTTCTTTTTGAACCTGCCACTGGATTTGTTCAAATTCTGTGCAGCTTTTATCTTTGGAATTCTGGAGAGCAGCTCAGCCATTGTGGCGCACTGTTATGATCGTGTGTCCTTATCGCACGTAAGTGTTAAGGAGGGTAGGGAGGCTGGAATCACAGGTCTGCACCCCCTGACAGCTCTGTTGTGAGGTGAGGATGGAAGATCATCTCTTCTTGACACTCCTGCCACAGGGGTGTGTGGATCAGGCTGCACGCCTCCACTCCAAATCCTTCCCTTCAGATCCTGCAGGGTTGCTGTTTTTTCAGTTCAGTTCAGTGTCTCAGGTACGAAAGTCGAATCAGAATTTGTCATTTAGGACAATAAAACCATATAAAAAAACAGGAAAGCAAAAAGAAGAAAATAAATGTTATAGATTTTTTTTGTTTAAATAATAAAAATAATATCAGAAGAATCTGAGTGAAGTTGCTTAATTTAACTAACAGCAGTAATTTTAGTTTTATTTGTCCTTTTTTAATTAAATAACATAACTTTTGTTTTAACTTATTCAAATGAAATGTTTCCCTCTCATTCTAGTTTATCCATTGTGAGGCTAAAGCCACACACACATGTTCTGGCGGGAGAGTGCTAAGGAGAGGGGAGTCGTCATTTGTCAACAAGGAACTTTGGCAGCTCTCAGTTGCCATGGGAACTGTCTGTTGCCGAGGACCGGTTTTGCATCACAAGGTCCTCAAATTGGCTCCAAAGCCTCGGAGGTCCTCCCCTCCTCCACCCGACTCACCTCCGTCTCACGCAGCTTCAAACATATTGTCAGCTTTTTCTTTTATTGTCACCCCCCCCCCAACCCCCCCCAGCTCAATTTCTCCGTTCCACCACCTCCTGGTGCTCACAGTGAATTCCTGCTTTTTTTTCTCACCTCGAGTTTCCTCATTAGCAGGCAGCTTTGCCGCTCCTGTTTGACCAGACAACCAGCCGTCCGTCAGCGGACACACAGACCCGACCCGGTTCTACCCATGACAGAATGCAGCGGGGACCGACTCACAGGAAGTGCTTCCAGATTACGGCGCCTGAATTTTCATCCGTGTCACTGCAGCTTAAGACCAACAAGTCGATCCCCAGCGGATCAATTTGATTCAGCTTACATAATGACAGCAGCTCTGGCTGTTGTCGTTGTTCCTGGGTGTTTGCCTCCAGCACAATGTGTGTGTGTGTGTTTTCAGAGCAGAAAGGAGCTGCTGTTGTTTGATAAACACTTGCAATGTTGGTGAGAACAGTCCCAGGCTGTGAAGCACGCTCCTCTTCTCGCCCCAGTGGAATTTTCTCAGTGCCAAGACAAAGCTGGTGAGGCAAGAGAGGAAATGAATGTGCTGTAGCGGCTGCAGCATCCAGATCTGGAGATATAAGCTTATTTTATAGCCATCACCGACCTGGCCTGAGGTTGAAAACATTCATTTTGGTTGTCGCTCTTAGGTCAAAAGGAAAAATATTTTACAATTCATTATTTGTCAACAACAAAGACAAACTTATCAATCATTAAAATATGAAATATGTTTTTACCTAAACACACAAAAAAGAGTAAATAATGAGCAAATAGCTTCAGAACATATTTAAATAATAAATGTGTTTCTAAAATATAGAAATGTAACCTATAGAATACCTACTGTGTATTATGAAAAAATTATTCTAGAAAAGAAATCAATTATTCATGACACACCCTGAACTGGCGACCAGTGCAGGGTGTGTCCCGGCTTCACCAGGACAGGTGCTGGTGACCCTGTGACCCCTAAAGAGATTCAGCATGTTAATTAAATGGATGGTTTGTGGCTTGAGTTGTTTAAAATTTTACCAAAATTAGATATATTGGACTCAATGGACACATTTTGCAAGTAGAGCCCAAATAGTGTCTTAAAAATGTGTTTAGTGACGGACGAACTTGAGTTTTGAACACATTTCCATAGACGTGTCATTGGAAATAGTCGCTTAAACGCAAGTTTCTGATAGCGGCGTGAACGTAGCTTCAGAGCTAGCCTTCAATTAACCCTTTAACACCAGAGCTCCAGTGTTTAATGTTCTTTGATTTACTGTAACTTTTCAACCGTTAACACGATCATTCCAGTAGATTCTGAAGGAGAAAAGTGACTCGCGGCAAAATTTCACTTTTGTCTGTCAATTTTTTTGGAGCAAAAATGGCTTCTTTAAACATCCCCAGACCGGAGGCCTGCAACCTGAGACTCTGGAGCCACTTGTGGCTCTTTTACCACTCCATAGAATAGAATAGAATAGAATAGAATAGAATAGAATAGAATAGAATAGATTAGAATAGAATAGAATAGAATAGAATAGAATAGAATAGAATAGAATAGTAAATAGTAAAAGTGTCTTTACAGTTGCGTGTTTAAAAAAGTTAAACATAATAACACTGTGTTATAGCACCATTTAGGGCAAGTTCAAAAGACAACACAGAAAGAAAAATAAAAATAAAAAAAATACTTTCATATTACACAAATTTGTTCATAAAAAAGTCCACTTGTTGCTCTCCATATATAGTGGCTCTCTGGCTAAAGAAAAATAAAATGATAGTAGCCCTAACTTTTAAAAGATGTCCTGGTTAGCATCGATTTAATTTAGATTAGTTATTTTTATAGATTTATGGCTGAAGAAAAGGTTTTTACATCCCTGCTTATGTCCCACTAAATCAAGAGGCTTTGTGTGCTCCACCATTCCTCCAGAATAAAAACATTTCATAAACTATCAAAACTAAAGTTTTATTTCCTATGATCGCTCTATTTATGTCATGAGTTTAAAGCACATATTTTATGCTGCACAACAATGTTTATTAGCTATACAGCCGATAGTTGATAAGATCATTAACTTGTTTATATGCTGTTGAATCCTAAAAGTCATGTTCAGGTTAACAACAGTTGTATGTACAGAGAAGAATGACAGCCAAAGTAGACCTAAAGAACATTTTTTTCTTGTGTTGCTTCAATTTTTTCCTGGTAGTACATTAGCTTCAGTGGGATGATCCCATGAAACAAAGGATGTCATTTATTCTGAAAGGAAATCCATCAAAAGTAAAAAAAAATAATTTGACATTTGTAGAAAATGCTTTTTCTGTATGTTTCTGTTTTTAAATAATGTCTAAACAAAGATGTTTATTTTAAAAGTAAAACAAGTACATTTTCAAAAGGGTAAATTAAGACTTTATGGGTTCCTAGTTGGTTTTCATCCGTGGGAAACAGGATTGGCTCATGAAGTGTTAAAGGTTACAGATTACAGTGGTAGTTCCTGGTAATTCAGTTCCTTCAGTCATGCCTGATGCTTGTGTAATTTGTCTGTGTTGTTTACTTGTGTATATCAGACGGTGATTCTCTGTCAGCTGAGTGTAGCTGAAGCTGAGCGGGAAGCGGCGTGGTCAGGTGGGAGGTCAGAGATGTAGGCGTGACGAGAGCCCACACCCCGTCTGAAGAGTGGCGTCTTTGGCGTCAGTTCAACCTTGTTTCAACCTGACAGACCAGAGAGTAATGAGGAGGTTAAACCACCGAGTGGGTGAGGGAGGGAAGAGTCCAGGACCATCGTGACACGTCCTTCTTTAACCTTGTTCTCTATCTCTTCTGCTGCATTCTCCATTTTGCCACCTAACCGACTGTACAACCCCTGGGATCAGCTGATAAGCCGCACATCTTCTCTGCGGCGCTGCTCCATTTCCTCAGGTCCCGTCTTTTCCAGCCGCCGCACACTGACACGTGCGTTAGTGATCGAGAAGGACACCATGAAGGAGCGGGAATATGAAAACTGCGAGGACGTCGGCTTTGATGTGACCTTTTCCTCTCGCTTCTTTCCGTTTTCACTTCAGAACTCTAAATGTCAACCTTTTTCTGCTCTTTTCTATCCGAGCCTCTTTTATCACACGAGGGAAGCCGGGTCAACTGTACCTAATTAGTCCAGTTCTGCTCCTCTGGCTTGTTTTTCTTCAACCTGGAGCATGACTGAAGACACGGGACGTTGGGTCTCAGATGCTGCTGATGGGAGAATGTCTCCATGCACTCGACTTACTTACGGTGACGTTGGACCAAATCAGAAATTAGCTTCGTAACAAGCTAAACTTGAAAAACACTTCTCCTCTTTTTGACTGTTTTTAGGATTTAAACTTCAAGGTAATCAGAGAGACATATTAAGCCCATTTCGGATATAAATTAGTAATAATTAGATATTTAAAAACAATAATAAAAACGTTAGAAGATGATGACAATTTTGTTGACAGTGTAATTACTCTCAATCACAAAAAGGCTGTTTTGCAGTAATGAAGACAGTACACACACATGTCACATCAGATTCATTAACTGTAATGATTATTCATTAGAGTTGAGTTTGATTTGTTGCTTGTAAGCGAGAGGGAAGTAGAGAACCTCATATAATCTCACCACTCATGATTTTTTTTATTTTTAAATGTATATTTGTATTTAGTTGCCATGAAACTGTTTAAAGGTGACTACAAATGAAAAGACTACATATAGGATTTGGAGTCTGTCATACTTACTGTCATAAATATAAATTCATTTTTGACCCTTTTTTGTCAAGCTGTTTCTCAAGTTACTTGCTTTAACTAAAAGCCCCTAGTGGTTTGTTGGTGAACTGCAGCTTGCTCAACATTCTTGAAGAGCTTCAACCTGGAAGCATAAAGATCAAAATGTGGTCAAAACTCATCAGTTTGGACAGTAAAATCATTTTCTTAATGGATGTAATTTCTCACAGTTAATGTTTGTAATTGTGTTTGAGTTAAGACAAATTGGTTTATGTAAAGAAATCATTGCTTCATCAAATAAGTCCTAACATTCGAATGCAACCAGATTTCACCATAGATTAACTTTTATGTCAAGCATTAGCTAAATTAACACAAAATCATGTTTAAAAATAGATTTTCAGTTTTTAAGTTTAGGATTTCCAGTATATTTTTAGGTAAATATCCCAAAATGTGTTTCCAAATTTGTTTGAGATGTGATTTTGACTTATGAATAAATCCAGACGTGTTTTTTTTTTGCTTCATTTCTTAAATCATTATTATAGTTTACCTGAAACTCGCCAACTCTGATTAGAACCAAAACTTAATTCCTGTTTACCGGCCTTGTCGTCTTTTTTGGGTTCTTTTTTTTAATCTGTGGTTTTGTTAAGAATTTTGGATTAAATTGTTACCAAGTCCAGTCAAACACTAGCATTTTGCATTATCTTTATAAAGCAGAATCAGATTTATGCTCAGATAAAGAGCAAACTTCAAAACAGTAAAATAAGACTATTTTGTCTCTACTTTTACTACTTATTTCTATTTATCAGTTGTTTTTTTTTAAATAACTGAGTATGAACCAAATGTAATATCACTGGTATTACTCCCACTCCTGTTCTGGGTTTTAATTTGAGGTGGAAAACAACACCTTCTACATAACAATTCATGGTTGTGAAAAGCATTTAAAAAAACGACCTCTAGAAAGATGAAGGAGATTAAAGATGTCACCAATGTGCTTCTCTTTGAAAAACAAAGAAAACGTAGTGAATCTTTGTGGGACAGTCAAATACTAAAAGTTGTCAGTTTCCAGGTACAGATTAATCACTAAAAATAACATTTAAAAAAAGATGTTTTAAGGTTAATGTTGCTGAAAATACACAACCTCCCTGAAAAGTGTGTCATGTTGCAGCACTGCGGCACAGAAACTTGGCTGGTTGAAAGGTAAAAATCTGGCACCTCGGAGTGAGGAGGTGTAAAAGCATCATACGAGAGAGCTTCATCCAATTAAAAATAAACCACTTGGCAGACTTTGAGAAGATGTGACATGGTTTCAAACCTGCACCCAGTCATAAAGGCTTCAGCAAAATGTCTTTTAAAAAGTAAAAAAAGAAGAACTTTCCTTCAACTCTCAGTGGTTTGAGTCAAGCAGCTGAACTTCAGTAAAGACTGCAGCAGCAATCAAATAAAAAGTAGATTTTCTTCATGATTTCAGTCTTGATTTCAACACATTTTCAATTAATATTTAATCCAAAAAAAATCTTAAAAATCTTAATTTAAATAAATTCCAAACTCAACCACTTTTGCTTTACAAGTGCCTACAAGTATGTTTTGCAAATAATTTTATTCTTTTAAATGCTTTTATTTTTTAGGTTGAGATCCATCCATCCATCCATAACATCACTTGAACTCTTTAGAGAAAATCTTCATTTTACCCTAAAAGAAAAATGATCAACTCAAATCAACTCTGAATGCTACTATTTCAGTTCTTTTTTGTTTTTAAAGTTCTAACTTTAATTTTAACCTGCAGCACAGACTCTGTGATAAACTGTCTCTTTCATGCAGAATGGAGAAATCAAAACTGTCTTCACACACAGATTTTACGTTAAATATTTTCATTGGTTTTAATGGGAGAATTTGGCCCACGGATGTGATTCATCTCCATTTTATGGGACGCTTGCTTCATTTCGGTGTAAAAATAGCATCTCCACATAAAGTTAGCTTTTGTTTATCCTGCTATGTGTGGCTTCAGCTGTTTCTTAGAGCACTAAAGACGTATTCTCTGAGCGGTGGACGGCTCACAGGAAGCACGGAGGCTTTGACATGGCATGATGATTTTACTGTTTGACTTGGAGAGCTCCGCTGTTATTTCTGTCTAACCTGGGGCGAGCTGGGAGGAAACCTCAGAGCTGCGAGGCATGAATGGAGGCCGGGCAGTGAGGAAGCGAGAGGGAGACTCAAACACACCCAGAGGAGTCGGGCGGGTTATGAGTTAACAAATAAACGTGAACAACAGAGCCACATGTCTGTAAGTGTTATTAAAAGTGCTGCAGGCTCAATGTGTATTAAAGCCACGAGCCCGTTATTGGAGCTGTAACTCACCTCTGGCTATTCAAAGCACAGCAAAGGCTTGATAAATAAAAACCATTTTTTTCTCTTCATTTGAAGAATTTTTTTCTTTTTACTTATTTGATTTATTTGCTGAGTTGCTTTGGGGGTTTTGGATAGCAATAATGGCACTTTTTCCAATTATGTTTTTAGGAAGTTACCATGGCAACAAGAACGTGCACGTGGGAGCTACTAATTGACACCCCAAACTGTATAAAGATGGGGGTAGAAGCCAAAAGAAAACATTTTTTATCCCTTCAAAAAGTGAAGAGAACACAAGAGGCAAAACTGCAGAAAAAGAGAGAAGACAGGATCATGTTTTGGACTCTTTTTGAGAATTGACAAATGCTGCTGAACACAAAGAGGTTCCAGTTCCTCAGAGGTTCCCTAGAGGTCACAAGGTCAGTTGCTACTTGGTCAGAAATCCAGTGAGTGCCTCTAAAATTCCTTCAGAATCTACTGGAATCATCTTGATCGCGTTAACAATTAAAAAAGTACGGTATGTTAAAGATTTTTTTGGAAGCTGCTACATTCTGTTCATTGACGTAAAAAAAAAAACCAAACAAACAAAAAACAGTAATGGACCTGCACAAACTGGTGCGGAGATCCGGTTCCTCTCTGGGATACTGCCGCCTCTCAAATAAACAGGAGTCTGCAACCTTTAACACTTAAAGAACCATTTGGGTCAAAGTCTCACTGAAAACATCCCAGCAGGAGCTACAAAGTCTTATTTGCTTTTCAAGAAAATAAGATGCTGATTTGTTTTTATATTAATGTTACTATTATGATAACTATAAACAAGTTTTTTCTTTTTATAAAATGAAACTTTGTTATTTCAAAATTTGAAATAGTTTATCATTTTTGTCAGATTTCACATGACTTCCTTTCAAAATAAAAGATATCCTGTGTCACATAGGATCATCTCAATTTCAATTTTCAGACAAAATTTGCTAATCTAATGAAAAAAAAAAGATTTAAATACTTTTAAAATCCTTGAATTTGTTTAAAATAAAAAATCTGGTCCTCAAAAATCTGTCACAAAGCTTTTGATACGTCCCTCAACTGTAAATGGGTTCAATCAACTTTTTTTAATATATATATTTTTTACTTTACTTTACTACATACTTACTTTTTTCAGTTGTAATTTTTAAAAATATTTTCTTTTTCTTTAATCAAAGAGCCACAATAGAGGGATCAAAGAGCCGCAGGTTGCAGACCCCTGCACTAAACGGACCGGACCGGTCCTCTTCCGGCCGCTTTAGAATAGTCCAGGCAGTTAAAGTGAGGGTGTAGACCGATGAAGTAGCTGTGCGCCATAATGGTGCGACCACAGCAGCTCTCTATATTCGCAGATTTGGCGTGTCTCCGGTCCCTAACCCTGCAAACTGAATGGATAGAATTTAATATTCTTTGCAAGAATATTGTAGGAGGCATAAAAAAATGGATCTTGAGTCTAGAAAAGCGCTGGTTGTACAGTAGCTGTTGTCGTAACAGTAACAGTAGCTCCGCCCTAACCTACAACCAACGGGGGACCAAAAATAGTATGAATTGGTCCGGCCTGATGGGTCCATTTTGTTAGGGAAACGCTCAAAATACTATACCGGTTCAGTCCAGACCAGACTGGCTCAGTGGAAACAAGGCACAGAGTCTATGGTCACTGGAAACTGGAATTCATCACGATCAATAATATTGATTTTCTTCTTTTGGATGAGACCATGAGCAGACTGAGGAGTTCCTTCAGTCAGACTTGAACTCCTCACTGCAGGAAGGAGCGCTTGGTGACAGCTATTAGACTCTATAACATCTAATAAATATCGTTGTAATTATTTTTGAAGTGTATTTTTTTATTTTGTGTGATTGCTTTTTTCAGTAATAGAGCTATGGAATGGAAACCAGTTATATAGCATTACCAGCGATAATGTGAATGCTGTAGGCTGAAAGCTGCTAAAGCTGCTAGATGAAAATGCTGACACTGAAAGCTTGCTAAAATATTTGCTAAATTCCAATTTGGCTAAAAAGAAAACTGCAAAAATGTCTAATTTTGCCAAAATAGCTAGCATAATGCTAGCATATTAGCTATTTGCCTAAAAATAACCACTGGAAAAATTTCTAAATAAGTCAAAAACAGCTAGCATATAAAATAAAAGTTAAATGTCAAATTACCCTTAAAAAAATCTAGTAGTTGCTGAACATTTTAAAGTTTGAATTTTGTCTTAAGCTGAAAGCGCACAGAACTTCATAAGGTTCAAAGTACACACAGTTTTTTTAAGGATTTGAGCAATTTCTCCTTTGTTTCCTATAGAGCATATTTTGGTCAATATTTCAAAAGTATAAAGTTTATGAAAACCAAAAGTACAAGCAGTAATGTCCTAAACAAGCTAAACGTTTTGAAACTAAGATTGCTGAAACTGCTGAAAGTGTGATTAAGTTTTACATTTCAAAAAATGTACGGAAAGGTAGCTTCCCCCTTCGTGGGACCAGTAACGTTTCAATGCGTAGAAGTCAATTTTATATACTTTATGAATCAAATAATATTAATTTTCTGCAAAAATAAACTCAAAAGAGTGTTTAAATCAGGTGTTTAGATTTATGCGTTGGTAATGTTCTTTGTCTGGCAGGCGGGTGGACCCATGGGTGGATTTGAAGTCAATTGGCTGTTTTTGTAAAAGTGTTGCCAGAATAAACTTTTGTCGGTGCAGCCAAACTACTTCCTTCCTCTTTTTGGGCACGCAGAATCCTTTCGTGTTAAAGATTGTATGCCCAATGTATATCTGTTAATTTTATTATGAAGAAAAAAAAACAAAACTGTATTATCCTCCCAGAATACAGTTCAACAACTGTGCAACTTAAAAATATTACGTATGCATGAAGAGCATAACAAAACCTTATTTTTCTGTATGTTGTCCTTTTAGCTCTTTGTCAAAAACTTAACAAACTGATTTTGTGAGTATGTGAAGTTTTTTTTTGGTTAAGTCCCAACATCCAGCTGACGGTTCTCCAGCACTGGGCCTCCTGATGTCATGCTTCATTTCTTTGCTGGGCTTTATTGTTCTTGAGACTCTTCCTGTCCAACAGGAGGATGCCGTCTGCTTCCACACACAAACACACACACACACACAACCTTCATGTGGGAAAGAATGAGTCCAGTCTGGATTAGAATATTCCCCGGTGTAACACTAGACAAGACATTCAATATCTCCAGTCTTCTCCATCCAAACAGTGACTTGGCACAGACGGAGTGCAGGCCTGGAAAATCCCAGAGCTGCTGTAGAGTTTTTGGTGTGACCCGCTATTTTATTATAACAACTCTATAAATGCTTACAGACCCACAACTTGGCCCATCCTGAGGAGGGATTTCAATGCACACACACAAAAATGTAACAATATATAACAAAACAACCAAAAAACCTAAAGTTACGCCGTCTGTCCTTCTGTCCTTGGAGTCGAACACAGCTGGGATCAAAACTGAGCTCTCACACCCACACATACATTCTGTATGCCATCAGTCATCTACATAGAAATGTGATAAAGTAGTTCAATTCGTTTATCCACAGATGTTTTTTGTTTTTTTGGATGCTAACGGAGGACATGAGTTCTCTGTCGCTCCGATGCTCGCCGTGGTTTTTCGGGGCACTTCACCAGCCTCAGAGGCTCAGAGGAAAGGAAAATAAAAAAAAAAGAAGCTGAAAAGTCAGGAATTTATCCCCCCCTCCCACCTCTTTTCTCTCCCCTACCTCTTACATCTGGAAAATCAAAACTTGGCAGTTTGCAGTGGTGGCAACTGAAACCAGTTAGATACCGTCTGACTTCTCCTTCCTCCCTCCCTGAGGGCTCTTTGTCTTTCAGCACCTCTGAATGCCTGGATTCACTCTCACTTCACCTACTTCACAGACTTTTTTTCTCAACCGCACTTTGCTGTTAAACTTTGTCTTGAATGTGTTTCTTGGCAAAGTTGGGAAAGTCAGTTTTTTGGGGATTTGTCACTTATGATTTTCACTCTCTCAGCCTCGTTTCCATTATTGCCTTTATTTAATATTTTGCTTTTATTTGACCTTATTCCAACATGGTCTTCCAAAATAATTGACAATCATTAATCCTCTCCCTGGAAATCTGCCTTTGCGGTCCTGAATGATCAGATATTCCTTTGATCCCCTTTCAGATCTTGGCTTCAGTCGTCTGAAGTCATGATTAAGGGCTAGCGTTAGCCCACTAAAGTCACCTATGTCAATGCAAGCATTTCAACAACATCTCAGAGTTTCCACTTTGAGCATCAGTCATTTGGTCCCTGAGATTTTCCTTTAAACATTTGTAACTGAATCAGACTCAAACACTGAGAGCACATTGAACATTACAACGTATCCTACATGCTATAGTCTAAAGGCTGAAGTTTAAAATGTTTGAAACTTTCTTACTTACATTGTTTACTTACTGTATTTTATTTTATTTTTTTGACAGAGGTGTGTTGCCGTCTTGACTAAGCCCAGAAGGATTTCTGTAACACACCATCACATGATTTTACTTTTGTATTTTTAATTTTTCTTGTATTTTTTTGTCCTTTTTATGTGTGTAAATAAATAAATCAAATCAAACTTTTCAGCTAGACATAGTAATGTAAGAACTTATTTGTTATTTGTGGAGAAGAAAACAAATGCAAATGATGGTGCTAGAAAAATAACATGCATCATGCTGCGTAAGCTCCAGCTACAACAAAAAAAGGTACAGTCTATATAATCAGCCTGAATTGGAGGGTTTATTTAGAGACTAGTTGTGTTTATATTGACAATGAAATTGCGCAAACTGGATTTGTGAAAATAAATTTGCTTAATTGAAACAGTACAATCTAAAAAAAACTTGCATTTATCGAAAAAAAGGTTTCTGTGCTTGGAGGAGGTGGTTTTTCGCGGCTTATCGAAATGGACATATTTTGCAAAGCTGCAATAGAAACATTCTAAATTTGACACTAACGCAAAAAGTCATTACTGACATTTAAATGTAAACTTCAGCGCTTCAGAGCACACCCACGTGAAGAAAATGTGTTGGATTACCCTCTCCGCGGGGGGATACATATCCCAAAGTCTCTACTCCTTACCTGTAAAAAAACAATTTGGGACACTACAAAAGCTTCAAATGCCCCCTACAATGGAAGGGGTGTCAAACATATGGCCCACAGGCCGAATCCGGTCCACCAAATGTCCAGTTTTGAATAGAAAAAAATATAAGCATGTTGAAAAAAAAAGCAAGTTTCTAACCCATTGTTGTGGCGAGTTATGGTTATTTAAAGAAATGACCGCAATGTGCAATTCCGCCACTAGGGGAAGCAAAGGAAAAGAAATACCATCATAACAAGAGATCAAGAAATAAAAAGCATTTCTTCACAAGAGTGCACCATGTCTGGACATGTAGGATGCAGTTAGGTTCCCTGCCAGCCTCACCGCGGTTAAGGTGCTATAAAAATTGTGACACCACATGTTATTGTCAGAAATATAATAACAGCTCTATAGTAAAAATAAGTATTTATGCTACTAGGTACAGTTTTTTCCAACTGAGAAAAAAAAAAAAAAAAGCAAAGCTACAGATAACAAGATGACCATAGGTTATTTTGCTATTAAGTTACTGGTTCTGTCTTGTGATCAGACGGGTCGATTGTAGCCCCTGAACCAAAATGAGCTGGACAACCTAGGTATGAGTAAATCGAAAGTATATGCTGTAAAATTAATAAATAAAATATAAATATTGGTTAACGGTTTATACCTAAATAACACTTTTCTACCTTGCTATTTAAATTACCACTCCTACAAGCACCAAGAGTAACGTGCGGTTCGGTGTCTTGCCTTGGACTCTTCAACACATGCTAATCAAGGCGGGAATCAACCCTGCGACCAGAGGTTGACCACTCTACCTCTTCACCGTGGCTGCCCCAAATGAATGAGTCTGGCAGTAGAATTTATTGTAGAAGAGAAATGTTATGCTCATAATATGATAAAAGAATATAGATTACCATCACAATTTTAAAATTATATATTTATTCTCACATTACTTTAATAAACACACCTTCAACTTTAGATATCTCTGCTTCTTTTCTGTTTGTGTTGATTTTAGATTAGATTTTTTCCCCATCAAAGTTAGCTTTAATACTTTCTGAAAAAAAAATATTGGCAGCACACATTCTTCTAGAGGGAGGTGCCAAAATGTTAATTCAACCTTGCTATGCTAAGTCAATAAGGAGAATATTCATAATGAAAATGGTTCTAAAAATGTCTGATTTCAAATCAAACCATTAAAATCAAGAATTTGACCTCCAAAAGTAGAAGATAACTTTATTTATTGATGGGAAATTGAAATTAAAAAGATTTTGATGTAATAATAATGTGTTTCTGTCTGAATTTTAATTATTTACAACTTCAAATGCAAGTTTTGCTAAAATATTCAGGCTAATCGAGCAGAGTCAGCTACCACAAGACCATCTATCAGTAAACCTGTTTAACCCCAAAACTTTTGAACATTTGTTACCAAAACTGATCTAAACTCAAAAGTGGGACAAAAGCAAGCTGAGGTCATTTAAAAACTGTATTTTTTTATTTCCTTAGGAGGATCTTTGAGAGAAAAGCATCAGTCATTGTAATTTTTCGTCTCCAGTGTTTCCAGGCAGTGTCTCTCAGCTCCCTTCTGCTTTTGTTTGATTTGGCCAATGCCTGTGCCGGGAAAACGATCCTCCCCACTAAGTCCATTCATGGATGACCATGTTGATTCCCTTAACGAGAGCGGAGTGAAGTGGAGCGGCCACATCTGCCAAGCAGTTCTCACATCTGGTTTAAGGATCAGCTCCTCGCACGGCCATTCAGGCACGTTCTCTGGGACATGAAATGAGATGAGATCCAGACACTCCAGGAACGAAAAGAAGAAAAAATCTTCAGGGTGTTGAAAGAAATTCTGTTTACAAGTCATCTGATCTCTAAACAAGTTGTTGCAGAAAGATTTTGTTTTACAGTTCTTTGAGTATGATTTCTTGTTCCACCTCTATGAAGAGTATGGAGTATCAGTCTTTAACGAAGATTGAACATCTGATGGGGGTTCATCTGAAAGGTTTAACAGTAAAACCTGCAGGGATCAGGCTAACAGGCGTCTCTAACTTCAGCATTCAGAAATGAAGCTTCACAGAAACGATAAGATAAAGTTAGTCTGTTGAGGTGAAGAGTTGGATAGAGTAAAAACAGAGTGAAAGGCTGCCCTCTAGTGTCAAATTCATGTTTTGCACCATACTGGATGGTGTATCCTCAGTGATGACTGTGCAATATACTGACTTACAGACAAATAAACAACTGCAGCAGAATGTATGCAGCCTTATTTCTTTGTTGCCTCCAGTTTATTTTTCTTTCCTGGAGAACTTTTATTAAAGTTTTCTTAGAGGCAGATTAGTTTCTTCCAATGTGTTTATTTCTCGAATATCTTTAAACTATGATCTTTACCATTTAGCTCATAGTGACTCATTTAAATCAAAATGTTCTGTCTTGTTTTATAACTAATTAAAACTCTTACTTTTCTGAACAATTGCATATTTGTGTTGAAGAAATGATTGTCCTTCAACCAAAGAAATTTGAGGATTTAACTCTTTAAAACATCATTTTTTTGTGGAAATGTTAGCAATCACAAAAACATGAATCCTTATTGGGTTAATCTTTTGTGTTGACAACAGTTTCACTTAATAGCAAACAGGCCACTGCGATATCTTCAACCACTAATGACTCATTTATAGAGGTGTAATGATTCATTTTACCAACAATTCAATTCAATTCATAATTTGTGTTTGCAGACCCAATATAGTCGATTGATTTTGTGTTTTTGGACAAAGTGTGAAGCCTGTTGACACAACTGTGTTGTGTAATTGGGCTACATGAATAAAACTGAATTGAAAACTAGCCATTGGATAATTCAGACTTAAAAAAAAAAATGGCACTGTCCCTTTTTAAATCAACTATAATAAATATTATTTGTATTAATATAGCATTTTAGTTTCCAGCTAACACCTAGAGCTTCATCAATTTTTTCTACACATCTCTATATCTTTGTATTCCTTTCATTTTCTGACAATAAGAAAGCTGCCGATTTCACTTATCAAACAAAAAGTTACAACCACACAAGAATCCAGTCTTTTTCACTTTATTTATGAAAGCTTTGGCAACTTAAAGATTGTACATTTATGTTAAAGTTCTCCAAGAATACTGTTGATCTTTGGACCGCGTGTTTTGTGCCGTGTAACGGCTTTCAAAAGTGGTTCTGGGGTTCTCTAAACATCTTTGGATCTAAAGCATCAAAGTGCAGGTTAGGTCTCTGCTTCAATGGCGAACGGGATATTTTTGTTAATTATATACTCAATTATCAGTGTGATCCCATTAACTTTCCAGATAAAACCTTGTAATGGATAATCCATTTGAGGAAAAATTAAAAGTGCACAACTTTGTTCATTCTAAAATAATACTATTCAAGTGTAAAAAGTAAACACATGATGTTTTGGAAACTTTCCAGCTATAGAACCGTTTTAGCGGTAGCACCTTTAGCTGATGGAAGGTTCATGGAAAGATAAAGGACACTTCAAGGAGACTTCTTGATGTTGTTTGGCTCCAAATAGATGTTAGAAATATTCACAGCATTCACTAATACTTCTGTGAAAGTACTATTTCAGGAGAAAGCAAGAGAGACCAACATTTTAAAACATTTAAATACTCTATTAATAATCATTTAGTGCCCGTCAAAGGCCTAAAGAAAAGCAGCAGACCCAAACATAACAGGCAGGACATTGTTTAAAGGACTGTCAGATTCATCCTATTAATGTTTTCTTTTTAAGACCAATGTGGTAAATTAAATACACAAAAGCATATAACTGTACTACGTACAGCACCATTCTGACACATGCTCAAAAACATATAGGCAGAAGAATCAGAGAATGCAACAGCAGCACATTGAGGGAAATGATGGTCCAGTACATTTTAAATGCACAAAAACAAAAAATAGTTTTTTTTTTTTTTTAGATCTGTCACAGCAGATTGTACCCTTTACTGTATCTGAGCTTCCTTAATCATCGTTCTGCAGTACGATGTGGTCTGAGTCACCGTTCATGGATTACACCGTTCATGGATTACAGTAAAATGACTTGAAGCTTTAAACCCAAGACTGCAGGATTGAAAGACTCGTTGGAGCAGCTCTTCTAGGCCGTCTTCTTACAGACGTGGATGAAGTAGCAAGGCGGCTGGGAATGTCCTGGAACGTACGTCTGGAAGTCTCCGTAGACGCTGTGCTCCATCTTACCGTTAAAGGCCTCCTTCAGAAGCTCCTTGAAGCTGTCTAGGCGATGGGGGTAATAGGACAGGCGGAACTTGCTGCACAACAAAAAGAAAGTTCTGTACAACTTCCCTATTATTAAAAATAAAGATTTTTGTCAGATTAAAAGTAAGTAATCAACTTACCTGACTTCAGGGAGGTTATGGTGCACAGCCTTGGGCACATGGATGGTGTAGTCCAGAGTGATCATGTGGGGTTTACTGTTGACCCACAGCACTGAGGTGGTGATGTCCTGCGTCAGGTCGCTCTGCAACAACACACAATCATGGATATTGATGATGCTATCCCAAAAAAACAGCTGAGAACATTTATTGTTAACCCTTTGGAACCTCAGCTACCAGAAATAAGAATTTCTCTCCTATTTGACGTGAACCGCAGAGTTTCCACAATTTTTAGAAAACGGCGGTGCTTGTTCTTGTAGAAAAATTATTGTCAGTCCCCATCCCAAAATAAAATAATATCTGTTTCCTCGTTGTTGGATTTCTAATAGCAGACAGCTCAGTTAGGCTCCGCCCACCACAGCGGATCTTAGGCTCTGCACTGCAGCCATCGGATCGACGTTCATCTCCCGCCTCATTTATTAAAATAAAAGATCGCTTTTGTCCAAAAACTACAAATAAATGCCGTATTATCTCTTTAATCCAATAAAATCTCAACCACAGAACACGAAAAAAGCTTTATTTATTTTAGACTGTTTTACTACGCTGATCTCACAGCTGCACGGCAGGACGCCTGAGGGGGTAAATAAATATTAACGCGTTAACTCTGTTTCGATTTATCGCGTGTGTTAATGCATTACTTACATACTTTCACAACCCATAATATCTACATCTATATATCTATGTATCTACATATATATCTAAATATATTCTTTAAAACTCCAAAAACATAGCCTCATTACATTGCGTATTGAGTTTCAAGTTTTCCTTCTCTGTTGTTTTCAAAAGAACTCTTTATTCATTTATAGCTTGTGCACATTTGCTTACAACCACACTAAATACACATCTATACAGTATATTGTGAGTGTTAATATGCACACATAAATGTTAACACTTGTATGTTGGTAATGCACTTTTATTTTTTCTGTCTTCATTACTACACTTGTAATGACTTGTTTGCAATAATCCCAGCATGTCTCTCATGTGTGCAGATGAGTTTTCACATGTGTGAGCTCAAGTCTATTGATGATGCGACCAGAAGATAAACTCGTACGAATTGCAAAATAGATGAAATAATAATCGAAACAAATAGAAAAAAAAACATTGAAAATAAAAATCAAAAGCTACACAAGAAGGATCTTAGACTTCAGTTTTAGAACTTTCCAGCTTTAAGTAACGAGAGAGTGAGTTTATAAGGCATGGAACAAATAAAATAAGATTCTGTGTGTGTTTTAAGCTAATTTTGATTAAAACAAACACAGAATAAATTTTGACCTGCCGTACCTTATAGTAGATGTTTTTTCCTTGTGGTGCCCGTCCCGTCTCCAGAATGTAGTCGTAGTTACGATGGTCGATGATGAGGATGCCCCCTGGTCTCACCATGCTGGCAATGTTATGAAGAGCCAACTTCTGGTCGCTTTGGTCCCCTGGAAGTCATCGACCAAGATCAGTCAGCAAAACAGCTCCCAGCCACAAGCATACATTCAATTAGAGCTCTCTCACATTTCCATACAACTTTCTTTTCAAGATAAGACGCATCATACCTTTGAAGTCTGGTAAATGAGCAAATGAGTTGCCGAGGCAGATGACAGCATCGTAGCCGTCTGCTGGTTTGTGGATGTCCTCCTGCAGCGTCAGCCAGTTGGCTTCTTCAATGACTGATGACGGTAAAGAAGAGATGATGACGGTGTTTGAAGACACAGAGACAAAAGTAAAAACGGCTGAACTCGGCAGTAAATCAAAATCAGAACTTTCGTACCCCACTGATCGAAAGCCGACTCTTTTCTTCGGTCCCATCGGGCCTTTAGTGCATACTTGAGCATTTTGTCACTGGCATCAACACTAACCATGTTAAATCCCTCCTCCACCAGCATGATGGAGTCGACTCTGAAACACAAAAACATTCCTATGAGGTTCACATGTTTTTCACTAAACTAGAATACATTTCTTGTTGGTTTGATATGTGTAGGCTCTAACTGGTCAGGTGCAGACTTGTCTGTGTAGAGCTTCTCTGCAGCAAGTTTAAACTGCAAAGACATTTTAAACATACTGGGAAGTTTAAAAAGCCACTCAGATGAAATTGGTGTTTATGAATAATAACGTTTTTAGTGTTTTAAACATGTTCTTGTGCCATTTATCTTATGATGGAGGACACTAATATATAAAATTAAGCTTAAAAAATGTATTTCTGAGAATTTCTGTATTCAAATCCTTTTGAATCAGGAGCAGATGAAAAAAAAATGCTGCTCTGCCCCATGCTAATGGATCCACTTGCAGACAAATAGATCCATTAATGTATTTGTTTTCCTTTGGCTTTAAACTGTATGGCTGGATCGCCCCAATGTTGCTCCCCATTTTATCGAGAGAACCTGGCTGCAGGAACAAATATGGCCCCAATGTGGCACCAGAGCATCATTAGCTAGAAGTCCTCAACAGAAGTTTAAACTAACTTTACGCTCTTTCCCTAGAGAAACAATGGAACTTGGTTATGGTTAGTGTCAGGAGTCTTCTAGTATAGATACGCAAATTAAGCTTCCAGCTACAGTTGATACATTTCCACTTCAGTTTAATGTTGTGTCTGGGCGCCATCTTGCCTGCAACCGCTCTGCAGAACCTAAGTCCAAGAAAAACAACAAGTTTTCTGGGCTAAAGATGGAAAATACATAATTAAAGATCACCGGAAACACTTTTACAACAGAATAAAAAATGATTGGAAGGAGTCCTTATTGACAACTTTCTATTAATAGTCGGCGAGGTCTTTATTACTTTATTACACTCATTTCATTATCACTTAAAGTACAAAGTTTTACAGTTTAAAATCATTTGGAGACAAAACGCTTGTAAAAAATGTGGTGTTGATTTCATAGCATTTTCTTACTGTATTCTAATTTATGCTGAACTGCCCCTGCTCTGGACAGAGAGGGGCCAACAGAGTCTTTAGAGTGTTAACTCTCTAACCACAATAGACTTCACGTGACCTCACATCGCCGGTCAAATGCGGAGTTACTTCCACTGTCCATGATTTAGAACGGCAAAGCTGACTGGTGAATGCTGTTTAAAGCAATTTTACATAAATAATTAAAGGTAACCTAAATAATTGTGACCAAAATGTGTACTATATTTATTTTATAAATGTCCTGCCTAGTTGTATTTGTTTTCCCATCTTAGATTGTTCTCAAATCATAGTACAAATGTCAGTATTCCTGCCTGCAGTCAGAACGTCGCAGCAACTCTGCGGCTGCTTCCCTAAATTCCTTTGGATTATATTAAACGAGTCGTGGAATATTTCTCTCTGACAACCTGGTTAAAGTTAGACAAAGGTCACAAGTACTTCATTGAATGCTGCTTGTTTGATTATGAAGGTAATTATTATGTTATTATCTTCATCTGTGCTATTGCTAATGCAAGCAATAGCTTTGGGTACGAGACGTGGGGCTGCAGAAGATCACCATTTAAAAGATGCCGAAATTTCCCTGCTCACAAAATCCTTGTAAACAGAGCAAAAGTCAGACAATTCCAGGGTGTCTGACATTAAAGTCAAACTTATTACTGTTGCAATGTTTTCTAGTGCAGACAGTGAGCTGCTGTTAGCTCTCTGTGGTTCTAACATAGCTACCCTTTGCTTTTGCTCATAACTGTGTCCGATCTGCAGGAAAATGAAGGTAAAAAATGATCAAATTAATTGAAAACTATTGCCAAAAATATGAAAGTGAGTATTTCCACGTAACGTTATAAAATACATTAGCCTAGAATTTTTTTTTTCTTTTTTAACTTGGCCGCTCTTACTTTGAAAGTTTGAAAATATGTGGCTCGATAGCTGCTCTTAACAAAACTGAACTTAACCAAACCATTCCTGTTATTCCATAAAATATCCTGTGGAACAACAAGTAAATTTGTCCTGGGAGGCGATACAAAAGCAGCGATGTCTTTGCCGAAGGTGTCAAATGTGAACAGCATGAATTTCTATCGGTTTTGTGCTTGATAGCCAAAATTGAAACCATTAGAATAATATCTGCTCAAATAAAAGGTTAATATGTTGAAAAAAAAAACGTAAATATTGGAAGATTACTCAAATTTGTATTTAGATTTGTGAACGATCTAAGACAGGAAATGAAAATACAGTTTGGCAGGACATCTATAAAATACATTTTGTGCATTTTTTTGTTAAAATTGGGAAGGTTACCTTCTATTATTTATGTAAAATTGTGTTAAACAGAGTTCAGTTCTTTGGTTTCTTGGTCTAAATCTATCAACTGGATTAACTATCATGCTCACGGCCCTGTCCCCATTTTGTCTGATGTCACAGTGAAAAGGGTCTATAGCTAAAAAAAATGTGTTTGTGCAAAAAAAAAAACAAAAAAACAAAAAAAACAAAGGCTAAACTAGGAAAAAAATATTACATTTTAAAAACGTGTTCCAAGCTAGTTCCAGGTTTATGAATAACAAAAATACAGTGGAACAGATGTGAGAAGAAAATCCCAAATTAGCATTGACAGTAGGATCATAAACGCTGTCAAAAAGAATCTCCTGTAAGAACAATTCAGGATCAGACACCAAGAATGTCGTTTTTCCTTAAATCCTAAAAAAAAATGTAGATAAGACAGAAAAAGTGAAAACTACATCCTATGGGTTCAAGTGAAATGTCATCTCTGAGGACAGTACAGTCCCACAAATCATTCAGACCGCCAAAAATAGCGTCACAGGAAACCTCATTCCACGATGACCGTGTTTACGTCGACTCAGATTGTCCCACTGCTAACATCCACGCTCGAGAGAGTCTGTTACACTTTCAAAATAACTTTAAGTTGAGTGAAATCATTAAATCTGTTTTCCATATCTAATTTTTAGTTGTATTTTGGTGACTAGAGCTTTGAGCGGTGAGGTTATTCTGTGGCCTTGATGCAGCACTGATAGGCTATCAGCAGACAGGCAGGAACCAGTCACAACTATCAGCAACCACAAACACCTGAGAAAAACAGGATGAATGCGGTGCTTCTGTAGTGACCCAATCCAAGCTTCTCCATAACACTGAATGCAGTTTGACAAACCCAGTCAGCAGTAGAGAAAACACCTGCAACTCTGCACTTTCATTCATTCCTCTTTGGCCTAATCCGGATTTTGTCAGCAGTTAAAAAGGTCAGCGAGTGTAAAGTGTGGAAAAGCCAAACCAACATTTATGGTTTCAGCTATTGATTATGCAATAACATATTGACATTTCATAAATAATAATAATTAAAATAATATTGATTTATTTAAAAAATATAACATAAATGTATTCATCTACTCACATCTAAGTGATCTAATACACTATCTTGTTTTTAAATTGGTGCCTTTGTGCGCATGTGCGAGAATAACATGATGACAGCTCGTGTGGGCCTCGTACCCCGTCCCGCAGGCTACATCCAGCACGCTCCGCACCCCGTGTTGCTTCAGCAGCGACACCACCCAGCTTTTGTACTCCTGCGTCCTGCTCTGCGTGTCTCCGATGTACAGCTCCCACACCTTCGCTGCTTTCCCATCGGCGTACTGGTCAGGAAGACCCTCAGCGGCTACACCGAGAGACCGGGTCCGAAACACACTGTCTACCGACATGCTGCTGCTTGTACCTTGTCTTTGTTTAAACAGCACCAAAAAAATGAGTAGTTAAATAAAAACGCACTTGAAAGTGTTGGTAAAACGAAGCGTTTTCTCTGAAAAGTAGCCTCCTGTCATGCTAGCCCACATTGCGGTGTTTTTTTTATTTATACAATCAACAGAGGGACAAACTTTAAACCAATGACGTTCGTTAGCGGAATGACGCCTCCTCTCTGATTGGACGAAATCTAGCGGAACAGCCCCTTTGCTGTTTGTGAGCAAATTTAGCCCTCAAATTTACCTCGCAGGCGAGTCACATCACATAATTATTCACTCATTTTATTAAATTCACAAGTAATCGTATAATTTATGTATTTTTTGCTATTTTGCGTTAAAAATGTTTATGCTGGGTAAATTAACCTTCATAAAGCCTAACAGATTTAACCTGTCAGACATAAATCGGGGTGTAAAGAGTCCGCATATTATTTCATCCTGCAGTATGTATGTCAACATTTTCGACAATGATTGCGAAATACGTGGCACGTGCTAAATTATTGTGACTTTTGTAGCTAAAGTGAAAAAATACACGTTGAATCACATATTTAAATGAAATTAGAATTAATTTCTCAAAGTATGAAGGTCTAAACAGCTAAATAAATGGCTCATATTTATAAATTATTAATAAAGTGAACTCCTCCTGCTGTGATTGGTCCACCAGGTTCAAAAGTTTCATTTTCTGGCCTCAGTCAGGTAATGTCAGACAGAGCCGGTGTAAACCAGGTTAAGTTTGCACCAGCCAGTGAAGTGACTGTACTGTTTGCTCTCAGGTAAACTCTCTAGCATGCTTTTTTTCTGAAGGAGACAAATAAAGGTCATACAAGATGAGAAAAAAAAAAAAAACCCACATGTTTTTATGTTTAAACTAAACCTTTAAAATGTCAGGTTTGCTTAGCTAAATGTGTGCAGGTTTTGGCAAATACAGATTATAATCCATGAATGAGTCAGAACTGGTCTTGTTTTTGCATTTGCACAAACTTCTCTACTAACTGATACAATTTACATAATAGTTCTTGTCTAAAAGACAATCACTTTACCTTTATTTTCTACTTTTTTAACGAATTAAGTCCCAGTCTTTACCCTGGTTTTATTTCATTCAGAGATTTACTTTATGACCCACATCCTGCTTCACAACAACCTTATCTTGTTTGTTTCTTGTGTTTGAAGAAAGCTGCAAGAACATTCACCCTCCGGTCTATACTAAACATGGAACACTAAACAATGATCAAAGGTTATCTTGAAGCTTCAGTAGCGGTGAATTATAAGACATGTTTATCAGTATTGATTGTTTCCTTCTACAGCCTGTTATTAGAGTATAGTAAACATAATGCAAGTGACTTTTTCTAGCTTGTATAAAATATTCCTTATCTAGTTTCTGTTTTATGGATTCAGAAAAATACACTTTTGGATTATCTTATCTTTAAGCCTTAAAATACTAATGTCTCTGGGTCAACTTAAGCTTTTTCTTTTTATATCTAAAGTATACTTTTATCAATTATATATAAAAAAGACCAACTCATTTTCCATTCAATTTACATTAAATAGAGAGTGTGCTGCAGGTCTTTCAACACAGTGAAACATGTATAAACCTATAAAGGATCAGGAAGGGGATTTATGTCTTAATCAAACAACTTATCAAGAGTTGGATCCCTGCTGCCGCTTTGTGACTGAAGGAAAAACAAAAGACAATGAAACCATTTTTAAAAGTTCTTAGAACAAAATTTATAACCTTTTTTTTTCATTACAGCCTGTAAAAAACCCCATTGGCACCTTTACTTGTTTGACACTTACACAAAGAACTTTTCAGAAATATAGAAGTTTTAAACAACAAAAACATCCAAAGGGCTTTGAATGGCAGCACTGGAAACCAAACAATGTAATTGAAAAAAAATGGCAAAATATTTTTTTGTCATTTTTTTTATTTTCTGTGTCTTGTAATGAAACCTATTCTATAAAAATAATATTTTCTTTTTTTTCCTTGTCAAATGAATGCTGCATATTAAAAACGTAAGACCAGGAATTTCCAATTTATTTTTTAACTAAAGGTAATAATCTACCACATGTAAAACTTATTTTTATGCACCTACATGTAAATTTGTGTTTAATAATTTCTTTTACAGACTTGTGTAGTCAGGAATTTTAATTTAAGTAATAAAAGTGCTAACTACCACTTTAGTTTTTTTTAAATTGATATTTAAAAACAAAGAAACAAAAGAAGAAATTAACAGATCATTTTCTGTCATTGTGAGGTTAAAAATTAAAACACAAGACTGTGTGTTTTGTTTGCTTATTCATTTAAAAATTTCTGGCTTCTTTTTTATAACTATTGTTAAAGTATTTTACATTAGTAGTGAGACAAATAAGAATTTTACGGTAAATGTATTTCGGTCAAAATTGTCTTCCTGAAGTTCAAAATACCAAACAAACAAACAATATTTTTAATTATTTAAAAAAATAAGATTTTAAAAATGCTCATTTCACAAATGTATTTAATGTTGAATTTTTCAGGGTTTCTGCAGTTTGCTCAGAAGAACAGTAGGTGTCAGTAAAAGTGTTTCAAAGACCTTTGTGAGAACTATTCCAACTTCAGCAAGATTGCAACATAAGAAAAAAATACTTAATCATAATTCAGATAAGGTCTTTGAATGCTTGCTCCGGTCCACATTAGTCAATTCTTTATGTGTTTTTGTTTTTTTTTTGAGTAGGCCTATATTAAGTTTAAAACAGAGATTACTCCTCATATCCTTCAATCCCAAAGATGATTTAAAGAAAATTAAAATGACACCAGTCCCGTCTATTGAGTCTAAAGCATAAGGTGAACCCATTTCCCAGGAACCCTTTAAGAATAAACTAGGAAAGATACAATTCAGTCATTACACATTAATTCTACGGTTTTAGACACTTTACAATTTTACAAAATAAATCTAAAGCGAAACACAGTACAATAAATGGTTTTACCATTTATAATTCAGAAACTGACTTCATTTCTGCTCATTTCATTAAATTTATCCTTATAGGAGAGCAACATATTTAAACTTTTTTACTTTATTAAAACGTTTATTTTTAGGTGAAACCTTGGAGCAATTAAAGCAGTTACACTGACTCCAATAACTAATTTTGTAATTTTCTTTATTTAGAAGTATGACTTATAAAAATAAACTTTAATCTTAAGATTTTTGAAAACGTTTTAATATCCAGTATTGAATTCATCATCATCATCATGCTTGTTTTAGCTACTTTTTCAAGCTTTTATGTCTTTTTTAATACTCATTAATTGCAAATATGCTGAACAACATATCAAATATTTAAGAAATTCTTGTACTTTTATGATAATGGGGGTTTGAGCTTCTCTGTTTTCAACCAAAACAAACACATTTATTGCCTTAAAGATACATACTTTGGACATGTTATTACAATCTGTCATTTATCTTTTCAGTTTTATAGAAACCCCAATATAGTTGACTAACAAGAGATAAAAAACAAAACAAAAAACCTAAAAGAAATACAAATTAAGAAGTTAGAAAAACAAATTCCAGACCCAGAACTTTTATCCAGGTTTTGTTTAGTTTGATTTTCCTTCTATGTGTTTTTTCTTTGCCCTCTTCCGACACACCTAAAGCTCTTGGGATAACAAACTTCTTTAAAGTTTCAATGGATTAGATGCATGAACCAATAATAATGAAAGTAAATGTTTTTTTACATTATGAGGCCAGTTTTGCTTAACAGTGATTATTTTGAACAGGAGAAGAGATCTGCTGGATTGTGTTTAAATCTCTGTTTCTTTGTTTCTTCACATAATAAAGTCTGATCACGAATATGGTGATGACCACTGTGACTGCAGCAACAACCCAAACCCAGAGAAAAGCTCCTGCAGGTGCAGAGGAGCTCTTCATGAGGTTGTTTTTGGTGGCGAGTCCTGAGGCCGGGGTGGAAAAGACCCAACCCTCACTGCCCTCCGCTTTGATGCATTTGTCCTTTTTGTCCAGGACGAATCCCTCTTGGCAGGAACACTCAAAGCTTCCAAAAGTGTTTTTGCACATTTGATCACACCAGTTCATTGCACATTCATCGATATCCACGCAGAAATTGTCATCTTCTATATATCCTTCAGGACAGGAGCACGATGTGTCCATGCTTCCTTCGCAGACTTTTGGGCATCTCTCCTCTGCACAGTGCTTTTTGCACTGCCTGGAGTTGCTACTGTCGGGAATGAATCCTTGGAAACAGGAGCATGCAAAACCGCCCTTCACATCGTGGCAAACTTGCTCACAAGGAGCCTTTTTGCACCTTTCATAGCTTTTAAAAACCACAGAGCCGGGTAGTGTGTGAGCCATGCAAGCGTCTTTGAGGTTGGTCTTGCACAAAAAGCCGTCAGTCTTGTCTGAGCACAGCCTTTCTGTCCATTTCTGAGGTGCTGAAAGGGATATGCATTGTTGAGAGCAGAGTTCAGTGCTGCTTTTCCAGTCGATGAAGGCTGGAATAAACATCTTGTCCTTGTTGCTGGAGGTCCACTCGTAACCTCTGAGCGGAGCAGAAAGGTTGCTGCAAGATCCTGCTGGTAAACGCAGTCCAATCCAGAAGTTCTCAAACCAATCCTTGAACACAGAATCCAACATCTTCTTATCCATCTCAGACTGAAAGGTCAGCAGCTCTCCATTGCTGTCGCGGCACGCTTTCTCCGCCGTGTCAAAATCCACTCTCTGCTGGTTAAAAGTTACGCACTCATCCTCGCTGCAATGAAGCTTGCAGATGATCGGCGGCTTCGTTAAGAACCCCAACTTAAAAGACAAGAAAAACACCAGTGACATCAACTTGGTCATTGTAATTATCTTCAAAGGCACGAACAACACGGGCTGCAAGCTGCTGTCATAAGTTAAGACGATTCTCTGGTTCTAGAGGCTGTGGAGCCCAACTCCGGAAACAGAGTCCCCCAGGAGTAGGAAGGAAACTAGATAAAGTGGAACAGCTGCCCCTGGTATTTTTCCAAAGCCCTGAAACAATTCACACTAAATATGTGAGCATTGTGTTTGGGTGAAGTACAACATATAAAATAAACAATGACAATACAGGAACAAGTGTTTTCTAAAAAAGATAATTTACTCTGAAAGGGTTTCTTAGTGATCCAAATGGAGCTTCAGAAAAAAAAAAAAATCAAGTAAATCACATAATGCAATAGAATTGCAGGGCTTGGTTACATTTGATTAGTTTTTCACTAAAGTTCCCCCCAAGTCCCAAAGATCCCATTTCTAAAGTAACCATGTGAGTGACAAGCCAACTATAGCTATTTAGCCACAGAGAGGAAACACTACAACTTCCTGTTTGGCTGGCATCACTTGTCAAGTCCGTTCACCAAGTGACCACTAGGTGGCTCTCTAGACAATAAAGTCAGTCCCGATGTCTTGTAAGCTTAAAACTTTTCAAATATGTTATGGGTTTATTTAATACGAACAGCAAAGTTGATCTCAAACATGGATCTCATTGAGTTTGTTTAAAGTGTCACATTATGAGACCTGAAAAAGTTCCACTGTCTGCTTTTTAGATCCTCTTATATTGACATTTTGGAGGGTCTGGGTCTTGGTGACATCATATCCTGCAAAGATGGAGAACCAATATGACTGCTAAAATGACGCATATAAATGAAATATTGTTTATTGGCATAAATCAAGCATAAAGAGAAAATAGCATTTGTTTCAAAATGTGAAATTGTTTATTTATTGACAGAGGTTCACGGGACTTCCTTTCAAAATAAAAGACACCCTGTGTCACAAAGAATCATCTCAATGTAGTAAATGTAGTAGATATAATGTCAGAAGTGATTAATATATATTTTTCTTTTTGTGGTACATCTCACTCCGAAATTTGTGAATCTAACAACAAAAAACTAAATCAGAGCTCCTTAAGTGACCCTTACTGAGCTTTTACAACCATAAAGTGCCTTGAACTTGTTCAAAAACAGAAAAAATCGGACTTATAGTTCGTTGTGTCTTAATTCTTGTTGTGTTCATTGACCGCCAATTGATTTTCTGTGGCACACAGTACTCAAAAATCTGTCAAAATGTTTAGTGAAACTTGTGATATGTTCTGAACTTCAAACTATTTAATAAAAATAATATTAATTGTATATTATATTTATATGGCACCCTTCTGAGAACCCAGGGGTGCCTTACAGGTAAAAAACAGATCATAAAACAGAATTATGAGAATAAAACAGTAGGTAAAGTCATTCAATTATTTTTAAAAACCCAGTAAAATTATAAATGAATTAAGAACGAAAGGTAGGAAGTGGGTTTTGGGGGAGTGAGGCCTAAGTATACTGAGCATTGATTTTATCATTCTAGTTTGCAAATTTTACTGTAGTTTGTGCCTTATACATTGATATACCATTGACTAGAATGCGTCTTTTGGAAGGAAAAAAAGGCTCTTTTTTTTCCAAAACCAAAACTAAAGCATTACTTTCAATTTGCCTCATACTCATTACTCACCAACTTTACTCAAAACAGAAACAAAACATATTTCAAAGATTTTTAGGTTCTGGTTTTAGGCTGACTTGCTTTTTGAGATGTTGCACAACAGCATTGGAGTTGCTGTGACATGCTTGTCAGTTACACTGTATTGTCCCAGAGTCCAATGATCTGGTTTGGTACGGGGACAGTTAGTTAAATAAATAGGTCTAAAAACTAATTCAGTAAATTAAATTTTGGGGATCAAATGAGTAACCTAAGAGGAAGGCTCAAAATTTACCCCCTTCTTTTATTTTGTATTTACCCCTGTCTTGACTGCATCTGAAAATCTGAATTTGTCAATTCTTTCTTTTAGCACCCGTGGAGCATAAGTCTCATATTATGGTTATTGCAAACTCAGTAAATATTTGAAATTCATAAAATATGAATTATTGCATGGTGGTACAAAACTAGACTTCATCCAGCTGTACTACACATGGTTGAGGCTTTATGTAAATACATGAGCTCAACATGTCTTTGTCCTTTAAACAAACATTTCCTGTCTTTTTTTATTCTCTAGTTAAGATGCTTTGGGAGTGGTTTCAAGATTTCAAGATCTTTATTGGTGACATTATATATATAAACACCTCAATCATCCATATTTACATGGCGTTTGGTCACGCTATCAAAATAGCTGGAACCTTTCAGTCCAAACAAAGAACTCCCCACACCCTTATTATTCCCCTCAAACAGAAACAGGAAGCAGTCAGAAGCAACACTAATTTGTACTCGTGTTCCCACTAGATTAGCAGAAACTTTCCATGGTGCTGCAGCTCCAAAGAGGGGTAGGAAATTGTGCTTTTTTTTTTTTTTTGGTCAAATGACTTTGCAGAAAACACCAAAGACACACAACTGATGACTGAAGTGAAATGTGCAACAAGTCAAAAACAGAGTAAAGTGATTCAACTTGAAACCATTATATACAATTAACATGAAATAAAACAAGTTTTACAAAACTTTTTTAAATTTAGACAACACAAGATGGAAAAAAAATGCATATTTTATTTACATTTGTTACAAGATTTCTCAAAAAAATAGCAGATTTCGAATCTTTACAACCAGACCTGACCTTTGATTTACCCTTGTTCATTATAGATTTGATAAAAGAAAACCCAACATAAATAATATAAATAAACGTCTTTTGGTCCACATCCGGTCATAGATCATCAGTCATGATGGACTCATACAATTTCTCCAAACGGGGGTCCAGACCAGAGGACACCCAGCAGTACCCATCCGCTGAGGCGTTCTTCTTGACCTCCTTCTTGGAGCGACTGCA
This sequence comes from Oryzias melastigma, assembly GCF_002922805.2. NCBI lineage: Eukaryota > Metazoa > Chordata > Actinopteri > Beloniformes > Adrianichthyidae > Oryzias > Oryzias melastigma. The sequence continues at coordinate 18,545,676 of NC_050533.1, forward strand.
CCGATAAACCACAATAAACAGAGTGACCGCAACCAAGACGAGGAGAGGAACCACAGAGCCGAGGATGCAGATGAGCACTTTGGATTTGACGGTTTTGGCCTCACTTGTTGACGCATTGATGCGTTGATTGGCGTCTGTGACGTTGATCACTACCGGCGGCGCCACATTAACGTGAGGGGACTCATGCTGGAGCTCCACAGTGATCAGGGACTGTGTGGCGTTCTCGTGGGACTCTTCATCTGCTGAGCCCTCTGCTGACATAGGAGGTGCTGCAGTTGTTTCTCTGTTCTCCTGGTGGCGTGCGCACTGAAAGCTGCCGATAGTATTGATGCATGTAAATTTGATGGGACAGAGGTCATCCATGCACTCATCAACATCAACACAGGAGCGCCCGTCACTGGATAAAGCAAAGCCGTCATTGCAGCTGCAGGAGAATGATCCGGCGTGGTTTAAGCACCTGTGCTCACATGTGGATGACGTGCACTCGTCTATGTCTCTGCACTCTCCTGACAACATTTCATAGCCGTCTCTGCACACGCATTCATAACCGCCAGGCGTATTTATGCACTCATGCCCCTCACATGTCTCCAACCGGCACTCGTCAATGTCGGAGCAAGTGCGTTGGTTTGCATCCAAGTGAAAACCATCCGGACACTTGCAGAAGAACCCCGACACCCCCATCACACACTCATGCTCACAGGTGTCAGGGCCACACAGGTCTCTGATTCTGCAAGAAAAGGCATCATCATCCAAGTTGTAACCGTCTTTGCAGGAACACCGAACAGAATCTCCATCCAGACTGCAGATGTGTTCGCACCCACCGTTGTTTATTTCGCAGCTTTGCTTCTCCGACTTGCAGAAAGGGCCGGGATTGGTCCAGCGGAAAGTGCCGTCCACCTCTGTGCACACAGAGTAGTGTGACTGCTGGTCACTGCATGTGATCTTTGAGTATGTTCCCTTGGGGAGTAAGTCCATCTTTCCTATTTGTGGGATGTCGGAGAAAGGTGCAGTGTAGCTGATATGTCCAGGTCCCTGCAGAGCCAAAGGTTGACACATGCCCTGAAAATAAAACTTACATGCGTAAAAAGCGCGGCTCCTGCATCCTGCAGCCATCCACTTCAGCTGATTCTGGTCTGAAAAAGTGTGATTGATTTTCACACAGCTCTCTGTCGTGCATGTGAGAGGAGGATTGTCTTTCCAGTTGGAGTAAGTGGATTCGTCCTCCCCAGATACCCACTTGAACCCTCGGAGGGGCTTTCCGTGGACGACACAGTCCTTCTTCTGCAGCTTGAGTCCGATCCAAAATGCTGCCAGTTTGCCGTGACTTTTTTCTTGGATCTGTGAGAGAAGTGAGCGCAACATGTCCTCTTCGTGTTTGCTCCTGATGGTCATCAGCTGCCCTCCGTTGTTTATGCAGTTCTGATTGGCTTTGTTAAAAGTTGCTTTCTCCATGTGGGAAGTGTAGCAGGTGTTGGAGGTGCACAGCGTTTCATGGCGGGATCCGGATAAACCTTGAAGAGTGCCGATGAGCTGCAGACAGAGGATGAACAGCTTCATTTCTACACAAATGAAGAGAAAACTTCACTAAAGTCGTAGTGTTTCCAGCATCAAATCACTATGTGGTTGTTCATTCGTAGCCAAACAACGACTGGTGAAAGCCTTTGACTCAAATTCATGCTCCAGCATCCTGTTTGGGAACCAAACTAAAGACGGAAGTCGTGTGTAGGAGAAGTTATGGGACTTTTCTTTCTCCTCTGCAAACCAGTTCCGTTTTGAAAACAATGAAAAGCTCCAGAGTGTTTTGACGGCCTCTCCAGATGTCTCCGGCCTCAGTAGACTCCCTTAAATGTACATGGACATCATAAATAGAGGGGGTCGTGTTACCTGCTCTGTGGCAGTGAGGAAACAACCCGGGAATAACCTGTGACCTTTGCTTTTCTGCTTCTTCACAGATGCCCTTCTCTTTATGACTTACTGTTGGAAAAAAAGCCTTAAAAGTCAGTAATAAATACACACCAATTTTTTAAACATGAAAACTCTAAGATAATTACTTCAGGAAAGTTCAAAAAATTGTTCCGATGTTTTGAAAGTGGAGGAAGACAAAATTATTAGGACTATGGCTTTACATATGTCCTACTGCCCACAAAATGTGAACTCAGGAATAAAGAAATTACATTTTTTAAAAACATCTTTACTTAAAATCTAAGAAAATATAGGTCTTTTAAAGTAAAATTTGAGAACTGGCAGCATTAAATTATAAGGAAAATTATACTATGTTTGCCAGTAAATGTTTGTTATTATTAATTGTTAAAAGGTATATAAAAAATAATGGTCACATTTTCTAATAAGATTCTTTAACAGGCTTTATTAACACATTAACAAACAATATTAATATGTTTATAGGGTGACAGTAAGACATTTACTAGCACCACTGCTTACAAGCTTATTAAATGTATGATTTATCTTTGTCAACATAAAATTGAGTGTTTTGCAGAACCTCATATAAAGCGTTACCAAAATGTGCAATAGTTCCAATTTGATAATAAAAAAATAATTATAATTATTTAAATTGTTGATATTGTTTGAATTGTTGAGATATTGGGTCCAAAGAGGATCATTATTATTTTGCACGATAGAGCTCCTCTAAAGGTGTCACAATTACCTTAATATTTTTTTTAATAAATACATGTTTGATTATTTAATGTATTTTAACAGTTGAAGAAAATATAAATTAATATATATATATATTTTTACTAGGGCCGTGAATGTTGACGCATTAACTCGCGTGATTAATAAAACATAATTAATTAGTTAATATTTTTTAATCGGGCTCAGGTGTCCTGCCGTGCAGCTGTGAGATCAGCATAATAAAACTCCGTCTAAAATAGACCTAAACTTTTTTCTACATTCTGTAATTGGGAAAAAAGAAAAAAAAATATCAGGAAAAATGTAAATAAACAGCAGTGCTCTTAGGAGAGAAATCACATTTTTTGCAGAGAATTTTCAGTTTTTGCATAATTTTATGTCTAGTGTGTGAATACAACCTAGAAAAATTACTTAATAAATGTAGTGTCACCAAAGAAAATAAGCAACCAAATAAGCAAGCAGGTAGTCTTTCAAATTGAAAATACAGAAGTAAATTCAAAAGTATAAAACAGAGTTTTAGACCCTATGGGGTTCCAAAGGAATAAAAATAAACATTCTAAATGTACAATTTTGTGTGTGATTTCAAATTATGATTACCGTATTTTCCGGACTATAAGTCGCGGTTTTTTTCATAGATTGAATGTCCCTGCGACTTATACTCCAGTGCGACTTATATACGAATTTTTAATGATGAGATATGGACCGTAAGTCTAGAGTGCCCTCTTATGGTGATCTATGCAATTACTTTATTTACTTTAGTTATTCAGACGTGACACAGAGGACGAAGAATTTAAGGGATTTAGTGATATGGAGTGAGATTGCGTGCAATTAATTACAGTAAAGATACAAAGTTGATGAGTTCTTGAGGCTATAGTTAAATAAAACTGTTATGTTATATAAATGCTACACCTTTTCGTTTTTTTCATGATGCTAATATGTGAATATGTGTTGACACATATTCAGCCTGTTTTCTATTCACTTATGAATGTTATAACTTACCTTCCAGGATGATGTAATATCGTTTTTTTCAACCAGTTTGTAAAATAAATTACTTGAAAAAAATGCGACTTATACTCCAGTGCGACTTATGTATGGTTTTTTCTTCTTCATTATGCATTTTTTGGCCCCTGCGACTTATACTCCGGTGCGACTTATAGTCCGAAAAATACGGTAGATAGATTTAAGATAAGTGGCTGCCACATATTGTAACAAAAAAATAATAATAATGTTGATTAATCGCGATTAATTTTTTCCAAATTTGCTAATAATTAGTTAATTTTTTTTAATCGATTCTCTGTCCTAATTTTTACATTTCCTTAGATCATACTTACATTTTCAAACTTATTTTTTTAATCTACTTTTTTTAAACCTCACTTTTTTATTAGTTTTCTTTTCCATTTTCTGAGACAAGAACAACACTGAAACAGTCTTACGTAACACAAAAAATGAACACATTAAAAAAGACACACTAAGGAAATTTGGTTTTAACAAGCAAATGTGTCTTAAATTTCTACAACATATCTTTGTACTTTCCTTTTTCAGCATTAAAACATTTTTAATTTACTTTAATGGTCACACCTGATTTAAAAATGTAACATTTATCTGTTTTCCTTGATTTAGACAAGATAAACCTTTTTAATTTGGAACAAGACTTCATGCTTATTCTTCCCAGAATATTTTATTGATACTTCATAAATGAACATTTGCTGCTGTAGCACATTGATCTGTGGTGTCGTGGACCGAACGCACCGTTCTGAATCACTGCTGCCAAGAACATTCTTGTCAATTCTGAGGCTTCCTTTGTGCCCCAACAACAATTGGTGGAAACTGAGTCAGACACTCCTCCACCCAGTGGGCTCCCCCACATTCTGTAAAAAAACAACAGCCAGCATGTTGTCAGCAGATAAGTGTCTTGAACCGCCATCATTATGACCTAAAGAAAACAATCAACATGATGATTTCTGAAGGATTTATAATCTGATGATCCAGACAAAAACAGCCATTAAGACATTTGCTCATCAATTAAAGTGCAAAACAGACGTTTCAATTAACCTAGACCACATGACTGAGAGGAAATGTATTAGATTTTAAGGGATATGTGAAGTATTTGTCTAAAATTGTTGAACTATTAGGGTAAAAAAGTTAGAAGTGGAATAAAATATAGCAAAATAAAGAAATAAATAAATGTGTGACAATTAAATTAGAGGGGAAAAAAGTTATATTCTGTGAGAAAGGCATTTTTTAAAAAAAAAAAAAGGATCTGAACTCAAGTTTTTGAGTTTGTTTTTTTTTTTTTAAGAAAAGTGGCATCTCTGTTGGCAGGAAATGCATGTTTCTCTGAAATTACAGTTGCACAGAAAGCCAGAACAATGTATATTTGTTTAAGAACTATTTATTTAACCCCTGTGCTATCTTTGGGGTCCAGATAAGCCCACCCTTACATTGATGTGTGAGTAACTTTCAATCCACACTGAGTATTAAATGATTTTGTTTTCTATGCACAAATAAAATGACTCCTCCCACTGCTAAGCAGTCAGCCTGTAAGATTTATTCTCTATCAAAACCAACACAAAATAATTAAATGTGAATGCATTTATTTGTTTATTTATTAAAACACACATATTTTAGACACACGTTAAACCAAGACCCAGTTTAGGTGCTTTATAAATAAACTTTATTATTATTATCTTTGTCATTTGTTTGTAATTAAAACTTTCAAAGTCCAAGTCCCCACTATTGCTGCTACTACTACAATGATAATAATGTCTACAAAAACAAATAATTAAAAAAGGTACTGAGAATTAAATGTAAAAATATAAAATCAGACATTTTTATTCTGCAAAAGCTATTGTTTGAGACAAATGCTGCCCTTAAGTGGTGATAACATGCTACAGCATGTTCAGGTGTTCTGTTTCTTTTCCAGGAACCAAAAGAGTTGCATCAAGAACAAAAAACAAGCAGTAGTTAGTAGATTTTTGTTAATATTTTTTAAATAATCAAAAACTACTAAGACTCTTTGTTATAATAACAGGGGTCAAAGTGAACTTGGTTCTCATTTAAGATTACGATCCCAACCTAAATGATTCACTTGTGTAATGATGAGTTTACACATATACTATCATAATCTGGCCTCAATCAAGAAGACAGAAACTTGTGCTGATTTTTCAGGCAGAATGCCCTCAAGCAGCTTGAACTGTGAGAAAGCAGAACAGGTTTATTATTCCAGCTCACCTCAGAGGAGAAAGTTATTCATGCCTCCAGAGCACTGCATGATTTAAAAAATGATAACCTATGCTTTTTATTACCTATCTTCGTTTATTTTTTACAACTACAACAATTAAGGACTATATTGTGGCTTTAAAAATGAATTGCTTTCCTCCAAATGATAATATACTGTTAAATAAGACTTGTTTTTTTTTTTTTCATTCTATGCCTGAAAAATAGAAAACGAATAACAGAAGTGCCAATAGGTCTGTTCTGCAAAAGTTTCCTCCTCTTCAGTTTCATTTTTAAACATTGACTCCTTCAGTGAGAGAAAGCTCCAGGCTCAGCTTGATGACACAAGTTCTTCATAGGTTACAGAATGATACTGTTGTGTAGAGTAGACACAAGCATCCAAATCCAGCGGGACAAAACTAGCAAATACATTCCCTCTGACATCTGGAGAGGTTATGTTTAAACAATCTCAACTTTATTGGACAGTTTTTACATTTTTTTCTGTCTAGAAACAAACAAAGCAGAGAAATCTCTTGTTTCTGTCGTCCCGGTTGTGAATCAAGATAAAACTGCAGCTGGTTTCAGATTAACGACATGAGAACTGTGTAAATCCTTTGATGACACCAAACCTGTTAGAGCATGAAACTGTCTTTGGCAGCATCTTTGAAGAAAAAAAATCATATCTTACAGATCATATTACCCAGAAATGTACTCCAAATACATATATTAAAATAATGCATTTTTGTTTATGCTTTTTATTAAGACAAATATGATTTATTTTAGAGGTTTAGAAGGTTTTGAGATTTACAATGAGTTCAAACTTTCCTCATTACAGATTTATTTGCATTAAATTATATTTTTACTGATTCATTGTGTCAAATAAGTCATTATATTCCAGTAAAATTTGAAATACTTGGTCTTATCACTGATATTAAGGTTGTAATTAATTCTTTTTTTGCAGAGGAGCTGCCTGTCATGCAGCAACATCACCAACTGGCACTCTGAGGAAAGATCGTATAGGAAAATTTCTATGGAAAAAGGTTTCCTGGTGTTTTGATTTTCAAGAAAAAGTTCTAATATGAGATTGATGCTGTCCTCCTTAAAGATGCGTGTTTTTGTTATTGAAACAAGAACTAAAACAGTGTAGGAGCAACAAAAATGTTTTAAAGAAGAATGTTTTCCATCTTTATGGTCCTCAGAAATTTGGGTGTTTTGAATCGACACTTTTTTCATAAAGAACCACTTTGATCTGATCAGAACCGAATTATAAAAACTTTGCAAAACTATAAATTGAAATAACTAAGTAGGGGTGGGATTAAATAAATTCGCTTCTTCCCACTCCTTTTCAAGCAATCAGTCAAACTCAAGACTTTAGTTAATAAATACTATATTCAATGAATCAAATGCAACATAAGAGTGTCTTTGTGTTTATTTGTTTGTTTTTTTAATTCTCAAATCAATGCATTTCATTATTTCTGTAATGTGTTTGAATTTATTTTGTCCTGTATTGTGCACAATCTATGCATAAAAAAAACAACATCAATCAATTTAACCTACCTAAAACATTTTAACAGTATTCAACTTTAAATTCAAGCCAAGCCTGTTGACTTTGAAAAAATCTAAGGTTTTGTGAGGAAATTGTTGACTTAAAACCGCTCCATGACCATGCAGCCCCAGTTTGGAGCACCGTTCCTTCAAATCTGCCCCACGAGAGCAGCCATTTTTTGATTTGATGGTTTCGCTGTGAACTAATACTAGATTGAAAAATCAGATACAAACCCTCTGAATGTGAATCTAAGACCTGATTATGTGGAGGTGCTGCAAAACACAGCCTTAAAGGAAGATGATGTCTCTTATTTTGAAAGGAAGCATAGGGGGAACAGCAAACTCTTATGTGTTTAATCATTTTTCTCATGTTTAAATGATTAAACTTAGAGCATTAAATGGAACTAACAAAGTTTTGATTATTTTAGATTTTAATCTAAATGTAAATGTGGTGCACCCAAAAATGTGCATCCACATTTGGTATTTTATTTTGAAAGCCATTCAGTTCTAGTAATTAAAATATAATTTA
>NC_050533.1:18554559-18619075 GCF_002922805.2 Oryzias melastigma
AAACTCTAATAATCTTTGAGTTTTTCCTTCTCTTGTTTGAGCAGTTTTCTCCTCTTATTTGTATTTATTTTAGTCCCCATTTTTTATTTATTTATTTCGTCTTTCCCTACATCTGGAAGTAAGATCCCACTCATGCACACACACATGGTACCACATGTATATTTCCCTCAGGCTTGTACAAGAAACATGGTAGCAGGTTTACACAAGCAGGAAACACAAAGACAACCATCCAATCACTTAGGCGAGCGCACATCCAATAATAACCCTTGATTTTCTAACATCACTCCTTTTTAGACACATCCATGTTTAACTTTAGCTGTAAAGTAGTCACTACATTTTTTATGCAAAATTTATACTTTCTGTCAGGGGTAGACAGAGAAATATTGACAACAAAAATCCACCTTAGACTAATAAAAATAATTAAAAAAGTGGGAAATATGAAAAAAAGTTGATGTCCCTCCATTTTATTACCACAAATGTCAGAATTAGACTCAGATAGGGTTAAATTATGTCTTTTCAGAATCCTTTATGTCGTTTTGAGCAACTGAAACTCACGATCAACATTTTGCTGATGATGCTTTGTTATCTTTGTGTTTGTATGATCTATTAAACTTTTATGTTTTGCTGCTCTGTTTGTCTCATGAACCTTAAATGCAAATTATGTCCAAATGAATTCTTTGACTCAGTGCTTGCCTTGACTCGCCAAAGCTAGTTGCCCCCCACATTCTCAGCAGAGAATGTTTTACCACAAAGACAAAACCCAAACCCTTCTGTATGAGGTGGGAGTGGATGGAGCGATCCAGCGCTTTCATTTGCTTGTGGTTTTTGTGGAAGCCAATTTGATTGTCTTTGCTGAAATATTTTTGTAACAAAGATTATACGTAAAGTTTTTAAACTTTTGTTGTTGTCATAATGTTATGGTGTACACGTCAAAATTTCAGAGCAAAACAGACCCAGATACTCGTAACCCAGAAGGACCACGGAAGACAGATGGAGATAGAAAGTCTTTTTATTGTCCGTGGGGAGTTTGTCGAACTGTAGCCTTCAGAAGAGTACTGTAGTGAACTGGAATCTGTGTATGTAAAGAGGGGATGAGTGATTCGGATCAGGAATAGCAGAATGAAGATCCAGGAGGTGAGTGGAGCTGATGATGGTGTGGCGTGAACAAAGGTAGATTTCTTGATGTAAAAAATCCAGACAGGTTGATGGGAGGGTTAGACCCAATTTGGCACGTGGGATGAAGAACCTTAAGCAAAGCCGTGTGACTAAATAACTACAAAAACACAAGCTGAAGTAAGGCCAGAGTACTGCACCAGAGAAGGAAACAAACTGGCGATGGATGCTGGAGCAGGTCCCTCTTAAATAGTGGTCTGAAGATGAAGTGCCGTTTGCCAACAGCTGAGTCCAATCAAGAGGTGGAGCAGGAGCGCAGGTGCACCATGAAACTACATGCATGCACAAGGAGAACATGTAAACTACACACATGTCCACACACATAAAAAAGTAAAAGAATGTTCTTATTGTACTTCAACAAACATTTAGCCTATGATGTTCAGACTGCACAACCAGGGAGGGGCTTCTGGAGCATGTCCACCGCTTACAGTTGGAGGAGGCTTGTTGGGAAATGTCATAGCGGCGCAAATTTTGCTTCAGACTTTTTCTTTCTCAGCTCTGTTCCGATATATGAAAGACTTGGTATCATGAACTCCATCCGGACTCAAACCGGAGTTATTAATTTCTCCTCCATGATCACATTTTCAAACGGTTGGCACTTCCAGTAATTAGAAGGGACGGCATCCATACATTACTACCAAATCCAAGTCTTTGATCGGTCCAACCTGGTTAAAATGGCAAAGTGCTTGTACATCGAGCCCGTTTAGAATGTTTTGAAGATGGAAGCCTAAAACTTGCCTAGAGCGGTGTGAACATAGAATGTGAGCACCAACCACTGTGCTACAGTGCCACCCAGCAGGAATCTTTTATATCCTATTTTCAAAAATAATTTACCAATGGAAATGTGTTAAAACTAGTTAGTGACATTCATCCCACTTCACAGTGTCTGACTCAACTAACTTGCATCTACCCACACCTGTCATCTAAAGTTTGTTTTTTACCATCTCTCAACTCTCACCGTCTCTTAACTAGAAAGCTTAAATATTACCACATCTCCCCGGGCTTAGCTTCACTGCACTCATTCATTTTAGAATTAATATAAGGCCCTTTTATTTTTTTAAATCCTTACATGGTTTAGCATCTGTTTAGCTCCAAAACTCTGGAACGATCTTCCAATTCCTGTAAGAGAGTCTTCATCATTGCCTGTTTTTAAGTCTTCTCTTAAAAACCACTTTTTTCACTTGACTTTTAATACTCAGTGAAGAGGTTACCACGCTTGTATCCCTAAGCTAGTCCATAACAAGTCTTGTCGACACAAAATGGAGATTTGCAACGTGAAGCTTTTAAATCTACAACCAAACCGTGGTACTATTATGCTGGAAAGTCCTTTTAATCAATTCAACCAACTTTTTTTCACAAATATGTAATTATAAAAGCAAAAGAGAGTCCATTCAGTACAAAAATTGTATCATAAATGAGAAGATTTCAAAGGAAAACAATTGAACTGCACTGCAGATTCATGCTGTTTATTTGTCCATCAACTGAAAACACAATTCACACATTTACAGTGATGCCTTTAGTAACTTTAACCACAGCAAACCTGATGTGGAATGTGCTGAAAGGAGAGAGACACCTGAGGGTGTAGAAACGTATTTGGCTGTGTTGTGTTAGCTGAAAGCCAAAGTGGTTTCCAGATAATTTTCCTTCCACCTTCATCTCTTCTCCAAAAATTCTTTTCAAAACTATTATCTTTAATCATAAATCAAATCATTGAACACTTTAAAACTTGTTTTAGCTTTAACCACTAACTTTGTTTTCTTTTATGTAACATAGTAAAAACAAAACAAAAAAACCTTGGAAGTTGTCTCTTCTTTTTTTTACAATTCAAAAGCATTCAGACAAAGTTTGCACAGTCAGCAGTCCTATATTTGAACTGTGGAGATTGCATTCAGCTAAAAATACCAACTTTTTATGTCTTTTTTCCAAAGGAACAGCCCATCCCTCCTTTCTGCTTCAGTTAAGTGTACATTGCAACATACATCCACTGGAAATGGAGAGAAAAGTACAGTTCAACTGTTAAATATTTCATTTTTTTGAAGTTTGGGATATAATTGAACACTTTTCTTGTACCTCTGACTCCTGAAGGGTCATTGTTTTCCCATCTGACAGCTGTTGGAAGACTTCTGTAAAGAAACACACATTCCAACTACTCAAACAAACAAATAAAGGAAGAAATTTATCTAAGAAAATACGCTGCGCTTCACTTACTGCACATGCATTCTAAGCGCAGGATGAGGCTGATGAAGCTCTCCAGAGTCATGTGACCAGAAGATGCACCGTAGCGCAGAGCCATCAGATTCAGCAGCTCGTCATTGACCTTTATTCCTGAAAAATGACACATTACCAGGAGAAGAAGGAAAAACTTCTTTCAGGTGGATGCTGGGGAACCTGTGATCTCTATAGGCAGTTCAGTCAGTTGCAGATAAGAGTTGGGATTTGATCAAGCAAATGTAAAATGAAAGGATTCAAATATAAAAACTGAATTCTCCTATGACTCTGTTGTAACTACGACATCAATCAAACATGCTGTAGTGATAAAAAAAAAATACAATTAGAAAATGTGTCACTTTTAAAAGGATTTGAATTCATTAACTCAACAGTTACAAAACAAGAAAATTTAGTTTCTGTTTTACTGACTTTTATTTTATTTGTCTGAACTTTGTGTTGTTATAATTGTGCATAATTTCTGTAACCTTTAACTAAAGTCTTTTTTATCTAACTTTTCTCTTCTCCTGAGCTCTAAACGTTTTTAAAAGTAAAAGGGATTAAAGGAAGTGAACTGTATCTTATTGTTTCAGCATGTTTACTTTGTGGTCAATTCTTGCAGGGGGAGGGACTTCTGGGTATTGACTTCCTCTGTGGCCAGATTCTTTTGCTCAAATGTGGCCTTTAATTTTCACTGTTATCTACTTTATTCTTTTTTTATTTATGTTTCTTCAGATTTGGCTTTTTTTTTAATTCTACACAAAATTCACAGTGTGGATGTAGTTTACAATCCACTTTTTCTATCAATTAATTGACTGCACCAAAACAGTAGTAGACCACTTGAGTGTACAAACAATGGTTCAGACCAAACAGCTCAGTGTGAATGAATCCCATAATAGTTGTGTACTTTTAATGTAATTCAGTTAAACCCTGGAGAACCAAATAATTTACTTTTCTGCACTTTTAAGGTTAATTTGACTATGTTTATGTCTTGCAAAATGTTAATAATAATAAGTTAAAAATGTATAATAAATATAAAAATAAAAAAACAGCTGCCACATTTGACCGCGTTTGTTCTCCAGGATTAAACGATAAAACAGTATAAGTATTGTGGAAAAGTTACTGTCATTAACCTTTTTACTTCTAACTCTGATTAAAGTTCTCCAAGGCTGCAGTTTCCAGCGGAGGTGGAGTTTCACTTTGACCCACTTCAATCACAAAACAGCCCAGGGTTATCTTGGTTGACACACTTTTGTAGTTTTATGACGTTAAAAGGTCATAACTCCAGCTGAGAACAGGCGTGGCTCACTGAATGAGTCAATGGAAAAAGGAGAAATGTTAGGAGTACCTGAAGCTACTATAGCATTTCTCAGCTCACTGAGAGAAAGAGTTCCTGTTCGGGAGACGTCTGTGCGAAAGAAAATGTCCTGCACAAAACACACATCATTAATGTTACATGTAAGGTTCAAGGGGAAAAACAGCAGCAATTATGACTTTTTAACTTTCTTATAAGTGATTTTGTTACCTTGAATGCAACAACTTTGTTCCACAGTCGCACAAACTCTTTGCTGTTCAGTCTGCCTGTTATTGATGACTGACAAATATTAAGGAAATGTGAACAAAATTTACAAAGCAAAAACACAGGTCAGGAAAATTCATCAGCCTCAAAAGTCAAATGCAATTGTAAAAAGTTTCAAGTGACCAAAGCAGAAACTTACATATTTGATGCTGATCTGAGATTTTAATATATAACAAAACAAAAATCAAAAACTTACTTTCATATTTATTTGTTAAACCTTTTCTTGTATTTCATGACTTTGAATAAGGATGTCCTCACTATTCTTTGTCAAAATAAAACAAGAAACATAAGTAGTTTTTTTTTTTGTTTGTTTTTTTTTGTAAAATATGAATATTCATGGGATACATCCATTAATGCAACCATACTGCGGCAGGCATCGATGCTGAATCCTCCAGATTTTAAGTCTCCTGAAAAAAAAAAGAGCATAAGTAGAGATAAGCTTTGAGCTTTTTTAATGGAGAATTCAGAAGCCAAACCTTTCAGGATTTGGTCATTCAGGATCTTCTGGAGCTGCTCCGGATCCACTTCCTCATACTGGAAAGAAAGAAAGAACCGAATTTAAGTTTCTCTTGACAAAAACTTTAGAGTTCATCCTTACTTGATTCCAACGTATAAACTTTTCTAGTTGTTTTCAATAATGTGCTTTGTGACAATCTTTTCTCACTCATATAGAAGAAACAAAAGTACATTTTTATGTATGTCTCTCAAACAATAAATGTCAGCAGCCTGAATTTTTATTTTGTTTTATCTGAAAGAGATGTCGCTGACAGTTATGAGGTTAAAACAATATTTAAAAAAAGTATATGTTCCCCCAAATGAGCAAAAAACAGCTTTTTTTAGCAAAAAAACAAACTTAATTTTATATTCTTCTGTATCCCAGGTCTTTATGTTGATTACCTTGTTAGAATGTTGCCTGAAAAAAATGTCCTTTTTTTCATCCTCTTCTGAATTTTTGACTCTTTTAGTCTGAAAAATTAAAAACGGATATTAAACCAATTGAAGAAAAATGAAATATTTAAAAACTTCTCTTTAAACAGCGTGATGCACCTTTTCAAACATTTGGTTGTCATAGTCTCTGGAGTTTTCACTGCAGAGAAAGACATTTATTGAACATAATTCACTTTTCTCCTGTCTCAGGCGTGATGAAAGTGTGAGCATACAAGCCGTGGGTCTCGATCTTGGAGTGGATGGTCAGGAGGAAGGAGGCGCTCTCGTTGGGTTTGAAGGTGGACGGAACGATCAGGTACTCTCCGGGTTTCAGCCTGATGAATTCCATCACTTCACGGGCGTTCATGAAGATTTTCGTCTGGGCCACAGGTCGGTGCGTGCTGAAGAACGAGGCCGGGAACTTCCCAACCTGAGCTTTGTACTGAAGAACCAAACAAACATGTTGCTTTAAAACATGATTTGAAAACGTGAAAAAAATAAAAACAAGAATGTTTCTTACTTGTTGCGTCACCTTGACAGAGAAACCAATGTGTTCCGAGTCAGAGTCAAAGAGAAAATAACTTAGTTAAAGCATGTCGAAATAAAATAGAATCACAACAATTTGAGTAAATTAACACCAAACTTAAACATTTTTCATTTTATCCAAAATACAAATTTGGCAGAGAACTAAAACAGCTCACTGCAGATAGTGGAATTTGTCCCAAAAAAAAAAACTTTTATTAAAATGAATGCTAAAAAAAGAAAATGTATTCCTGCAACTCATCAAAACTTGCAGAAAAAACAATTAATACTGCAGCTCTTTCGTTCTCAGACATATATCTGGCAAAGTTTGCTGCCTGATGAAGATTTTTGTTCCTATTGCAACATTTGAAAGGATGGAGAATAATATTTAAGATTTTCGGCACAAGGTAACCTGTCTCCTCCTTTTGGATGCACCAATATATGTGCTAGAGGTGCCAAAACTTAAAAGGAATTTTAAAAGTCTTAAGTAAATTATTAGTCTAGATTGTTAAAACAAAAGTTTTGATATTGGTGTATAAGTATCAATCAATCTTCTTTATATATCACTTTTCGAAAAAAAAAAAAAAAAAAAAAACAAACCGATTCTTGTTTTACAAACAAATAATGGTACAATCTGATTAAACTGTTTGGAGAAGCTAAAAATAAAAGAAAATAAAACAATTCTAAATATGCAAAAGAAAACTCCAAGCATCCATATGATGTTGAATAAAAATGATAAAGAATGATTTGATAGCACTGCTATCACTGCTGAAATATTTAAAATGTTTATAATCTTAGGAGCTTTCAAAAAAGCACAAAGAATTTGAAGTTTTCCTTTAGCATAAAACAACTCAACCGTGAAGTTAAAACCAGGATTTCTAGCAGTAACATCAAGCTGTAGCTGAACATTTGGATCAAAATGGCTAAAATGAGCTGCAGATGCTGAAAACTTGGATTTCAAAAGTGTGATTATAGACATGTTTTTTTCTGATCAAGTTATCATTTCGTTTAAATTCTTCTATTAGCAGCATATCCCTTCGTTCAAAACTCAAAATGCAATTCGAATCTCAATAGTAATAATAATAATTGTTGCTGGATTGAGTAATTCGAAAATATATTTTGCAACTAGAAATCCAACATAACACTTACCTCAAAGATGGAAAATCCAACATGCAGGTTTTTCACCAGATGTCTCTTCCTCTTGTCAGGTTTTTGCATTAAAGACACTAATGTGTTTTTGTCATCGGCCTTTTCAGAATATTCTCCAGAAATCTGGACTCTAAACTGAGGATTTGTCCAGAAAGTTTCTGCGAGGAACACAAAGATAACATTTATTTCCAATTAAAAAAAGAAAAAAATACAAATAAATTACTGCTGGCAAAGAAATCTTTGTAATACAGATATTAAATATGTGTGTTTTTGGCAAAGGCCAAAGGATTTTTTTATTTTAATAATTAAAGTCTAGTAAAGTTGCACATTAATTATGAAAAGACTCATTAAAACTGTCAATTTCAATTTTTTGTCATATTCAGGCAGAAAGATGGAAGTTGCGGCTATTTTTTCTAAATGTAAAAAAGTTGTGATAGTTTTCATAAATAATTTTGAACTAAATTAGTCTAACATTTGCTGAAGTAGTTGTTTTCCCTTTATTAATTTATAAATGACTTCATTAATATGTAATTTTATGTGACCTTACAAAAAGAACAATAATATATAGTATTTTTTCCAAAGAGTGGTTTATTTTTTTCAATATTTCTTTAAATGTTTGTGCCAGAGCAACTGTAATTTTTGAACAATTACAGTATATGATCACAACATGCTTGTTTGCAAAACATACATCTACGCATCTCATAAAAGTATTTTTTTTCTGTTTACCTGGGACCACAGTGGTAGAAATGTTGGTAGAAATGTTCTAAACCGTTTAAAACTTTTTAATAGTTCTTTTTTTTTAGTTGGATGGTTAATATATTGAAATTCAATCTAAATGCAGAATCAAACCTAGAATCTCTCACTCTCAGAGGAGACACTTTCCACTTGCTGAGTCAAGCAAACTCCAAGAAGTCAAACATCTTGGAACCAGTTGGAAAATTGGGCAAAAGGTACTAAAAATAATTCTTTTTTTTACAAATCCTCTGAGATTAAGAGAAAAATAAATACTTTACTGCACTTAATAAATGAAACAGTGCAGCTCTGCATTGTTACATTCAACTTTTTCTTTTTAAACTATGCAAACACATTAATTCAGTTTAAGATAAAACAGTACAACTAGTTTATTTGTCATATTTTCAAGCAACACCTTGCAGTTTAGAAGGTCCATGTAAATCTGCTATTATCAAAAATACACTAAAACAAATGAGTTCTGCAATACACAGACATGCATTTGTATGTTGCTTCATCCATACATGAATTCTGTTTGAATATTTGATTTATTTTTAAGTTTTACATTTAGCTATTTAACATACAACATAATTGAAGCCTCTCATATTGCGGAGGTAAAGAAATCAAAGTCAACTAAGAAAAAAAAAACTGCATTGGGGCTGGAAATGTCAAGAACACACCTCTGGCTGCATGATTCACAAAATGTTTAAGCAGCTTCAATCCGTCTGCAGTTAAAAACTAATACCCTCTTGAGAAAAAACACGAGCCATTAACCAAGTTTAAATATTTGCGTCTGTGAAGAAGTGGATGTGCTCATTCGTCTGCTCACCTTTGTGGTTCATGCAGCCTCCAGCAGTCGTTCCTGGAACCCAGCGGCCTTCGTATACAGACGACTTCCACGGACCCGACGTCTCATCAAGGAAGCTCGGATCCATGCCGCAGATGTCGAGATCGCTGTAGAGCTTACAGAAGTCCTCCAGAGTCATCCTGTTAGAATCCGCAACATGTTTGAGAGCCACAACGGAGAGTTAGAGTCACATTTGGCACTTGGATTGAACGCATACCAGAACTCCCCGTCATCGTCAACAGAATGGCACTTTTCCCGATCCTGAGGGCTCACAGTTTGCCACAAAGGGGACCTATGGGACAGAGTCACACTTGAGAATTTTACCAAAGCTGCAGCCAAGTTGTGAAGGCATTCTTCTCACCGGTCGCTCCAGTCTCCGATCCACTCTCCGGTGCGCCAGGGGTTCCATAAACGCACCAGGTTTACAGGTTTCCCCCGACTCACCAACTAACCAGCAGGCAAAATGTTAAAAAAGTTGGGTTAAAATTATTCAAAAAAATGAGAATTAGTTCTAATGTAAATGTAATTATTAGCATTCTGGAATTGTGTACTTCTCAGTTGGATGCAGTACCTGCATGACACCAGTCACAGTGTAGGCGTGACCCAGAACCAGCCCGTTTGGTGATAATGTGTTAGATGAAGTCTCCTGAAAAAAATGCAGTAAATACCTCAGTAAGCATTAAAATATTTAAAGCCTAGATGTTTTTTAGACTGTCAACAGAAAAAACTGTAAAAATGCATCTTTTCATGAAAGTTTGAGAAAAAAGGCTGAGAAATCCCACTGAGATTAGATCTCTTTTCATGGGATACGAAGGACACAGAGGAAGGACATAGAAGAACATGGAAGGACATGGAGGAAGGACATGGACGTGAGATCTAAAGCCGTCAATTATTTTGCAGACTACCAAACAGAAAACATCAGTTGGCTGATCCAGCTGTTCTCTTCTTGAGTTCTCTAAAGGAGTGCCTCAAAGCTCAATTTTAGGTCCCATTTTATTTTCTATTTATGTTAATAGTTCATGTGCCAATTTGTCAAATGTCATGTACCACTTATATGCTGATGATGTGATCCTGTTGCTCCACTTCAATTGCTATAGGCTCTTGAAATCTTGCAGTCTGCCTTCTCAGCTTTTCAGTCTCGCTTGCTTTGACGGAAACTGATTTCTGTTAGACCAGGACTTGTCTTTTCAGACACGTTGCAAATGATATCTGTAATCTGAGGGGGAAGCTTGATTCTACAGCAGAAATAAATCCTGTTCGTGCTTGTAAACCCCTGATGTCTACAACCTTTTTACCTTTGGTGAGATTTTATGTATGAATGCCTCTAGAACTCTTTGTTTCATTGTGCTCTATAAAACTCTTCTTGGGTTTGTTGTAACTTATTAAGGTTCTCTTCAAAGGTCAAGAAGCCACGATACTCTTTGTCCAAGTGACTTTAGTCATTTGCTTGTTTCCCGTGTCAGGACCAACTTTGGAAGACAAATGGTAAACGTCGTGTACTCTTACAGAACGCTTTACAGCCACAGTCCCATTCACATGTTCTTATATTTCTGCTAGTGCCAACCTTTAACCACTAGGAATAATGTTCTGTTGCATCTTCTGCTGCATTTTCTCCTGAGAAAACCCGATAAAGATGAAACTAATTTATTCTATTCCTGTAAGTATTCTGTGCTCACCACATTAGCAAATATAGACCACAATGCATTGCATTCGAACAATTTTTGCACAAAAACAAAAATGTATTTAATGTAATTCTTAAATAAACCATCCACATGTTGATCATAAGAACACAGTGTAGTGAGAATAAGATGTTGTGAAATGTTCATATTCATTCGATTTTCACTTGGTGAAATTGATGAGGTCATATCCAGCGTAGAGAAAAACAAAATAAATGTAGAGAGCATGGTGTCTGAAATGCTTTTAAAACCCAGGTAGTTTAGTAGTTAGGGATTAGGGAGGGAATTTACCCACAGAGCTGTCACAATCAGACAGGGGGATCGGGGGCGGAGCTACTCAGTTTAGCGCTAATAGCCACACCCACCCAGAGAAGTTTTTGGAAACAGAAGTTTCAGATCAGCATAAAAAACGGCTTTTTAAGACATTTAGGTTGTGGTATTTTGGTTTAAAACGTTATAAACTTAATGAAAACATCCCAGGGAACAGTTTTTTTATATAAAAAAATTGTCACAGGGGACTTAAAATAGTTTTATTGTGTTTTTACTTCCTGACCTTCCATTGTTAAAAGGTTTCATTTTTATAACACATTCCTCAAACTTCTTGGTCAGGTCCCCCTCAATAAAGAGATCCTGATGCCAATGGGTCTTTCTCTGCCTAAATGAAGGTTTAAAATATAATTAATCACAGATTCTAAGAACACCCATTTTATATGGAAGTCAGTGTTTGACCAAAATGGGAAAGTTCAACTTTTCAAACTACTGAAAGAAAGTTAAGCAGTTCTGAAATCCCACACTGGACTTCTGACTGTTTTGACCTGATATAAACAGTTAAAACATTTCAAAGACATAAAGGAATTTTATTTATCTCTAAATAATTCTGAAATGGCAATTATTTTTAATTATTTTAATTATTAATATGTGTGAGACATAATTAGGATAACCTGGCCTATTTGAGATGCTCTGGACTGAATTGGATTATAATTGTTCTTTTTAAAGGTGAATGATAATGCTTTTGCTTTTTGTAGCATCATGAAATGACTTTGACTATATGAATAAACTAAACTGAATAACAAATACAGCTATTGGGGATTTTTTTCTTATTATAATCATTGAAATATCAAACATTGGTAAACTAGTTGCCAAGCATGGAGGTGGTAGAGTAATAGTTTGGGCTTGTTTGATTTTTTTAGAGGCTGATTAGAGCTTGAACTTCCCTGTATACCAGAAAGAGGTATTAAACTAGAAGTAGAAGTCAATAACTTCACAAGACCGAGAAGTCATGGAGATCTGTAAACAAACAAACGATTATTCTACTTAAGCAGCTTTCAAAGAAACAACAGGAGAGGCTTATAGCAGCAACGAGACATTGCTGTTTCTTTTTCAACTTATTTGCTTGAAGTGTTTCATACAGTTTCATGTGTCTGGGATGAACAAGATTAAGTCTTCTATCATACCAGGACATGTCAAACCTCGATCTGGCAGCTTTCATGTAATTGTAGAGCCAGTTCATGTCACGCTATAGAAACATCTCAAACAAGATAAGACAAGTTTGGAAAAAAAGTTGTGTCCTACAGGTAGACATGTGGTTATGAGGATCGGGGTTTGTTCACTTTCAGAGGCTGCTAAGGGGGTGATTTTATCAAAATGTCAGAGACTTAAAAAGTTCTTGTTACTGATAAATAGAATGATTAGTTTTACTCACCCCTTGATCTGTACCACAGCACATCAGTACTCCAGATTTTCCAGCTCTGCACATCAGCTCCCACAGATTCTGAGGAGGTTCAGACAGTCGGATGTAGATGTGGACTCCGCCTGTGAAGTCCATCATGGCCTCAGAAGGAGTTCCTGCTGTCATGTCGGTGTAGGAACCGCAAACCCTGATACAGGCAGATGTGTTCGTCTTTTATTGACATCACCGGAGCGAAGAGAGAAGTCATTTCTGAGGCAAACAGAGTCCTTACTTGGCATAGGCTTTCTCCAGCAGAGCAGGCCAGAATTCATTCTGGTTTTGTGATCGCACAAAGATTAATCTGCCGTTTATGGTGGGCAGTTTATCATCAATGACCACATCCACCCACTTCCCAAACCTCCAGAACTAAAAATACCAAGAGACGACAAAATGAAGACAATTAGAGTCGCAAACAAACTCTGAAATGTAAAACAGTGTAAAAAGCTAAAAGGGATCAACTTAAACACTTTTTCAAAATAAATTATTTTAGTACAATCTGATCTTAATGCCCATCTAAAGGGATTTTCATGACCCTTAAAATGTTTCCCTAAAAAAAAATCCAAACATTTTCTTTTTATCTTTTTTCAATAAAATATTTGTTTGCATCATTTGTTTATTTTAGTGGATTTTCTTGCACAGTTGTTTTTGTTTTTCAGGGTACAAAACATGTTGATGGAGTTGTATAGTTTTTTCTGACTATACAAATTAGTAAACTTTAACTTTAAAAAACACACTGACAAAAGTTAAATATTGGATCAATTAACAAAACTTCTGTAATTTGTTACATTAAAATTTATATTTATTCATCAAATTACAATGATGAATGGATGGTTTACTAAACATAAAAGTTAATTTGATAAAACTAATATTTTAAATGTAAAAAATTACAGAGCTTTTGTTATTTCATCTAATATTAAACTTTTTTCAGTGCAGGCCAAAAGATTTGATTTCAAATCAAGCATTATTTTACTTGCAAAAATTAAAATAAACAAACAAAAACATTAAGAAGTATTTAAATCTGTAAAAATAATAATAAAAAGGTTTTTAAAAAAAGTAATACTTTTGAAGAAAATGCTAAAAATAAATGCAGTTTTTAGGGCTGCCTTCTGTTGAAGTAGCAGCTGGAACAGAAAGGGTGGTTTAATTCACTGTATATTCATGCATTCGGTAACAGGATGGGGTAATCTGTCCCAAGCTAGTGGTCTCCTGAGACCTTCCCCCATTTTAATGTGAAATTGTTTTTGTGGAGATGACAGCCGGTGCGAGCTTTAGATGTGATCCAACTGCATATATGTGATTCACACAGAGTCCAGCAGACCTCTGTGTTTTGCATGCTGCCAGTGCAGTTCATACAAACTTGCTTCAATTTTGCAGAGCTGTTCATTTTCCTTTTTCTTCTATTTCCAAATGTTTCTGTTTTTGTTACAATTACCCTTTAACAGTAACACAATATCTTATGTATGTAAGTTGATGTAAAATTTGCAAAATATCCCCATATTACAGTGAAAAACAGTTAAGTTTGAATGCAATTGTAAATGTCTGCCTGTTCTGTGGTTAAGACCAGAGGTTTGTGACCTTTAATTATTTTTTTTACTTCCGACTTTTGACAACAGCAAGTTCTTTTTTTTTAATAAAACACATTCAGTTTCAAATCATATCCTCCTGCTGCAACATATTTACATGAATTAAAAAAAAAATCAAGTCAACCAATTGTGTGATTTAAACCTATTCTGATAATTAAACCAAAATAAACCAAATGGACATTCATCCCTAAGCTAAGGAGAAAAATGTTTTAGTTGTGATACACATTTATTGTTTTTAAAATAAAACCTGTTTTATTTTTCTTTAATCAGAGCCACATTGGAGGGGTTAAAGAGCCACATGTGGCTCTGGAGCTGCCGGTTGCAGACCCCTGCACTAGGACTAGCATAACTAGCTTTTTTTGCTTCCTTTCTGGTGTGAAAACACTATAAGAGCTGGGTCACCAGATGAGTGACACCTGACCCAACTTGCCTTTCGGCTAATCTGCATTGACTGACATGTGGGGTGTGTGTGGGAGGGTGTTGGGTGGGGTGGGTGGATGAGGTGTTTCCTGTCATCATGCAAAGCCCTTTCCACCCATTCAAGACATGGCACTGACATTTGTTGTTACCACTTTCAGGTTTTCTCTAATATGCTAATGCTGCAACCCTCCAGATCTACCATTCTACATGTGTTCTGCCTTCCCCTCCTCTCTGAGATCAGCTGACTCAGATGTTTCCTCATTGTGATTGCCTGAAAACACATGAGCAGCAGCAAGAAGAGCAGGGAGAGCTGGAGAACAGGTGGAGGGGAAGATCAGGAGGAGCAGGGCTGGGCAGCTAATGGTTATACATTAGCTTCTGGACACAGTTTGAGGCTCTTTTTATGCTTTAAAATCTTATTTGGGCTTTTTATCAGTTTTACTAGAACATTTAATTAAAATACGAATTTTTATTAAACAGTAGATTAACTAATTTAATAACGTCTATCACTGTTAAGATTTTTTCGTCTATTTTTTAAAGAACTGTGACAGATTTGTTCCGTCAGAAAATGTTTAGGAAGATTAAATTAAGCTAGTATATTTTTTTTCTACAAAACCTTTAAAGCACAAATTTAAAAAAAAGAGTTTAGAGTCTAAAAAGTTTTAATATTTACCCGGAAGTGAAACAATCCACAGTAGTTCTGGTCGAATGTTTGCTCAAGAGGAACCACCTGTTTGAAGATGTTTTTTTGGAAAGTCAGAGCTCCGATCGATGCAAGAAACCAGCAGTTTCCTGGTTTAAAAAAAAAGTACCATTAGAACAATCGCCTGTTAATCAAATAGGCACTTCACGAAAATGTGATTAAAACAATATAAGATTCTTCACCAACAGTTCCTTGACCAAAGTCAAACCTGGAGACCCCACGAACGACAAAGGAAGGAGTAGGAGCTATTTTCTGCAACAGAAACAAATAGGTGTTTTTTTTTATTTTTTTATTAAACAATTTATCTATTTTATTGCGAAATTGTAGCCAGATTGGGGTCTGTTTTGGTTATAAAGTACCATAGGAAAAATAATTTCAGAAAATAAATAATTTGGTAATTATCATCTGATTAGAACATTAAAATTCAAATAATTTAACAAACTATCCAAAAATGCTTCTGAAAAAAATGAATACAAATCTCAGCAGCACTTACTGCTGGTCTCAGCCACTCCACTCTGGCCAGGTCGGAGGGGCTCAGAACCCCCTCGCCGATGGAGCTTCTTTCAGGCGGGAATGTCTCGTCAAGGAACTTTACTCTTTGAGAGAGGCAGTAATCTGTCAGCTGCTGGAAGTCTTGGCCAAACTCCCTGTAAGGGTTTGTCAGGCTCCCGTAACCGTCTTGAATGTGACGAGCCTCCATGATGTTCAGACACACGCCGGGGGGAGGCATCGCTGCGGTTTCCTGGTTCTGACCATAGGAACAGTAGAAAAAAACACTTCAGTTAGATAATTCCTTTAGCCGGACTTTACTGTGTTTCTTAGAAAACAATAACTGCTATAAAGTTTTAAATGATCATTTTTTTTGTCACTGAACACACAGGGGATGGGTCAAACCTGGAGAATGAGATTCATACATTCTCCACATGACAGGTGCATGTACAAATAAAAGGCTTGTTGTGTTATTTTTGCTTTACATAAACTCTTTATGCATACACATGAAACAGGGAAAACAGAAGTGAGATAAATGCGTTTCGTACTTTGTCACTATTGCAATAAATAGAAGGATATCCAAAAAACTTGAATTTGATGTCCTTAAACCGTCTTATTCAGTAGCATAGTAAACACAGAGTTTTGCCATAAACACTTAAATAACAGTAGGAATTTCTGTCACATATTGTAGATCTGATTCTATATCTTTGGCGTAAAAAAGAAAGGTCTTACCTGACTGAGTCACAGGGAAACTAGGAGTGCAGAGAAAGAGTAGATGGGCTGAAAAGTGCAAGATAAAGAAAAGGCTTGGTCACCTGCGTTTATGTACCCATTTGAGCTATACCCGGACATGTAAAACACAGTTGAACAAAGTTCACCTGTGTTTACCTGCAACCCAATCCTCTCACTTCCTGCTACTGTTGGCTAAACACAGGGAACAACAGAAGAGTTTTTACAAACCACCAGTAGTATCTCTATGTGAGCACACATCGTCTGGAGGCTGCAAGTTTTGAGACCTTATCTGTTTCATCAAGTTAAACTAAAAGTAGAGGATTTTTTTGAACCTTTATTACCTTTTTCTGATTATTTAAATATTGTCTGGAATGAGTTTCCTCCAGGGCCGGGTGAGAACTCCCTTACAGATAAGGTGATGAGCCTGGTCATCAGGGAGGAGGTCGGAGTAGAGCTCCTGCTCCTCCTCATCAGGAGGAAAGTCAGGCATCTCTTTTGGATGCTTCTTGGGATACTCCCCCGGAAAATACTATGTATCACCATGGGGGAAGACCCCCTGCAGAACTGCAGAAAGTTTCTGTTGAGAAAGACGTCTGGGCCAAAGGAGACTGCTACACAAGCAACCCCACTCTGGATACATGGTAAGCAATGGAGGGATATTCATTTTCGTTCAATTTTGATCAATAAATAAACTTTATTGATCCCAAGGCCAAGGGAAACTAGTGGTAGAGCAACACAGAATAATAATTGTAGTGATTGATCAAAATAACCTTAATTTTTAGCATTTTTATTAGAACATTAAAATATTCCTTTTAAAGTTTCCCTATGATATATATATATATATTTATATATATATATTATTTTAAAAAAAACGTAGTGTTGTTGTAGTGTTTTAATTATGACTATGAAGTTCTTTACCAAAACCTCACAACCTAAATGTCTTAAAAAGCCATTTTTCATGTTGATCTGAAGCCTCTGTTTCCAAAATCTCCTCTGAAGGGGCGTGGCTTTTGAAGCTGAGCTGAGTAGCTCAAATTTTCCAACATTTGCAGCCCTGCAGCCATAAGTATTGTATGAAACTCTCTTAAAAAATCCACCGGCCAGTGGCTAGGCAAGCTAGCTGGGCCAGATGAGGGTTTAGTGCATGTCCAGCAGAGCTGTTGTGATGGAAAGAAGATCATTCATTCAAACAGAGTCTGTCTGTGACAGTTTGATTGACAGATTTAAAAGAAGAAATACTCAAAATGAGATGATTTCTTATTGCTTTTGTTCTCTTTCCTAAGAAAAATGCCACACATACACAACTTAAGAAACATGATTTTCATCAGAGGGGACTTAACAATAAATATGTTTAAGATGAAAAGAAAAATTTATCCTTTTTAGATATTTATTAATTTACTTAAACTAATCTTTTCTGCCACTGCCTCTAAAACTAACCCCAAAAGTTGCATTTAATCCTTAAGACATTTGTGCTGAAATGCTTCTGACAAAGTGAAAGCTCCCTTCAATATGCAAATGTTCACACGTGCAGACATGCATGTGTGAACATTTCTGGTTCCTTTATGGAAACATGACTTTTGAGTAGACGTGTCTTTGGTTCTTTTTTATTCTGGGCAGCTCCTGGCTTGTATGTTGATCATGTATGTTTTTTTTCTACTCCGACAGGGGTTTTACACAAGTCTGAACAGCACCACTGCTTTTCTCCCATTCTTTTTTTTTCTGGCAGTTAGTAAAGACTAAACTCATGAAGGACTACCTTGATGACACAGAAAGCCTGGGGCACTCACAGGTACTATAAAGGCACCGAAGCAATTCAGAATGAGCAAACACATTTGATAGACTTCAGTCTTTCTAGGAGCACAGTTTAGCCTTGGAAGGTGAGAAACTTTTTTATTTTTTTGCACTAATAATTCGTGGAAACCTTAAAGCAGTGTTTACTTGTATAGAAATATAACTTTGGAAATGCGATGCTTGCCTATGTGGTTCTTTTTGAGAAAAAAAAAAACTCATTTTAAACCGTAAGGATACAGTGAACCACGACAGGTTAAAAACTATTACTTGTTCTGTGACAGCTCAAACAAACTGCAGCAATGCCTGCTCCGGGTGTGTGCATGAACATCATCAGTCAGCGCCACAGGAAGGACGGCTGTGGGACCCCCAACAATCCTGAGAAGTTTCTCAACCAAGACTACAAGCAGCTGAGAGAGTTCTGTCTCATCAAGGGCGTGAGGTACATCGACGACATGTTTCCCCCTGACAGCCGCTCCATCGGCCAGGGGATCCTGAGTCCTTCCGACATGGGCCAAGTGAAGTGGCTGAGACCCATGGTGAGCCATGTTTCAAAACACCAAATTTAAGTAGTTGAGATTATTTCACAGTAAAGTAAATTGTTGTAATTTATGCACTTTAAATGAAAGTAGGAATTCATTCAAAATTCAGTTTATGAGAAAAACATTAAAACACATTAAACTTGTTGCAACTTTTTGTTGCAATAAACTTGAACAAAAAGGCAACATTAATATAGAAAACAAATTCTAAAATTAAACTGAGATTTAAGATTTTTGTTCTTTTTTTTTACTTTGCTGCAGAAATATGTTTTTTAATATATATTTTTAACTCATTGATTAAATATGTGTGTTATATATATATATATGATAAAAAAAAATGTTTTTCTAAAATATACTTTGTTTTCTTTTATTACATTATTATGTGAGTGTTTCTGGTTTTGATGATACATTTTTAGGAAACTTGTTTTGCCCTTAGCTTTTTTTAAGTTGTTCTTAAACCTTTGCACATAAAAAAATGCAAATTCTGCACAAAACAAACACAAATGATTTTTAACAGTAATCGTTCAATTGTTAATAAAAAATAAAGAGCTGTGTAAATCCTGTGCTCAGATCCGGTTCTACTGTTTCAGAAAATTGTTCCTAATGCCGCGTTTGTCGTGGACGGAGTGTCACGGTTTGACTTTGGCCAAGGATTGGTTGGTGAGAAAATCACTTCTTTCTTTTATAATCCCTTCATGTACAACAGATTGTTTGTTTAACAAAACGATCTCCAGAGCGTGTTTGGACAAGATGTTGAAAGCAAAAATAAAAGGAGGGGTTGAAAGGATTTTGTGTGGGTACTTACATAATGTGAATTATGCAAGTGAGAGTTTCCAAAGATTCATTGGTGCAAATATAATAACTTGGAAAACAATTGTACAATTTAAAACTAAACTTAGTTTTTGGTTTTAAGGCATCAGCTAATTAAAAACATTTCCATCTAGTTTCAAATGTCAAACTGTCTTTATCAAGCTGTTGGTTTACCTTGAGGAAGGGTTTTTACCTTCTGTCTAAGAGAATCTTTCACGTTTTTTACAGAGCTGTAAACTTGTCAATAAATGTTTTACTGTTCTAACAACCGACATTTATGCTGCCAAACAGGGAACTGCTGGTTTCTCGCCTCTATCGGATCTCTGACCTTCCAAACCAACATTCTGAATCAGGTTGTTCCTCTGGAGCAAACGTTTGATGATGACTACTGCGGACTGTTCCACTTCAGGGTAAATCAGTAACAAACACCTTTAATTCACACATTATTGTTTCATCAATATTACTCTGTTTTAGACAATACTAAGTGTTTTTGATTGTATGAATAAATTAAATTAATCTTTAAATTTCTCTATGTGATTATCAGAGCGCTTTACAACAGTTCAAATTCAGTATAAAACTGAATGAAATAATAAAACTGTCAACCAAAAAAAAAAAAAAAATCTCAACAACCAAATAGGTGAACCCTAAAGCCACATATTACAAGATAGAGAAAACTGGTTACTAAAACATATTTAAAAGATCACAATTAATCTCGGACGAGCCCCCAATTTATGTTACACCCCTGTCTAGGGGCTTTTAAAAGGATGTAACTTAAAGGTAGAAAAAAAATGAAATATACCAACAACTCAAAAGCTCCCACAAACAAACTCAGGCTGAAAATAAGCTGGAAATGTACAGTATTTACATAAAAACTTAAACTATACAAAAAAAAAAAAAAATACGATTAACAAAGTCTCTAGCAATAGCCAAACAAAATAAATGCTGTGCTGTTGCCAGCTGCTGGGGGGCACTAACAGATGATGTGGCGGTATTTGAATGCTGATCTGAAGGTCCTCGTCTAATCAGGTGCTCCAGACGATTCGGGAACCAGTCTGCAAACAGATAGGACTGGAGAGAAACGAGGAAAGACAGAAAAGCTCCCACTGCAGATAAAAGAAAAAAAACAGCAAAAGTTCAAACAAAACAGAATACATGGCCTTAGCTGTAATGACCTGTGAGTCTGCAAAATGTATGAAAAGTGTAGAAGGCTATTGAAAAGTATGAGATTTAAAAGAACTAAACATACACAGGTACACACAAACAGCCAATCAGAGCAAGGGATGTTAGCATGAATGATACTGTATTAAATCTCCCAGCATCATGACAAAAGATTTCCAGGCTCTTGTTCTAATTAGTGACATAAAATATCCATACTTTTTTATAGTCATTTCTCTTAGGTCTTGTATTATGTTGGACAGTTTTACATTTCACTACAAATTGTAATATGTGTGTATGTGACAGATACAATTTGAATGTGTATCTGTCAACAAAAGGGAATAATTTTCTGACTTTAGTTCTGGAGATTTGGAAGATGGATCGACGTCGTCATTGATGACAAGCTCCCAACAATCAATGGCAGGTTGATCTTCGTCCGCTCCAAAGACCCAACCGAGTTCTGGCCTGCTTTGATGGAGAAAGCCTATGCAAAGTATGTTCCCCCAAACAAGTTAATTATTTGACCATTTAGTTTGTTGAAAACAATCCAACTCCTCTTTGTCAGGGTTTGTGGCTCGTACGCGGACATGAATGCTGGCACTCCTGCAGAGGCTTTGGTGGACTTCACAGGCGGGGTGCACATGTATGTGCAGCTGACCAATCCCCCCGCAGACCTGTGGGAGCTCATGTGCAGAGCTGGACGGACAAAGTCACTGATGAGCTGCGGCACTCCACAAGGGGTGAGCACTCCTTATTTTTACCAGGAACACATTCGTGAATTCCCAAATGGGGTTTTGACATTGGCAGACTGGATGCTCCACTGAAAGTACGTAAGTCACATGTGTCAAAGTCAAGGCCCGGGGGCCGGATCCGGCCCTCCAGATCATTTTATTTGATTGTTATTAACGGTCCGATGTTATCTTGCACTTACTAACTTATATAATTTTGACAAAATATATTTTTAAGGAGAACAAAATATTCAAAATTATTTAAGGTTTAAATTGATTTATTTTGGTATAAATATTCCTGTCTGTTTTCATTCATTGTAGTGATAAAAAGTTACATTTTTAAAGTTTTGAAAAATGTAGATATATATTTTTACCCTGTTCGCCCCGTGACCTAAGGTGTGTTTTGGATTTTGCCCCCTGCGTGATTGAGTATGACACCTTGAACTTAAGAGATTAAAGAAAGTAGTTTAAATACTTTTATTAGGTGCAATGACCTGGTAAAATATACTCCTGGAAGACAATAAGTAGAACGATTTGACCTTATTTAAAAAAAAAAAAAAAAAGTTGTCCCGTTTGTCTTGTCCTCAGCAACACGTTAAATTTAAATTTTGATTACATGACAGACAATAAAACTGATAAGTTGCCTGCAAATTAACTCAATAAAAACCACCTGGATCATGTGAGTACACATTTAAATCATCCTTTTGTTCACAAACGACATTTCAACACTGTCTTGACATTCAATAAAAGTTGGCACAACCATGCAGTAACTGTTGGCAGAATGTCCTACAAACCAATTAAAAGTTCTTTCACTTTCTAGATGACGAATAAAACTGATAGTATCAGTTATACACATTATCAGGAGTACAGGTGAGGATTGGAGACTTCCATGCAGAAAAAAACACAATATATTAAACAAATAAATGATGATAAAATAAAAAAAAGAATTAAGCAAACTGACTATGGGACAGAAAGGATGAGGGTTTGAATCTCATCCATGCATGTAATCAAAACTCACACTGATAAGCGATCTGCATTGAGGAAAATCTGATGTCTCATTACTGAAGAAAGATACAGCAGATTATTGAAATGAAAGCAAATACTTTGTGTTTTCTTAAAGTCAAAACTCACCTATCAGATACGCAAGGGAGCAAAACTCCATTCATCTGTTTTAAATGTATTTGCTTAATCAGACTAAATCAGAAATATTCACATGCCACCATTTGGATCAGATTAGAAATATTATTGAAATCCATTCACACTGAGAGACCACGATTTTAAAAAAATCTTTTATAACACCTGGTAGATGAACTAAAATGTCTGTACGAATAACATTTTCTAATCTAGACTGACAGTGATGCAAAGACACAACAGAGGAAACTGTTTTCCTGACGAGGCATAAGTAATTCTGACTTTCTGACTTCTGTTTTTGTGCTAAAAGTTCAGTTTGCTTAACTTTTTGTCCTTTGACATTAATTTACAAATATAGTGTGATATATGCTTAGGTTTTATCATTGGATCCTCACACTCCTGTAAAAAATCTTCCTGACTTAAGTTTTTTGGTAAATTTGACCAGGTCACCCCATCTAGTGGTGAATCATAGAAGTGCAGACTTTCTTTACAGGCTTTGTTTGGTTTTCATTTCAATATAAATACATTTAAACATGTTGGAATTGAATTAAAATGGATCGTAATTCATATTGTACAGGCTTATATTTCAAAACCCTGATTACTGATATTAAAACCACATTTTAGGACATTTATTTACCTTTTTTTAGAATAAAATATATTTTATTTTATGAAATTATCCTGATATTTAAACAATTAATTAGTGTTTTAGTGATTTAAACATCTTGATGTTTAAAACTTATCCAACCATTTATTTTTTTGACTGTAGATAAATTGAGTTAAAGATGTGTTCAAAGCTGCTGACGTATTTGCATTCATGACCACACTGATCATTTTTACAGTTTGATGCAATCTAGATTGATATATATATATATATATATATATATATATATATATATATATATATATATATGTTGGATATAATTGAGAATAGTGTATCAAAAGTAACAGTCACTGAAATAAACATCATAGGATCAAGCTTTCCATCAAATATATGATGTGTTATATTAAACGCGTCCACGTCTGTTTGTTGTTTTTTGTCTGAATCAACATTTCCGCCCAAAAACTAGAATTCATTTTTAATGAGCTTCTGTGCATAAAATATGTCTTAAAAATGACAAAGGCTTATTTGATTTTAGCTAAAAACTATATAATCATAATTAAAGAGTCACTGGGAAGGTTTTTACAATTGAAAAATATAAGGTTTGTGTGGAACTTTTTATGTTTGGATTGTAAAGTTCAGAATGTAAAGTTGTGTTTTTTTTGTAGAAGACAGCTCAAAACACAGTGTTACCAAATGGGCTAGTCCAAGGCCACGCCTACACCGTCACAGGGGTCAGGCAGGTGAGTAAACAGATTTATCCTCTGCATCACATTTATTTTGAAATTAAAAAATATATATATTACCAAGTGTTTACATATTATATCTTATTTTGTTCTCAATTTAGAAAAATGATTTAGTCTACAAATATCCGATGAAAATTGTGTTTTTTGGTGTTTTTAACATCTTCTTGTGGCATTTTTCTCGTGATGGAGGGCACACATACAGAATATTAAGCTTAAAATGTTATTTCTGAGTGGTTCTTTATTGTTGTGGATCAGAAGAAAACAAAAAATGCTATTTTAAAAAGGTTGTAGGTTTGATGTAGAACTTACAAAGGCAAGCTACAAGTTCTCTGCTCCGCTTTATTTGGATGCATCCAGTTGTAAATAAATATAGATCAACGTTTTCCTCGTCTGAGCTGGTATTTGGTTCAGAAATGTTCAGCTGGATAACCCCCATATTTAGCTAACAATCTTTATTTAGGCTAAAAATTCCATAATAATAATCAAGAACACTAGGAACAATTTCAAAATAAATGAATAAATGATTGGAGTGGGACTTTAATGTAAAATAAGCTTCATTTTTGCACCAACTGTGAAGTTTAAGATATTCAGAAAGGCAATGTTGATAACTTTTCTTATGTTTCTGATGCTAATTGGTGTGCAGATGAATAGCCGAGGGGAAACGGTGCAACTGGTGCGTTTGTGGAACCCCTGGGGCAAGAGAGAGTGGAACGGAGACTGGAGTGATGAGTGAGGAAAACTCAAAAAATAAAATGCTGTTTATTGTCTCTGTGTTCTTAAATCTTTAGATTTACCAACAGCAATGTAAAAAAGTATTTCTCATTGAAACATATGCAGAAAGTTTGATTTAAGAAGCATAAAGGACTGATAACTGACTCAGATTTTAAGGATTGTTTTTATAATAAAGAAATATATGCAAGGAGTTTTACTTTTTCTTAAATCAGTTTATTTTGATAGGTTTTGTTATTTAGCAAACCTTTAGTGAAATTATTGGAGTAAAGCAAGACAAGGACACAAAAGAGAGGAGACTTTAAATTATATTTATCTTAACAACTCCTGAGTTTAATTCATTTTTTTTAGCTTTTCTCTTTCTTTTTACTTTAAAGGTCTCCTCTGTGGAAGACTGTGAGTACCAAGGAACGAGAAAAGTGCCTTTCTATCCGTGACGATGGAGAGTTTTGGTGAGCTGGTTCATTTCCATGCTCAATGCCTTCAAACACTTGCAGCACAAACCATACAAAATGTTGGAAAAAAAGATTTTCTAAATTAAAATATATATATATATATATATATATATATATATATATATATATATATATATATATATATATATATATATATGTGTGTGTGTGTGTGTGTGTGTGTGTGTGTGTGTGTGTGAGTTTTCCCCAAGTAAACATTTTTTGAAGCAAGGCACTTCTCCAGGCTTTTATGTTTTTACTTTTTACTTTTTCTGGTTCAATTTCAATCGTCCTAAATGTAATTCTACACCATTATCTTATCTAAATTTCAGAAGCTGGCATCAGGTGTTCATATAATCTCCTTTTTGCTTATTTAACTTTTGCAAACACTCATCTTCATCACTACAACCTCATTAAATCCAGCAGGATTTCCTCTCCTAACAAAATAACTTTCTTCTTTCAGGATGACTTTGAAAGACTTCTGCAGGAACTACTCAGATCTTGATATTTGCGCATCCAATCCAGACTTCCTTGAGGAGGGCTCTGCTTGTAACTGGAAGACCTCTTTCTATGAAGGTCGA
Organism: Oryzias melastigma; assembly: GCF_002922805.2. Taxonomy (NCBI): domain Eukaryota; kingdom Metazoa; phylum Chordata; class Actinopteri; order Beloniformes; family Adrianichthyidae; genus Oryzias; species Oryzias melastigma. Next base: position 18,580,280 of record NC_050533.1, read on the forward strand.
TGGGTTGCAGGAACCACAGCTGGAGGATGCATGAATAATCTTGGTAATTGCAGAAAACGATATTCATTTTTACATACATTTATTACAATTGCATTGATACATTTTTGGCACCTTTAACATATTTAGAAAGATCTGTTTTATTTTGATAAATGTGTCTTGCAGAAAGCTTCTGGACCAATCCCCAGTATCGCGTTCAGGTTGAAAAATTAAACAGCAAATGTGCCGAAAAGCAAGGAGAGAAAAACATGCTGGTGTCTCTCATGCAAAAGCCAGACAAGAGGAACAGAAGACTAGTACAAAACCTACACATCGGATTCTCGATATTTGAGGTAAATAATACCTTGATCTGTTTCTTCTACCCACATAGGCTGAATTCAAGGAGAAGAGCTTACAGGGAGCCTTTAAGTCCACATTTGTACAACCAGAACATTTATGGTTACTTGTGTTCCTGGTTGAATGACTTTTCAGAAGCATCTACATATGAAGCTTGTAAACTAGATCATCTAAAGCAGGGATGTCAGTTGTTTTAATCTGTCCCAATCATGAAAAGAAATATATATATATAACAATGTTGAATTAAAAAAAAAAAAAAGTTTCTAGCCCATTCCTGCGGCGAGTTATGGTTCTTTAAAGAAATGGCCGCAATACGCAATTCTGCCACTAGAGGGAGGAAAAGAAACACGAGACCGGAATAACAAAAGGTCAAAAAGCTACAGATAACAAGTTGATCATAGGTTATTTTAGTATCATGTTACTGGTCTGGCCTATTTGAGATCAGATGGGTTGAATGTGGCCCTGAACCAAAACAAATTTGACACCCCTGGTATAGAAAAATGCTGGTCTGAGAGAGTCAGTCTGTACATCAACACAGACTCACCTCTATCGTGAAGTCCACTGTCATACCTACAGCACATTCCGCCACAATCTCACAACTCTCAGACATAATTTGCACAATGTAAATAAAATGTATTTTTATAATGGCCTCTTATTACGTGTACATCCTTTGCATGTGCTTTAGTGTGCACTTATTATAAGGGCCAGTGCTCACCATTGAGTGTGGTCTGGGGGCAATGTATGACAGCATCACCCCTGCATCATAAGTGTGTGTAACTTGTATTAACCATACAAATACTTCACATGCATGTGGTAGGCGTATTATGAAGTATTTTCATAATGTCCCTTAAGGTGGCCAAACAAGTCTCAAAAGAACTGCAAGACACGCCCGTGTTCCCTTTACTACGACCCACCAGAGGCCCAGACAACCCCAAAAAACTCATATAATTTACTAGAAATAATCATGGATAAAGCTTGATTACATTTTTTAATTTCCAGCTGATACGGTGTTTTGAGGTAATGTATCCTACTGAATGTTAACATCTGATGCTGAATGGTCATCACATAAAAACGTTAGAAACTGGAGGTTTAAAAAAATAGATTTGCAAGTAGTGCTCTTATAAAAATCGAGAAACCATTGAAGTTCATTTGATATAGCTGAATATTGGTTAGACTTTATTTAAAACCAATATTATTTGGTTTTCTCTAACAAAATCTTTTTTTTTTCTGCATTCCTTCAGGTTATTGGTGAAGTAAGTGATTTTTCCATTGTTTCAATATATTGTATTTACATACTTAGGATGTAAATGATTTACTGTTTCTTCACTGTCTTTTCAGAACAAGGCGCACAGGGGAAAATTCCCCGCCCATTTCTTCGGGAGAAACAAACCTGTAGCTCAAAGTAAAACCTTCCTAAATGCTCGTGAGGTGATGGAGTTTGTGGCACTGAAGCCCGGTGAATACCTGATTGTGCCGTCCACCTTCCACCCCAACGAGACAGCTTCTTTCATCCTGACCATCATCTCCAAGGTGGAAACCCATGTCCAGTGAGTCAAATGTCAATGTTAAAATTAAACTTTAAAAGCTTTAAAACATTCAGTAGTATCTTTATTTTTCTGAAGTTTTGGTGAAACTCAGTGATGTTGCTTGTGTTTGTTCTCAGTGAGAGTTCTGGTGTCTATCCACAGGAATCGATGGAAACAAAAAAGGTAAATACAGTTGTGCAGTGCAATCGATTTTGAAAGCATATGAGTGTGTGATACAGCAATGAGGTAGTGTAAAAATAAAAAAAATGGCTTCTCTCTTCTGTCATGCCATCCCTCCCAGTTAAACTCGTAGAGTTGAAACGAAAGAGAAAGCAGCAATGCATGATTGTAAAATATTATGAACAGTTGCTGCCTTGACCACAATCTATGCCAATCTTCACATCTTCAGCACATTTACAGTTTTTCTCTCTTCTTCAGCACATGTGTAGTTTGTTCTACTTCCTTACATTCCTCTCTTTATTGTAAAAGTTTCACTATAAATCACAATGTCATCTGCAAACATCCTTTTCCCCTATTCACCATTGTTATGAATAAAACAGAACAGAAATATAATTTCCTGCTTCCCCAAGACTGTCTATAACACAAAGCACTGACTTGTGGACATTTAATAACTGAGATATCTGCATTAACTGTGGTTAAAAATGGAAGGAGCACATCAGAACTAAACTCTTTCATTTACAGCTCAAACCAGGAAAAGACAACAAAGATGAAGAAAAAAAGATATCTCTGTTCCGCCAGTTCTCTGACAAGGTAATGTGTGAGTCTTTCATTGTAGAAATGCATTTGCTAACTTAAATATGAATTCGAAATCAAAAAGACAGTTATGCTTTCAATGAAACATTCAGTGATTTTGTGATTCTTTCATATTTTTAGTATGAGGAAGTGGATGCAGAGAAACTTCAGCTGATTCTCAATGACAGAATCCTGAAAGGTTTGGCTTTCAAACAAATAACAATGGTGTGCTTTTGTTAGCTTGTTTTTACATATCTTTTTTTATCATGTAGGAGACCTTAAATCTGGAGGTTTCAGCACAGACGCCTGTCGCAGCATGGTGGCTCTCATGGATGTATCCTTTTAGTATTCTAGTTCATTCTCATTAAATGTTAGATTCAGTCAATACAGGTTGATAAATGTCTTTAGCATTTCACTCCCAAAAAAATATTTAAAGGGTAACCAAACAGGACAGTTGGAGGCTGACTCCGCCCACAGCCAAAATGTGACATTTATCGTGTTTTCTGAGTTGGACAGTCCTTTTTCCGATCATTTCAACACCACATGAACACAGCAGTTCTGTACGACGAATGTCAAATCATTGGTGCAAATGGAACTAAAATGACAACTTAAGTCACACTTTTGAAATGAAACCCTCAAAATGATCTATATTTGTTAAAATCCAAATTTAAACACATCCAGATTTTATGCTATTTCTTTCTCCTATGAGGTGGATTACTAAAACACCCAATGCATCAGGTCCTGATCCGCCCCTTCTGTCAAATTCTAGAGCCCCTTTTGGCTCATATCTCAAAAAGTTTGCCCACCCTTGGACTAGAGGATTGTCCAACCTTTTTCATCATTTTAGCTTCAAGAAACTGAAACATTGTTTCATTACTTCCAGTTACTGCCATAAAAAAATCCACAATGTCCCAGTCTTGGTGGGCCACTTCACCACCAGTTCACTGATCTGGCTTTCACTGATTTGAGTTGCAGCAGACCGGATTAAATACATAACCTTAGCACTTTAATTATGTCACCTTTCACTTTTATTATATGACTAGATTTGTAACGCCATCATCTTTTGCAGTCAGAGAACCAAAAAAATATATCTGGAGTTCATGCAACTCCCAGACTTGTATGGAAAAAAAAGCCTTTATGTAGCTAACCTTTAAGTTTTTTGTTGTGTTTTATAAGAAGGCCTTGAATCCTATTCCAATAAAAGGGCACAAAATCTGGCAAAGAAAGCCATAATCTTGTGTCTCTATACTTGCATCTCTAAAGTTGCGCATTTTGGGGGATTTTTGCACGGCACTTGTACCTTAACAGAGGCTTCACCAGACTTCAGTTACTGGGAAACTGAACAGCGAGGAGTTTGTCCGACTGTGGAAGAAAGTTGTGAAATACAAGGTTGGAAAAGTCAAATGCAGAATTATGGTCATTCTTTTGTGTTTTGATTGAGAACAGTAGGAGTAATTGTACTTCTGTTTATCTAGTTCAGGGGTCTGCAACCTGCGGCTCCAGAGCCACATGTGGCTCCTCGGCCAAACATAAAATAAGTCAGGGAGACTGCTGATCCAACCATGTCTACCGTCAGAGTTAGCATCTCCCTGCTAATGGCTGCCTATCCAAAACTACCCAAAGAAAACAAATTAACAAAGCCTGCAAACTAAGACTACCAAGATCCAACCCCAAACTAAAAGAATAAAACCCAGCAGTGTGAGACTGCTGAGGACAAAGAGGAGAAAAAGAACAAAAAAAGAAAAGAAAAATAAAATAGCATTTTTTTAACGTAACGATTACCTAATTTATATTTGTTACATTAATAAATTGATGGCGGAGGTGCACATAGATGATAAACTATGTAAGTTTTTACATCCCTGTTGACCTGAAGACGTCCTGTTTGATCAACAGTACCTCCAGAATGAACAGATTTTATATGCAAAGCACAACTTTGGTAAAAAGTTTGATCTTTTATGAGTTAAAAGCACATATTTGGCACAGAGCATCTTTTATTTTGAAAATCAGTTATTTGAGCCTCTGTCAAACGTTGAAAAAAAAAAAATCACATTTTGAGAGATGCTAGGTTCTTTTTTTTTTTTTTACTTTTTTGCTTTTGTTTGTATTAAAAAATAGACATAATTCATACTTATTATTTAAAAAAAGGAAGGTCATGAATGAAAAATCCAAATTTCTTAAAGATTAAAGTAAGACTTCTCAGCTCTTTCTAGGTTTTGATCAGTAGAAAACGAGCCCAAATGGTTCTTTCACTGTTAAAGGTTGCCAACTCCTGATCTAGTTGGAGATGTGTAAGAACAAGTTATTCACAAATCAATCATAAAAAAAATTAAGCTTGTTCCTAAATAATTCCATACAGATTTTGTTTAAAAACTAAGCATGCTTACGACAAAAAGTGATTCCCCTTATCTAGCTGCTAATTGATTTTTCAGTTGGCTGCCGTTCAATCTTCAGACACAGATATTCTGAAGATTCAGAGATATTCTCCAGTTTTTAACCTCAACTTTTTTTCTTGTACTTTGTTAATTGTAGTGCCACATTACTCGTGCAGGATAAAGCTCAATTTCTTATTGCTGTTAAATCCCTTAATCCGATTTAACTGCTGCTTATCACATAAAGATCTTGTTGGTGTAGGTAGGAACAACTTTGTATTATTCTTTAGAGAATATCTGTCTTTATTTGTTAAAAAAAAACATCCATTTGAATGCAACATTCAGATCCTTTCTCAGATTGTGTGAGTTCATACATCCTAATGTATTCTAACGCAGGATGTCTCCCTTCATCTAATTGATTCTGTAAACGACTGTAATTGGGTATTAGTCAGACACTTCCCTGTAGGATTCTAAATATTCAAGATAAAGTAAAGTTTGAGTTTATGAGGAAAACTATGACCAGATATCACCTGCCAATCAAAAACACAGCCCTCAGAATGTTCATTTTTGAGCTCTAAAGAAAAAAGTTAATAAGACTGCTCTGATTTATGCGAGTCTTCAGCTTGTATCTTAGTCATTTAGAACAACTGATATCTCATAACTAACTATTGTCTTTTTCCACAGGAGATTTTCTACAAGTGTGACGTTTCCCAAACGGGGACACTGTCACTCAAGGAGCTGAGAAATGCAATCATAGCTGCTGGTATGTCTTTACTGTATTCCTTTGTTTCAACAGTTTCACACAAAGGAGGGGGAGGTCGTAAGGATTCTGAATTTTTGTCTGAAATGTTTTAGTGTCAATATAAAAACGTATTCATCTCAAATGCTGCTTTATCCTGCAGGACGGGGGATCAGTGATGACATTTTGAATGTGATTGCTCTGCGTTATGGTGCCTCCTCTGGACACATTACATTGGAGAACTTCATCAGTCTCATCCTTCGCTTTGACTGCATGGCCCGTAAGTGCAACAATGACGGATTGACAGTAATGCAACTGTCTAAATGTCTAACAGAAAAAAATACTACAAAATTGTTACAATAAAGCCCTTTGCCATTAGAATAAATGGAAAATAATCAAAATAAATATCATTTAGTATTGAGCTCAACAACAATGGTCAACATGAAGGTGATGTTAAGATGAAAATAGGAGGTGAAATTACACTCTACTTTAACTGATTTTAGACACAGTTGGTTGACTTTTGATTCTCAGAGACTAACACACGTCATACTAATACAAATGTTTGTTGAAAATTCAGTCAAAATTTTTTTGTTTGTAAAACTGTCAGTGAAGCTAGTAAATATAGATTATATAGATAGAGTCATACAAATAAAATTCAGTGTGTGCAGCTTTCAACTTTATGATTATGGAGATATCCAATAGGGGGCAGTGAAGAGTGGTATAAGGCAATCAATAGCAGTTATTCAAAGCTCAGCCTACAAGATAAAGGTGTGTTGTTAAAGAAGGGTTTACTAACTTTTTATACCTGACTTTAATCTGATCTATACATCAGTTTAGTAAGAAAATACTTTAAGGAGTGTGGTGTGAACGTATAAGGTAAAGGACATTTACCTTATAGGACATTCATTTCAATGAATCTTTAAGGAGTTGGATCAGTAATAATATCTCTCTACACTGACCTAACCTCCAGAACCTGCTGATTGACATGTTTTGTTCTCAAGTTTAAGTTTTGTTTCAATTTTATATTTCTGCTCCTCTTTTTTTCCTAATAGAAATCTACAAGCAGCTGTCAAATGGAAACATCATGAGTCTTCGAGAAGTCGAGGTAATTGAATGAGTCATATTTTACACTTTGGTCTTTTTAAGCATTTGAAAGACTTAGCTGTTGAAGTTTGGTGCACAAATATTCCTACTTGGAGTGTTTCCATGAGATCATACATTTACAAAGTTAGATTTTGATCTGAAAATTAAGCAATCATTTTCATGTTATGCTTCGGTGATGTTTTGTGGTTAGTTTTCACATGTTGTAATACACTTAAAGTATCATTAAAACCCATGATTTTCCTTTTCCAGTGGATGTACATATCAATGTACACCTAATCTCAGAGGACAACACGGTGCAAGACGGAGCTCAACTAGGTCAAAACCATGAAGAAAAATATCCTCCAAAATAACAACAGGATCAAATACTAGTGGACTAAAGAAAAAAAATGTAAAGAATACAATGAAGCGGCAGTATGTTCAAATGAGTATTGGCATTCACATTTTTTACATTTTTCATATAAGAAACATACTCTTCTCTGTGTACAAATACCTGCTATGCATTCCACATGTACAACTCATCAGTAAATATTGAGTTTTGCCTCTAACTGATCATCATAATGTAGTGTTCTTTGGTACATTGTTTACAATTATTATATTTTTTTGTTTTTTTTTAATATATCTTTACTAATGTGATCAAAATGTTTTGCTTAGACCGACTGGAGACTGATACTAATATCCCTGCTCAGATATCACTGGTTCTATCATGCTTGATCATTGTCTTTTTACAGTTCTCATAAGCTTAAATTGACCATATTTAAACTGTGAAAGTATTGTGAAAGTAACCAACATACCTACAACTCTTTTTCCAAAGCTCAACTTCATTCTATCTTTGTTTGTTAACTTTTACAAATAAAAACATCTTTTAAAGTTTGGTATCTAAATCTTTAGTTCTTCCATTAGCGTATAACCTTGTCATTGTCAGCTTATATACATTAAATATTTTGCAACAATTCTGAGGTAAAAGGATTTGTAGAAACTACAGTACACTTTAGCAGGTTGAGTAACTTTTAATGCTTATTGTTTATTTTTTCATAGCATACCCTTTAACCATAAAGAGATTCTGAAATTGTCGGGTTATTGAACATTACAGTTCAGTCTGCATGATTTTACAACAAAAAGGAATGTTAGATAGGAGTAAAGAAATATAAGTAATTAAGTATTATGTAGAATACTGTTTAAAAAAAAGTTGCTGAATGAAAAGTTAAATGTTTAAATTGAGACATGGATGAAATTAAACTGGTTGTCGTAACATTTGTAGTAAAGCTGTCAGCAGAGCAGCCAAGAACAGAAAAGGTGACGGTTTCTTGAGCTCGACTCCATTAAATATGCTTGCTGCTGGAAAAAAACAGAAGAAAAACAGTAGTTGTTATAAGATATTTTGTCTTGTACCTGTAAACAATATATAAAAAGTAGGAGACCTTGATCATAAATCATAGTGTATATTGTCTCATGCACAACTATGGAGTCTAAAAAATCTGTTTTAATAGTTTTTTAGCTCTAAGATGTTCATGATGGAACATTTTTACATCTCAAATTGAGAGGGAAACAGGAACAGCATCAATGTCAGTCATCTCATCTCAAACTATTCTTTCACCACCAAGGATTGTTGTTACCTTGTGTTGTGGAGTTGAGTGTAGCACTTGGAGTTGTGGTTTCAATGGTGAATGTACCATTTCCGTTCAAGGTGGGAGATGGAGTAATAACATCAACCCTGTTGCTGACGAGGCCCAGTCCTAGTTTGTTCAGGTCTGACTGCAGTTGCAGGTTGATCCAGGTCTGAACGATGGTGTCATTTTCAAACAGCTTCAGGTCAGGAAGGTTGTTGCCGATGAGAGCTTGCACATCGTCTACAGTCAAAGCCTGGGTGTCGAAAAAGAAGAACAGTGAGGAGAGGATTGTGGGGTTTTTTATTGTTTCTGATTGAATAAATTATTTTAACCCATAGTGACATCAGTGTAACAAAAAATATCTGAAATGTTTTCTGTAGTCAACTTGGTTTGTGGTATTTTCCACGTAATTGTATTAGGGCCGCGCACGCAATTAACAAATAATAATTAATGAGTTAATATTTACTAACCCAAATAATAATAATAATAATATACCATAAATAATATAAAATACATAAATAAAATATATTTAATCTGATTTTTGTACTTTAATCTCTTCATTTTTTTGGTTTAGATCACTTTTTCACAAAAAGCAGACTTTTTGATTCACTGAGGCTCGACTGCGGCGGCAAATAAAAGCGATAGATACGCTGATCGTAATGATGGGTTAAATAAAACCTTTTTCTAGAAGATGAAAGAAAATGTTGTTTTAAAGTTGCTTGTGCAGTGATATAGAACACCGACCGGAACTTTTTCTTTTTTTTCCCCCCCAAGTCTGAAGGTTTGTTTCGTTTTTTTATAGCTGTACGTCAATATCTTTGTTTTATTGGAGTAATACTGCTGACATAAAAGTCTTCATAGTTCTGTTCATCTTACTGTTGATTTGTTTTTATGTGCACAAATGACACTTTTGGAATATCTGAGTCAACACCTGATAAATTTAAACATTTCAGACAATATCAATAAAGGAAAATGTTCTCACTGGTCTGTTTTTGTTCAACAGCCGCATATTGTCATCAAATTTACCAAGTAAGACATTGTACTTAATAGTGTGAGATCATGACAAAAAAGTTTAATTATTGTGATATTTTTTTAATCAATTGACAGCCTTCGTTAAAAATAAATGTGCTAAATGTATAGTGTTGTGTCTAAATTTCATTTTGACAAAAACTGTAACAAAAAAAATAATTGCGATTAATCTAATTCAAATTAGTATAATTCTAATTAATTTTTTTCCAGGTTTGTTATTAATTAATTTTGTTTAATCGATTCCCAGCCCTAAATTTATTTTTTAAGGAAAAATAGGTCTGGATCTTAATGGGTTAAAACTCCAAAAAACATTTGAATGAGTCAACATGTGCAAGGTAAAAATCCAGCTCTTGTGTGACTCAAAAAACAAATGTTTTTACATAAATAACAAGGTGATTTAAACATAAATTTCAGTGTTTATTCTTACTTTTACGACATCGAGCTGCAGACTCCTGAATGTGTCAATGTCCATGCTGATGTTTTGTGTCGACAGTCCCTTGATGTCAGTCAGGGGAGCTCCACCTTTCAGAGGAGACAGTACATTTCATCAACTCACAAGTGGCATATATAAATATATATATTTAATTCAGTGTTTTCCTACCCAGATAGGGTTTAATCAAAGTGTAGTAGCTGCTGAAGCTGTTGCGATATGTGCTAAAGGAACTGTTGGTGATCTCATACAAGACGGTCTTCTGCTCAGCTGAACAAGATGAGACATTGAGAAGTTGGGCGTCTCTGGAGACAGAAGAAGAAGGTTTTGTGGAGTTTTACACACGCACATAATCACCGTCTGCATTAAGTCAACTTGCTGACACCAACCTGATGCTTTCTGTAGTGATGGTCTTTAGAGTGTTTACATCTAGTGAGCACATGTAGGAGTCAATGGTGTTCAGTTCAGTGGTTCCCAGGGAGTTTCCAGGTATGCTCAGGTATTTGGTGATGATTGCTTTGCTCTTAACAACAGCAAAGGAAGCAGTATGGTAAGGATATCATTCTTTACTGTTACTTTTGAATGTAACTTTTGAGAGTGAGTCTCCTGTTACCTGTGCTGTGGTCCAAACTCCATCTTCAGGCTTCATCAGAGCTCCCAAGGTGTCAATGGTGCTGATGTTCCACTTAGAGATGTCATCAAGTGATGCAGCGCGAGACACTGGACCAAGAATCTGGACATCTTGATCAGGAATTCCTGATGGGTATGCCTGGAAAAATGAATGTTTTTTAACAAAAAAATTCTTATGAAATGTAAGACAAAATCTTCATGTGAATGTACAGGAACAAGCCTGTTAAAAGCCCACCTTTTAATAAAAGAAAAACCCCAACGCTTCACAATTATAAGGTTTGCAAAAATAATAATTATGGAAATAACTTGTTGCTGTTCAACAATATCAAATAAAATAAAAAACTAATGAAGTAGACCTGAACACTAACCTAAAAGATTGTTACAAAATGTTTTTTAAAAAATGTAATCAAACAATTCTTGTGAATGTCAGTGAAGTTTTTGGACCTGTAAACAGAATTTTTGAACAAGTGCTAATAAGCAAACTGCCGTGACTGTCTTCAGCATGAATCGTGTCTTATTTAGACATTTTTTCAGCTGCTTCTACTGATGTTTAAGGGCTCAAGAACAGTATTTTAGAATTGACCAATACTTTGTTTTTGCAAGAGGCAGCTAAGGAGCTTCTAAACACAACCAAGCCTTTTACACCTTTCACACAAACTGGTCTTCTGTTCTTGGTAGACTTTATGTTTGTGTGTGGGAGCTCAAATATGCTTTAACCAAGAGTTCTAGTTGTCTCTCATTCCTTTTTATTCTAATAAGAGAAAACACATTAACATTGGTTCCTTGATTCCTTCTCAGTTCTTATTAGTTTTGTCCGTTTCAATTTTTTTCATTCTCCACTGAGGTCCAGATGCAAAATAAAGAAGTTAAGCTAGTTCTTTACCTGGTTGAGCTTGTTCAGAATGACTGTCTGGAAGCTATCATCATCCACTTTCTGGCAGATAGAGGCCAGGTTGTCCTTCAGAACCGGAACATCCAGGCAGAGATCAAACTGCGTCAGGTCGTAGCCAAACGGGAAGGACTCGTCACTTACAGTCACCTGAGTGATGTTGCCCACAGTGCAGCCTTTGAAAATGAGAGATCTGATAAGAGTCGTTTCTATGGCATCATTTCAAAGAAATATTAATTTTGTATTAAGATTATTATAAATATTTTTTCTTTATAAAACATGATTCATTTAATAGCAAACAAGCACAATAAACATGATCACTGATGTGGTAAATTAACTTGGGGTTACACAGCTTCTCTGTTGTTCAACTGATAGTTAAGCTGCTTTCTCAGCTAATTTGACTGAAGTCCACTGTTAATTCACTTACCTGCAGCTCGTTTCACCACTTGAGTGTTAACTTGGTTAAAAAAGCTCTTCAGTGCGCTTCTCTTTGTCTTTGCTTTCCGTAGAGATGGCATAAAGCTCTTTAGGAATTGCCTCTTTGTTTTCTGCAAATGCAAAAACACGTTACAAACCAAGTTTGAGACAGTAAATGTATGCAGTGACCTTTTTTTGTTTTTCTTTGGTATAAAACTTTTTATACCACTTTTTATATATTATTCAAGATAAACATTCACAGATCTATTCACAAACATACACTTGGGAAATGTCCCCAGAAGTTTCTCGTCAAATGGAGAGGGAGGATCCCGAGGTCCACCAGAGTTTGACTGCTCCATGTCGAGGTGTTTCTGCAGATTAGAGATATTTTTAAGTAATTTGTTTGAATCCATATAGTGCTAATATTAATGATTTTAACAAAAGACTAAATATTTCTACCCATATTGTGTGTTCCCTGAAAGCAGCAGAGTCTCCATAGCAGCTACTTGGCTGTTAGAGAAGTCCTTGCATGATTTGAGTTTTTCCAGAATAGAAGGATCAGAGTTCTCTATGTAGGATCCATCCAGAGTGCAGACCATGTTCCCGAGAACCTCCACGTTGTCCTTGCTCAGGGTTTTACTGTTTATGCCCTAAACAAGAAAGAATCAAAAGGGACAAACATTTAGGAAGAAAAATGTATAATATTTCAAGGATGATGTGGAGTATAAAGTTAACCGTCTATGAAAGTGAATATGTTTGTAAGATGATTATTGTTTAGTACTGGTTGCTTTTTTAGCCTTCATGAAGCTTTTTTACATATTTTGATAGCTTTTTTCCATCTATTTTTTCAAGTGCCCACAAAGCTGTGCCATAAATAATAAACCCCCTGTGATCGACACTTACCAAGCAGGTCGTGGCTTCACTGAACAGCTGTGACGCCTTGTTCAAAACGCCAGAGGCCACGGAAATGTCTGCAGCCCCCAGTGCAGACAAATATGACCTGCAGTTGGTTTTCTGGATATTCTGGCTGCTGTAATACATTAAGAAGAAAAGCATCTACTGATCAGCAAATGTTTTGCCTTTGTTAGATGGAATAATTGATGTTGGCAGTGAGATGTTGGGCGAATGCCTTACCTGAAGTAGACCAGCATGTCTGCAGGATATTCCGTGAAGTTTTGAGAGAGGCTTCCGCTCATCAAGTTGTACATGCAAGTCAGCTGTATTTGACAAAGTTATGACATGGAGTTAATGTCATGCAACTGACAAAGCTTGTGAAACCATTGTGATGCACCGCCATCTCAAGCATGAAAGTGGGATTCTTTCTCGGACATGTTACCTGTGATTCCTTCAGTGCAACCTTTGCTCTATTGTTTCTAGGCCTGCAGGCACGAATCAACTGTTGTATCCTGGGCCTTTTCATCTTCTGGACGACGGTGCAGGTGAAGCCTTGCAGCACATATGGAGACAGCCTGTGTGGGAAGGAACAGAGGGAGGTTAGATGAAAATGAAGATCGGTGTTCATCATTTCATTTTATATATGTATTGTAAGAAATACTTTTTCACTTACTGTTCGATGTCGAAAGTTGTTTCGGCTAGATTTGCAAAAAACATGGAAGACTGAAAGAAGAAGACAGGATTATTTGACAATTAATGTTAAATATTTTAACAAAGGCTGTGAAAGTTAACACGCAATTAGTCGAACAAGAGTAAACGCATTTATATCTATTGACCGCTGTGGTGGGCGGAGAATAACAGAGCTGTATGCTGTAAAAAATACAACAATGATGAAACCAGTTGTATTATTTTGGGATGGGGACCAATATGAAATTTTCTACAATAACGAGCACCGGCGTTGTCTAAGAACTCTGCGGTTCCCGCACGCCGTTGTTACAAGAGGCTATGAGCATTTCAGAGTGGACAGACACGCCTCCAGCTATGTAGGTTCCAGCCAATCCAACCTGAAATCCAGCTGGATCAAACTTCAAAAACTTTACTTTTATTATTTTTCAAAAGCACAACAAGGAAAATTTATGAGAAAAAAAGAAAGCTGGAAAAAAAGAAAAAAAACAAAAAAGAAACAGAATTCCAGGAAAAATGTCAAATGAACGGCAGCTCTTAGGAGATGAATTCTTTTTTCTGGTAGCCGAGGTTTCAAAGGGTTAAAGATAAATGCTCTAAATGTACAATTTTGTGTGGGATTTAATTTGGTGATTATATGCAGATAATAAGTGGCTGGCAAATACTGTTACAAAATATATATATATATATAGACTAACTTTTTTGTTTGCGATTGATCAGTTACATTATTTTACCTAATTCCTGGACCTAATTTTTATACATAGTTTGTGATGTGTAATATATTTTTATCCGCTAATATTTTACATACTAATATTTAACTGTTGTTTAGTGATTGTCAAAGCTGAAACCAGTAGCTGACCTGATCCGGTGTCCATGTTTTTTTGTTGAGCACGTTTATGTCTGCAGTCCCCTGAGGAAACACCAGCATGGCTGGTGGAATCGCCGTAGCCAAGGCATCAGGAACATTCACCACAATCGTGGCTGGACTTGTGTTCAGAGAAATGATCTGAAGAAAGAAAAAAATAAAACATAATGAACCCTTTAGCTGCCAAATCTAGGTACTGTACAAACATGTTATGGTTGAACTATATGGAGATGAGAGTGTACCTTTTGAACGACTTTTTGCTGGATAACTGATGGAGCCGTCAACATGTTGGAGATGAAGTTGGTGTCAGCAGATGCTTGTAGAAGATCTGTTGCTGTGATTTTCCCAATAGTCTTTGAAGGAACTCCAGTCACAAGTGTGCCAAGGGACAGCAGGGAGGCTGCACTGTTGATCTGTAAATCATATTCACATTAATCTAAACATGTTCAACAACTACTGGTTCACTTACTTACCTGCATGATCGTTGCACTTAATGTTCAACACAAATACCTGCAGTGTTATTACAGAATTTACCTGGAAACCTGAAGTGGTGATGCTTTGAATGATGGTGGCAACCTGGCTCTGGCTCCAGGTGGTGACAGTGCCCAGCGTGGACAAAGTGGAAATCAGCACAGAAGAAGACACTGATGTGATCTGACTGGTTGTCAGGCCTGAAGAGGAGCTGCCAAGATTCACCAGCGTCTGCTGAGTCACTGTTTTGATGTTTGATGCCAGAGCAGCTGATATCTATGTGACAAAATTCAAAAGGTAATTGAGACATATCTATCTATTTTTTCCCACAATTCTGATAATATATCTATGATTCTAAAACCACCAAAACAAACCCATGATCAATAGCAGTTTAAAGGGGCCCTGCCGTGAAAATTCTACTTTTTGAGGTTTTAAATAGATTTTACTGTTCATTTCTCACTAATAAAGAACCCCAAAATTGAATTTTGATTCATTCATGCATTTAAGAGTAATCCTCTAAAAACCTGCCCCTCCCATACCCACGAAAACGAGCGGTTGGAAATGTGCTGACGCAAGATCGATGCCAACTGCTCCCTCCAGGAAGAGTCTGCTCTGACAGCTCCGCCCCCAGTGTAACATAACATTCAATTTATCCCCTTTATCCAGTGATTATCAGCAAAAAATACTTTTATTTTAGATGCAGAATACCATATATCTTCCAGTTGTGTCCTGCCACCCCCCACCACCCTGGTCAGAACAGAAGCCACGTGTGTTTGTGTTGTGAAGCAGTGTAAAGATGGCCGGGGCTACTAAAGGCAGATATATTGTGGTGCATCCATCTTTGAAAAGTTTGGATTATTTTCATGGGAGTAATACAAAAATGCTGCCACAAGCTCTAGGATGACATCATGAAGTGGACAGCAGCAGCACGCAGTGGCAGGCGGAGCTTCAGGAATCGAGCTGTTTTACTTCCGGGTTGGGAAAAACTCACGAAATATAACTAATATTTCAAAAATAATTCATTTATAATGGTCCAAAGGTAATATATGATCATATGTTGGCCAAATGCAGAGAACAAACTTTACACACCTAGTTGTGTGACAGTTCTAATCTTACCTCACTCTCTCAATAGAAAGGACAAGAACTACTCATTCTGTATAGAGGCTTGGTTACCTCAGGATCATCAGTTCCATTGCAGAGTTTCTGACGTCTGTCCAGAACACTCAGAGCATCCGCTTCACTTATTGAAGAGTAAGCCAAAACTGGGACGTTAGAAGAGCACAATAAAGAGCCTGGAAGCCTGAAACAGAGACATAGAGTTCAGCCTTTCGAAAATCAAAGAGACTTTGCAACTGGGAAGTCTTGTGCGATAGAGAGTAATACCGGGCTACCTATAAAACAGCAATGGAACTTTGTGTTAAGCTTAAGTTCACTCACTTAATAGGGTTGAAAGTGGGGTTGAACTGAAAAATCTGTGTGATGTAGTAACTGGACACTGTTGGTAAAACCGTCGAGCTGCTGAAAAGCTCCAAATTGATGCTGTCCGTCAAGAATACCTGGATCTTAACAATAAAAATAATAATACAGACAATTAATTACGATTGATTGCAATTCTAAAATCTCTAGAAATCAAAATTAAATGAAAGTATGTATTTAAAGGTTTTGATTGACAACATACCTGAGTGGCGGAAACAAAGGATGTGAGGTCACCCAGAGTGAGAAATTTCACAAAGTTGCCGATGGAATTGGCAAACCAGGCGGTGGAGTTTAAGTATGGATCAGTAGCATTGTAACATCTAGGCTCAGACCCTATTAAATATGAAACAAAGAGAAACAAAATGAGGTTCTTATTCTTTATGAAAGCAGAAACTGGATCCATTTATTTAAAAAATTACTTTTGAAAATAAGTTTTGTTATTTAAATAAAACAGATTTCTTTAAATTTTATTGCAGATCACACTTTTGCTTACCAGCTGTTAAGTAGCTTTTAATTGTGGCGTAAACATCTGACTCTCCAAAGTTAGAGGTATTATATGTGAAGTTGTTTCCCATGTAATACACCCTGTCACAAATAAAAATAATGTAAGTTGAGAAACAGGTAACATATATAGTATACTCTGCGGGCCTGTGACAAAAGACGTACAGTTTCTGGAAGGCAAAGCATGAAGCGTTCTTCACTTCGGTGAAGCTAATGAGATTCTTGGTGAGGAATTTCAGGTAGTTCTTCAACCCCATGTCAAACCACAAGTCAACTTCAAGTTTTTGGTTCATTCCCAGGGCTGTAGGCCAAACACAGGGGAGGATCTGTATCTTCACATCATCTGGAACATCCTCCTACAAACAAAAAGTCAATGACTCTTAAGTAAATGTATCAGTCCGAAAAATACAGATTACCAGTAAATAAGATCTCGACATACAGTTTCCAAGAAAGTTGTAGTGTTGTTGTAGTTGTTAAAGACGTCACATAAACTTGACTGGACATCGATCACATTGGGTTGACTGAGGAACTGCCTCAAATCTGCTGGACTAATGGTGTTTAGGAGCTGAAATAGGAACAAATAGACAGTAGGTAGATTAAAGAAATAATCACATGATACAGCCAAACAAACTTCCAATGGGTTTTGTATTTTTTCCTCACCTCTGACTTGGGTGTTGTTGATACAAGAGATACAAATGTAGACACATTTGGAAATCCAAAGCCCAGAAAACTACTTTTCAAATAGGTGTAAAAGCTCCCACTCTTGTAACATTTCAGTGATGTTGGACCTGTTTTACAAAGAACAACATTTGCAAGTGTGTTGTGAGGGGAAAATGGTTTGTAATGAAAGTGAAATAAAGTAAAATTCTTTGTTGTATTATATACAAACCTTCAAGGGAGAATACAATGTTATTATAAATTTCCTCTTCTGTGTTGTTGCTGAATGTCAACCGTAGTGTGTCAAGAAGATTGACCCTGATTTAGAAGTAATTAAAATAAATAAATTATCCACACACACAATTGTAACTTATAAAACCAATCAATAAGTGTGGTTTTTGTACAAGGTTGCATAATGAAATACTTACATCTCTTGGCTGCTGTTACAGCTTCTTTTTATCCCAATTTGGAATAATGGGGTCACCAGGCTCGAGGAGAGGTTAATAAACAAAGGCTTCAATCTCACTGTAAGCCAGTGCAGGAAGTCTTCATCAGTAATAGCCGAAGAAGAGAGATTTCCTCTGGCAAAAACTGCCTGGATGAAGGCAGACTTCACCTCAGTGGAGTAGTTGGCTGATTGTGCCTAAAAAATACATTTTTATATCATTAAACATTAAATAATTTGGACAAAATTTCATAATAATAAAAAAATAATATTTTACTATTTCAGTAATACGTTTTTGGTAAATAGTCTTTTTATTATTATTTTTACCTTTAAACTGCTTTAAATGAAAACAAATTATCCAGGACAAAAGAAAACTAAGTAAAAAAGTCGAAGATGCTTTTTAAAAATGTAACTTAGATAATTATCACAAGTGGTTGTTCTATCTATCCATCTATCCATCTCTCTCTCTCTCTCTCTCTCTCTCAGGTAATTCCCTCACTACCCCCTAATTTTGGACATATGGTTGGACACAACTCAGCACAAGCTCACTCTTTTTTTTTATTGGCAAATATGATTATACCCATTTGCTCAAGTACAAATCTAATAAACATGAATGTATAAATAAGACTTTTTACTGTGTTTTGATGACCAAAAATTGGCTGATTTATGTATAGGTATACAAAATGTATTAAAATGTATGTCTTTGTGCAGAGACTTCTGGGAAACTTACAGGCCACTGTATAATGAAGATGTAGATTCAGACACCACTACAAAATGGTAAACGCCTAATAAATAATAAGTAAATTGACTGAGGGAATTCAGAGACTTTCTATAAGCTAATACTAGGTCGGTCATTTGTTTTTTTCATACAGGAGGAAGATTGGACCAAAAACAGAAGAAACTCATATTGGCTTTTAAGAAAACCAGAAATGACCAATACTTGTTTGAAGGTAAATATTTTTCCTTTAATATTACAGAGTACCTAAAGCATTTACAGATTAAAGGTTTTAACATTTTGCCACTTTTACCAAATCCGGCAGGCTATATATTTGCTAGCAGGCTGCATATTTGCTAGCAGGCTGCATATTTGCTAGCAAGCTACATATTTGCTATCAGGCTATATATTTGCTAGCAGGCTATATATTTGCTAGCAGGCTATGTATTTGCTAGCAGGCTACATATTTGTTCTGCCAAAGGTTGCCGTAGGTTGTTAGCAGAAACAACACTCTGGTTGTGTACCAGTAATTTCTTCATTTCTAATAGTCAGGCTCCTAAGAGCATGCACCTTTGACCTAAATAGCACTAATGGGTTCCCTGGGAAGTGTGCAGGGTTTTGGGGGTAGAAAAATAAATTATTTCACCCTTACTTAACCCTTAAATAGTTACTTAGATGTTCACTACAACCTGATGCTCGCAGCATGGTTGTTGGAAAAAAAGAGCATGAACATCTTCACCTTTCAGGCTCACCGAGTTGTCTTTGATCCTATAATTTCCTGCGGGCCACCTACATGCCCTGCACAGATTTGGCCTTTTTTTTAATCTCTAAACAGCCCATATGCACCAGGTGCAGTTGTTACTAAGGCTTTTATTAATATTAAACTATTTCAAATGATATCACTTTTGCATATCTGCTATACAATATATACAGTATAGATTTTCCCATATAAAAGTTAGTTTGGATTGTTTACTGACTAACAAATGACTTAAAAAATAATAATAATAAAAAAAAAAAACTTATCAAATATGCTTACCTCAATGGCTGGAGATACTGCATCAAAGAAGACACCAAACTCAGCAGGATTAATGCCTGCCATGACTTTTCCCACATCTTCCTGGTTTGTTAATTGAGAGGGGATTGCTGCTAGCTGGCTTAACTGACCAACAGTGAGAAGATCTGCAACGTCAACCTTAAGGTAAAATGTACTAATTAGCAATGTAAACATAAACAGTCTAAGCTTACAGGAAATACAAATGTATGCTTAGTATTACAAGTAAACTCATTATTACAAAATAAAATGCTTTTAATAAAAATATAAGCATATGATTAGTAAAAATTACTAAAACAATATATACTTGCAAAAAAACAAGCTTTTGTTATTTAATATGTGGCTTAAATTTAACTATTAGGTCATATAATTGTGTGCATGTGTAATTTATTTTAAGGATTTAAGGGCTTCACTCACTCCTCTGAAGTTGTTTTTTAAGGACAAAAAGTCGTGGAAGGAGGCTTCAGAGAGGAACTGTCCAAAGTTATCCTCTAGCCACAGTCTGTCATCCATTCCAGACTGGACGCATGATAGACCTAAAATTTAAGTTAATTATGTTTAGACTCAGTGGATTATTCCTAATATGAACTAGGATATGTGTAAGCAAAGTGAATTTTACCTGACAAAGCCTGTCCTCTAAGATAGTCTAACTCAAACTTGAGAACCTCTTGACTTTGATCCACAGAAAGCTGAGGCAAAACACTTCCAAATCCTTTGATACTAAAAGAAGAAAAGGACAAATGTTTTACAAAATGTGAAAAAAAAATGTATTCCAGTCTCTTATCCATGCCATTGTAAAAGAACAAAAACTGATTAGAACTCACATCTGTTGGTAGGAGTTACAGGCAATGTTTTTTGGAATAATTTCAAAGGTACTATTGTTAACTCCTGGCAGGAATGGTGTTAGATAAACCTGGAACCACAACTTGAAGCCCTCAACATTTAGAACAGATAGTTGTGGGCCTAAGGCTGTCAACGTTAGATTTAAAATGGAGTCACGCACTCCTGGAGTAAGAGTTTTCAGAGCCTGCTGAGAAAAAAATACAGAAAATTGTTAGCTTCACAATATTTTAGCAAAAACAATATTACTACTAAACGAGAAAAAATACCTCTGTTGAGCTATTAACAAATATCTGAAAGAAAGACTCGAGGCCAATTAGAGATGAGTTGCTAAGTTTTGTGAACACAAGTGTTACAAGTGTTTCATTTGACAAATTCTCTGATTGAAGAAGAAAAACAGCTTTTTGTGCTGGGGAAAGAAAGTCTACTATTGTGACCTAAAAAAGACAAAAAAGACAACACCAAAGTTAGATTTGAATACATTTGTTAAAAAATAAAAATATAGTGAAAACAAAAACTTTATATCTAACAAAAGCACACCTGAGAAATGTTGAAGGGTTGAAGGTCTGCAAGAGTTGCAAAGACTGAAAAGGGTCCTAAGTATGTTTCGATGAACTGAGCACCACTTTGAATTCCCTGCCTGCAAGCTGTCAACAAAAAAAGTTCCACAAATTACATACAAAACAGAAAAAAGAAATAACCACTCTTGTAGCATGTCAGCTTACCTGGTGAGTTGATTTCCCCGGCGAGATTCTTTAGGTAGCCCAGGAGAACATTTGCAAGTCCTTGTAGTGTATCCTCGGGTATGGAAGAGTACACCATGGCCATGCCACTCACACTGCAGAAATCGTAGCCAAACAATCGTGTATAATCATTAGCTCACAGATAATTGGAAGTTGGATCCATTAGGTATTGAGTGCTGGCAAAAGTTAACTTACACTACATGGTAGTTTGTACAGTTGGTTGTTTGGACTGTAAGCTGGAGCATCTCTGGAGTGAAACTTGCAAGGACGTATACCAGTTTGATATGGAACCAAATGTAAAAGTCCTCTGTGTTGAAATTTTCCAGTTGTGGACCAACAATCTTGAAGGTCCTGTTCATGATGAGGTCTCTGACGACAGGCTGGAATTCTGGCACCTGTCAAAGAAGGACAAGCAAGGAATTACACACACCAAAGTGTCTGTGTTGCAAGTTTGCCACCAAGCATGTGTGAGTGAATCTAAAACTGTGGACTGAGTTAAAGCAAGAAAATGTTAAAAGTTTAATATTAAGTCCAACATTGCTCATTTGAAAGCCCACTTTACCTGTCCATTCACGCTCAGCTGTGCCAAGAACTGGTCCACATTTTTCAGAGCATTCCCTTGCTCAAGTTGATTGAAGACTCGATCGACCAGGACCGTGTCATTTGAGGTGCTTGTGCTCACAATTAACTGTGCCATCTGAGAAGGAGCGAGCTGTGACAAAAACTCAACCTGTAAAGACAAAATCAAAAGTATTGGTCCGAGCGCTGCTGAAACAATGACATTAAGCAAAAGAAGTAGATAGGTGCAGAGAGCACTCACGCTGGAAAAGTTTGGATTGAGAGCCAGCAAATCCTTTAGGGTTGCTAAATCTGAGAAGTTGCCAAAGTTTGCCACCAGCCAGTTTAAGCTTCCATTGACAAAGGAAATGCATCCTGGATCTGCAAAAAAAGAAGAAAAAAAAACATAGTTGCCAGGGGACTGGCTGCAGATCAGAAGCACATGCCACTAGAAAAAGAAGAAATTTTGGCTTAATGAAAGACTCTTACCTGATGAGTCATTTCTTGACAGGAATGGTTGAATGAAGTGAGTGAAGACTGCCTGCTGTGTCTCACTGTCCATGAATGTCTTCTGGCTACTGAGAGCTTTAATGCTAACATTCGGAAAGAGAGTTTTCAGTGTCTGAACATGTTCATGTTTTTCAGTGATGCTGTCATAGTTGACTCATTTGTCAGATACACTTTACACTTACACAATTTGGTATGTCGGGCAGCTGAAATTGGCGGCACTGAGGCAAGTAAGGAAGTTTGTTGTTGGAGAGGATAAGAAGAGCTGGATCTTTTTCTGGAACCAGTTATCGATGACCTCTTTATCCTGCAGTTGTGCCTGGCTGAACGTGGCAATTCTCACCTCCCCCAGAGCCTCAAGAGCATTTGACAAGCCGGGGCCGCTACTGCTGTTGAGATTCTGGAATGTTGCGAGTATTGTTTGAATACTTCATTTACACATCTCAGAAACCTGTATTGAGCAGTTTGGGGATGGGCTTACCATGCCGGCCAGTATATCAAGAGCCTGGTCCAGATTAGGGCTATTTTGGAAGAAAAGTTTCCAGACCTCTACAAGGTAAGTTTCTTGTTTTTCCAGTGAGCATTTCAAGATTGTGGCCAAGTTGCTTGGAGAGATATTTTTTGCCTTAGAATAAACAAAGAGGACAAAAGGAAAGCAGTCGTTTAGGAAGTCCAGAGATTTGTTTTACACTGCAATGTACCACAAATGAGCTTTTTTCAATCATTGCTGTTTTACTACGATTGCCAGCTGTTGTTTACTGAACTTACAGAAGAACAGGCATATTCAGCAATGGTAAAGTTGCACAGGACTGCAGATAAAGTGTCCGATTCCAGTGTTTTTTGAAGGTGTGACCTATGCAAAGTAGGAACAAAAAGATTGTCACTATATAGAAAACGGTGTGAAAATGCAATCTTTGTATAATAGTAAAAAACAATCCACTCACTGGTTGACTGAAGCACAGATGAGGTTCTCTGTAAAAAGAACATTTAAATGACTTACGTTTTGTTCGCAAAAAGCTAACGAGCTGTAGGCATTGTTATTCTCTTCGTGAAAAATATCTATAAAACTTACCATCTACATTGGTCTTTGTGCACTGGAGTTTAAGAAACACAAGTTAGTACCGTGTGTAAAACTAGACTAAAGACACATTTCAACTATGTTTACTATTGTAAGATCCTTGTGACCGTTTCTCTAGTTATGATTTAGCAAATTTTATCAAAAATTAAAGACGCCTTTTTGTTTAGTAAGATATATTCTTAGAAACTCAACAGAAGCTAATTGGAATTTAACCCCAAATCTGTGGGTGGGATCGTAGGCCTTTAATTTAGTCTTTGTGAATTATTTAACAGCACTTTCCTTACCTTGACTCCTTCTAGTTTATTATATCACACAGGCCCAAGCTAACACCCCCCCCCGAAGAAAAAAAAAAAAAAATCAACCAAACGACCATTATGAGAGCTCTTTAGCTGGGCAGTTTTGAGCCAGATTACACTACTGATTGGGAAATCAAAGATCTTTGTGGATATATTTTCAAGCAAGTGGATGCACAAGACATAGGACTGTTTGACCCACCAATTACGGTTTCTGCATCATAAATTCTGCTTTCTTAAACTTTATATTTTCATCTGTTCCTGATCCAACAGGATTTGAATAAAGAAATATTCATAAACGCAGTTTTAATCTTTAATTCTTTAAATTTTCCCTTCATCATAAGTAAATATGGTACAAGAACATGTTTAGCACCAAAAACTTGATTTTACTTGGCGATAGTCTTTGGGTGTATTCAGACTGAAAGACACTTTTTTTCTTGGCCGAGTCTGCTTAGTCTGTGCTCTAGTACAAAGCTTGTAAACAATCCACATGACTAAATATCCGTTCACTCATTGACCAAGAATTAAGAGGGAGGGGCAAATAAAAAAAAAATGGAAATTATGGAATTTCTTGTCCTTGGAATTCTTGTCGGTATAATTCAGTTTTTGAAACTTCATATTTTGGCCATCAATTTGTATGTCCTTATCAACGTCAGGTTCAACACTTTTTACTACTACTTTGGTACAGGGAAGGCATGCGCCAAGGCATTTACTGGCAATATAGCGACTATGAAGATTAGATAATAAGTGCTCATGACAGATAGATTGTCAGAAAAACAGTAAGTGGCAATGTCTATCACATTTCATGTCATTTTAATGAGCCTGTATTTACTTGCCCACATTTCAATGAGTTGCTGTGCCTCATCCTTGTGGTGTTATGGGATTGTTTTAAAGATAATTGTGTTGAAAAGCTTTTAGGATGATGTCACAGTAGTACCAGGCTTGAGCCCCGTAATGAGACAGAAAAGCATGTACAGTGTTCCCCCTCTCATTTGGGTTTCATTATTCACAATTTCATGTATTTGTAGATTCTTTTTTTCAGTAACGTGATTCCTTGTCACAAAAACGTAAACAACTCAAGACCCTTGTATGAAAAACTTGCGTCTGAAGGTGCTGCAGGAATCAAGCAGAGATTAAGGGCACACCGGCCCATTGGCTACATATACACAGGGACCACGCAAACCAAAGGTTGGTCCCACTAGTTCCTGAGCTGCTATCAACTGAGTAGGTTGCGCCTGCATAGAGAAATTACACCAGGTGACTCAGAAGTGGCTTGAAAATATCCTGTTAATCGCCGAGGATATTTATTATCTAGAGCAGGTGTTTTTATGAATAAAACTGTGAATTTCTGGAAGAAGATACCCTCTCACACTTAACTGATGGTGGAGCAAGCATGCGTTCCTTGTTTTAAATCATAGACCTCATGTGGGTTATAAATGATGCTGCGGAACAGTCTATTGTTCTGATTTAAAAAAAAATACTTGCTTGTCAGAGTGTTAATTTTAACACATCTAAAAACATTTTTTACTGCCTTTTCTATGTCTTGTAACGTGGCATGTAGGCGGGGAGCTGCTGTGACGTCATCGTAAAAGCTCTATTGTATTGTGAATTCAGGCTCATTATAATAACTTTTAACGTGACCCACATTGCTTCTCACTGTTGTCCTAACGATCTAAATATCACAAATACATATAAGCGTACCTCGTAGACATAGTGTCCCCAGTAAAACAATTATGCAACATTCTTTTCCTGTACCAAAGTTGCAGTAAAAAGTGTTCAACCTGGCCTTCATCCAGACACTCAAAAGCAATCAGCAACTTAAAAAAGTTTGAATAAGTTAAAATCCTGGCTAACCATAGTACAGTAGCACCTTCATTTTTCTCTTTTTGTTTTGACCTGCCCCCGTAACTGCTGGGTAATGACTGAAGAGATCTTTAGGGACAAGGTTTTGTTTACAAGCCTTGGATTGAAACAGGAAAGTCTGCTTGACAAGAGTCTGAATACAGCTCAATCAAATACAATCTTCAGGACTCGATCTGGAACAAATGGATAGACTCAATCCAAATCAACAGACTTTCCCAGTCTGAATACAGATCAAAGACCACAGTCCGCTTGCAGGCATTCAGACTGAAACTTGTTTTGAATTATTGGGGAAACGGACTCTGATTCACTATAAGCAAACAAAATTATTACAGTCTGAATGCACCCTTAAACTCAAATGACAAATCTACTATTTTCACCCTTCAGTTAATTCCTGTTGTGTCATTTGAGAGAAAAACTTACCTGAATGGAATCAGATGCAAAGCAAACTGTTGAGGAAAAATAAAAAGTTAGTCAGCGACTCAATAGGCTTTCGCTCAATGTGGTGGTGGTGGGATTATTTACGAAAAAAAACATCTCAGCAGAGCTTCTGTGGCACGTACGTGGGAATGTATCTTGGATCAACTGTATGCTTGCTTTTACGCCCATTGAAAGGTCCAATGGCAGGAATGTCAAACTTTGCTGCAGACCAGTAAGTCTGAAGGGAAGAAAAAAATGCATTTGTGAATTTTACTGGAAACAGGGATTCAGAAATGGCCAACATTTCTTCTGTCTTTGAGAACTGTCTCTTACATGGCTGTATAGGATGCACAGCTGATGTTTATGGGGATCACCCTCAAGCTGTCTGGTTGGAAGCTGGCTAGAACAGGAGGCAAATACTGCTGGAACCACAGCTCAAAGTCTAGAGGCTCGAATGTCTCAAATTCTGGAGCAAGAGCTGTCAAAGTCAGGTTCAAGATTGTGTCTCGTACAGCTGTGTTTTTGATGAAGGTCGTATTCATCTGGAAAAGAAGCAAAAGTCTTTTTGTTAAAAAAAAAAAAAAAAAAATAAGTTGTAAAATCCATGGAAAACAAGTTGAGATAGGGGCGCATGTGTAACGCTCATTGTTTCTAGGGCGGGTATACGTGAATCAAATCCAACCGTGCAAACAAGCATCATCCTGAGATTAGTCCACAAAGCAATTGGCTTCTCTGTCCATTTTGCTAAGCAGGTCTTTAAAAAGCCTGAGTGAAACATTTACCTGTTTGTTGACCTGTGCAAAAGCCTGGAAAAACTGAGTAAGCTGCCCCACATCGCCGGACTGTGTCAAGTTTGTGAGCAGGCCTTTTACGAGGGTCACATTCTCCAAAGCTCCACTGCCCGGGTCCAGTATGAGCTGTGCTTTTTGTTGAATTGTGAGCAAATCTATGACAGCCCCCTTTTAATAAATGCAAAAGGAGAAATTAAATACATTTTGTGAGAAAAATGTCTGAGATTCATTGTCTTTGGTTTCATGTGTTCTTTTCGTTTCATGTCACTTACTGCAGAAAAATTGTCATTCATGTTTTTCAGTTCTGAAAGTGTTGCAAATATTGAGAAACTTGCTAAGTTTCTTTGCAGCCATTCTTCACTTCCATTTACATCATCATTGCAACCTGGATCTGTCAATGAGGACAACATTTTAGTAATTCTTTTGAAATAATACAACCACTACTGTTGTCCAATTTTTCACTTTTTAAAAATTAGCTGTCAGAAACATGCTTTTACCTGCAAGATTCCTTCTTGATAGGTATTCTTTAATGAAGTTTTGGTAGATCAGTTTTCTTTCTACTGTTTGAGTTATATTCAATTCTTCGTTCATAGACTTTACCCTTGGAAAGAAAAAAATTACAAACAATAAACAAATCTTAAATCATACTTCCCCACATAGCAACCAACACAGCTTTATCTTTAAACATAAAACCTGCTTTCTTTTAAAATATATAACTATATCATTCAGTGTTGAAAGTTATACTGGATTCAAATAGACTGGCAATATTTTCACTATGGAACTACAGCACCCTCTTCTGTAACACATTTAGTGTACCTGATCCTTGATCAAGAAAAAGTTGGCTTCAGCATTGAATGTGGAAAACAAGTACATTTCTAAGAAAATATTATTATAATTTCTTAATTTGATTAGCTGTCAACCACAGTCATCTGATTTACTTACAATTCTTGGAAAGAAGTGCAGCTTAAGTTCAGTTTGCCCAACTGAATGAGGAAGTTATCATCGACAAGAGGTAGCAGTGGAGCCATCCTGATTGAGAACCACTGTCTGATGAATGTGATGTCATTGTAGTTACCCACAGTCAGGCTTCCGAGGACGTTGAGTATCTCCAGAACATTAAAGCTAGATTCATTAGTACTCTGTCATAAAACAAAGTTTGTGCAAGGTTATTAAATGCAGAAGAGGGTTCTCAAAAAATGTCTTGATTTAAACCTGTAAAGTGTCTTTGAAGCATTTTTTTTACATTTAAAAAAGTAATTTAAGGCCATCTGGCTGAAAAATCTTTAGTTACATATAGTTACATTACTGAAAAAAATGGAAAACTATTGTTTTAGTGCAAAAAAAAAAAAAAAAACTTTAAGAAAGGTGGAATTCATGGAACTTGAAGGGTATCATAAGAAGTGAAATGTGTGCGTTTTAATAGTATTTTCATTACCAGGCCTAAGACGACTTTTACACTTGACTGTAAAATTTGTCTGATGTTTAGCTCCATGTCCTGTAACAACTCCTTTGTAACAGTTGCATTTTTACGACGTTTACAGGACAGCTCCTCTGTCATTATGTCCACAATTCCAGATATCTATGGAAAAAAAATGAACAGTATTTTTGGAAGGGGTATTTTCAACCCATGGACACAAGATTATGTCACTAGCTTTTTTGTTGTTTGGCATGCAAAGAAACTGTAAATGAATTTGGGTCAAAGAACATCTCCTTGAATTTGAAATGCTTACACCGCGACCGGCATCCTGCAGTTTTCCTGTTGAGCAGGTTTCCTGGGAACCATTGCCTAGAGCCGGAGTACTGCTTTAAAAACAAAATAAAATATTTTACTTTAGTCAGTTAACACAATAATCTAAACATGTACAACATGACAATGCTAAAATTGACCTACATGTCATTAAAAAAAAAGATATTTCAATTTATTTGCTTAAAAGTATGTATAATAAATCTGCATGCTGACCTGTTCTGTATTGTCTGTGAACCTGGTCCTACAGGTGCACAATTAATAAAGGGAAGAGTTAGTAATTTTAAAGCAAGTTTTTAAATAAATCAAATGATTTTGTTTTTTTAATGAATGTTACCATTTGTTGTGTTGTTCTGCAAAAGAAAAAAGTTAACAAAATTCAAATTTACTTTTATTATTTTTCTAAATCAACTTTTACGGCATTTTTTTTTTTTTTTTAACTTACGGTTGTTGAAGTAACTACTGATACGCACACTGAAAAAAAAGTCACAAGTGCTTTTAGTACAATCTCATTTTTAGCTGTAGTAAAAAAATGATTTATTCTTCAAGCTCGTAATGGACACTTACGGAATGCAACCAGTGAAAGTAGTGAGAGTAGCTGGACATTGACTGATGTCCTGGTACCATCCATTGTGTTCCCTTTAGAGGTTTTTAGATTGCCCAGTCTTCATTTTAAACTGTAAATAAATGTGAAATTCTGGGAAAAATAAGAAGCATTTTGCAAATACTTAGCAATAACATGAAAAGTCTTTTTTAATATTTGTATAACAAAAAAACATGTGGTGAAAAATTTTGTTTTAATGCATGGAAAGTAATTTGCTTTAACAACAAGATATTAAGCCAGCATCATTTTAAATCTGAGCACAACAAAAAATGTAAAGACTTTTTATCTCTACAACCATTAATTTTTTTGCAATTCATACACAAAAAAATAAAAAAATAAATAATAGCACTCTTATTTCTACACAAGAAACAACACAGTATGTCAAATAGTCATATAAGGTGAAAGAAGTACAGCAGGTTAAGCTCACCTGTGCAACTCCTGCTTTGTAAGAGAACAATGACGACTTAACTAAGGTGCGGAATTTATATGCAGGGTGGAGTGAAGAAATTGCAACCCACACCTCTTTTTGAGCTAAAACAAAAACATGTGCAAAATGTTCAGCATGTTATGTGAGATTCCATTTGAATTAAGTTTTGAACGAAAAGTTTTGGTGTTTTTATTTCATTAAATAATAATATAAAACATACATTTACATATACACTTTATGTGGCATAGTTAATTATCATTGAGATAACTTTTTCAGGAAACATGTTAAAGTTTAGGTTTGCATCTCCTTTGCATCTGAGCATTGCAATGATCACATTTCTGCATTTTTTCAGATGGTTTATGGTTAACTAAATAGAAAAAAAGTTGCAAAAACGTTTAATCTCACAAACTTTGTTTATTTTACTGTCAAATTTATATAAGACATAATGAATATCATGCACTGCTTCAAAGAGATTACGTGATTTGTTTTTATAAAATAACATCTGTGTAGTCAAATTTTACGTGCAAGAGGTAAAACAATCTTCCAAGTAAACAAGAGAAACAAACTGTGGTAAGCTAACAAATCTGATAGATGTGTATTAAGTTATTTGACTATAAATCAGATGACTATACTATTGTATTTTGAGATATAGGGGTGCAAACAGCAGTCAGTAACTATAAAACAATAAAATTTAATCTGTTCCACAGTTTTAAAAATTGTGTTTTACCATGTAAGATTCAGTTTTGCTTTATAGAAAGTAGTGCATTAAGTTGTCCAGTGGTTATACTATTGGCATCGTATCAAGTTTATGACAGAGCCCAAGATTTGATCAAATATGAGGCTAAACACAGCTGCTCAAACTTTGAAGTACAGCCTTAAAGGAGAGCATGATGACAGATTCCCTTTAGTCAAAATCAATATAAATTAAAAATTTTGTCCTTAACTGTTGGACAAGATTACACATATGTTTTATTCCTTAAATTTATGATTATAAAATGTTTAATTGAGCAAAATAACAATTTTATAGGAAAAGAGTTAAGAAGAACCAAAAAAGGAAAAAAAAAAGGTCAAGCAAATTTACTACATGACCCCAGCACAAAGTTTGTAGGATAGTGAAGGAGCTAAGAAAAAGTTCTATCTTGGAAACTACGACTACTCTTTTTGTATTTTAAGGTTAAATTCTTAGAAAACTGGTTTTTCATGTGTAGAATATTTTTCTGACAAAAATATGCATTTTCTTTCCTCAACTTTCTCATTACTTACGGAGATGTTTTGGTCCAACAGCTTTGAAAAGTACTTTGAAATAGCTTTATGTCACTTTAAACTCACAATTTTTGTTTGTTTTTACTTTCCTTTGAAAACAAATCACGTGGTTTTTCAGATACAATTTTAAATATTGCTCTTAAAGAAATATAGCTTAAAACCAAAATTTTGTTTTTTCTTTGACTTTATCAAATGACTTGAATTTAAATGAAATTGCATTACTGAGTCTGGGCTAACAGATATATCCTCGTTGTTGAAGAGACTCAATTGTTGTGATTAAATAAACCTTTTTATGAGTCCTAAAGTGTTGTTTGTTATTACCAGCAAAATTAAGTTGATTATTTGGGGAAATCATTAACTTTTCCATTTATATATGTGCAGCAATCATTATTCAGACGTATGCGCAAAAACAGATTGTTCCTGGGAAGTCTGAGAATTCTTACCAGCATCAACCCAGTCAAGTATGTTGATATTGTAGGGATCTGATAAGCTTAACAACTCCCATTCATAACCCTTTAAGGGGTTGTTTGGTTTCATTCTGATTGGAGAACAATCTAATGCCACAAACCTAACATTGCTTTAACAAGGAGATTAATGGACAGGGTATGGCATCTCAGCATTCCTTTTGTATTGTTGTCATAATAGATGTCTATGAACACACCCAAAGAAACGCCCAACTGCATGAAGGCATGTTGATCTAGTGTGAGACCCTTGAAGTTTAGACCCTTTGAACTTTACACATTAAATGGTAAAAATTCATGAATTACAGATGAGAGGCCAAGTAATGCTTAAGGGTCACTATGGGAACCACTAACCTCTGTTTAATCCACAACAAGTACAAAGTGGACTCTAAAATAACTTGGTTTATCAGATTTTGCATTCAATTAGTTTTTTAAGTGGCCTGGGATTGACGTTTGGATTTTACTCTTAAATTGAGATTTAAGAGTAAAATATGAAGCTTCTGTCAGTATTAAGTTTTTATGTCAAGGTTATAAACCACTATTCTGTGACATGCTCAATTTTTTTTTCTTTCTAAGTACCAATTTGTTTAGAAGAGAGTGTAAGCGGGATATTAGTCAGAATGCATTATTTATACACCAAGTACTTGTATTTTTCATTTGACACTTGGTTGTTTACATTTTATTTATAACCATTTGTACATTATGGTAGTGTTTTTGCAGGAATTAAATGGCTTCAACTTGTTAGCAACTGGTAAATAATGATCATGGGTGCATTCATCGTCATTAAGCCCAAGATTTTCTTTGAAAAGTTCCACGTTTAAAAATAGCTCAAGTTAAAATTAAGTAACTGCCTTTCCCTTACCATGCCCTCTTTATTTGCAATGAAATTATTCTCAAGTGACTCACACACTTTGTATGTAATTGTCCTGCTCAAGCAGTACTGAGAAAAAGTAAACAGGTGACACAGATAGATCTGCCTCTGGGCCTCGTTCCATTTGTACTGAGAATACTGGTACAGCCAGGTAGTTCTGTGTCAGAGTTGTGCTACGCCTGCATCCAGAGAGTTCTTTTTTGGCCCGGGATATCATCCAGGACTTTCTAACAATCTGGATTCACAGGTTCTTGTAAAAATGTTTCTCTACATAAAAACAAAAAACAGCTGTCAAAGTTAAAGTCTTTCATACTATTCTTTTCATTGCTGTTTTTGTTATGTAACATGATCGTTATTTTGTAGTCATCAAATGAGAATACATACATATTATTTTTTCCCCCCAATATTTATAATTTGAGCTTTATTTCATATTTTTTAACAGGACAAAACTCAATAATCATCTTGAGGTGTCCTGGAAGTGAACACATCCGCCTTATAATACTCGTGACTGATGAGTAATCCTCTCAACCTAATGGTAAAGTGGAGCTAAAGGAGCGTATTTTCGAGTACTCTTGTCCTCATTACTAAATGATTCAAAATGAAAAACAAGATTCTATTGCGACAGAACTTGAATCGTGTTGTGAGTTTGCAATAACTAACATATAACAAAATAGTCATGTGAAATACTCCCAAAAAATGTTTAAATAAAAAGTATCATCAATTTATGTGGTATATGTTCAAGATTAGGTAAAAATATACCTTCACTCTTTAATGGGATTAAAAACTCAAGGCCTTTAGAACTGAAGTTACCAATCGCTAAAAGTTGCCTGTTTTGGTTGAAATAGTCCTAAGAAGTCAAAAACGTATTTAAATCAATTAATTAAAGTTTATTTTACGCATTTAAACAGAATTAAATTGCTTTTAAAGACTTAAATGTATTTTTGCCCGTAAAATCAACGTGCAAGCAAAATCTTTTTATGGCAAATTGAAAACAGTTTTTTACAAAAAAAATGGTGGCTGACTCAAATACGTCATTAAAAAGGGCATGTCGTGGTTTAGGACCCTCATGATGTGAAATACTAGCAATCTGCTAGGACTGAAAATAAACACAACATTTACTTCTATTGTGTGCCTTATGGAGCTGGACATGGTTTGCAGGTTTGTGTATGATGTGGCTCTCTTTCCTTCTTTCATCAAGCAGATACACAAAATGGAATGTCTCATAATTAGCATAATAATTCTAGGGAATTGACCTGCAGCATGTTAGGCCTTTAGACAATCACACCAGGTCTGTTCTGGACCAGAGACTGCCAAACTGCATTCTGGCTCACCTCTTCAAGCTGAGGTCAGCTTGAAGTCAGCTTCACCTCAGCTTCAAGAAAGAAAAAAATATATATCCATATACCTTACAAATACAGAACACAATTTATGCAACATTTAAAACAATGTAAGAACAGCTGCCGCATGAGAAAACACATTTTTGGGGGCATTTCAAGTATTTCAAGTGCTTATAGAAAGCTTGATCAAATGTTAGCATGTACTAACCATACTGACTTGGATAGCTTTCTCTAGCTCTGAGGATCACAAAGCTAAGGTGTTAGGCTTGGGATATATTACTGCTTATTGCAGGGACTAAAATCTTAGCACTGTGGACGTGCATGAATATGGTGAATCAAGCTTTGTAAATAACTTTGGAAGGCGCATTCTATGAGTCAGCACAAACAAGGTTTACTTTTAAATAGACATGAATTCACCTATGCATTACAGTATTTGTGTGTTTTTTTTTTTAGTTCACTTTAGAACATTTTAATTTCAATAGCTTGGCGGCAGGGTTCTCTGTTTACATATGTTTAATTCTAGCAATGGCTCTGTACAGTATAATTGTTTACTTGAAATGATCATTACGTTCTGCAAAGACCACCAATTTTCTGGAGTATAAACTAAAAAAGAAAGATCCATCCATGAATCTTCTTCGGCTCATCCAATTTCAGTAAAGATGGGGGGACCCAGAGGTGTTCCCAGGTTAGCCGAGAGACGTAGTCTAACCAGCGTGTTCTGGGTCCTCCACAAGACCTTCGCCCAATGGGACACGCCTGGAACACTCCCCAGGGAGGTGCCCAGGTGGAATCCGGACCAGTGGGAACTTTTTTCTTGGATGGACAAACCTGGAGAAAGGGTTAAAAAAGAAAATGTTTAGACCCTATCCTCCATCATAGGGCAAGATCTGTGCACACTCCATACGTACGACCAACAACACCATTTAGTTGGGCAGCAGTGTGTATCTTGGCTGCACAAATTACATGTGGCCAATGTGATTTTTTTTCAGTTTTTGTGCTTGGTTGCATGTAAATGTGTGCAAATAAAATCAGCCATAGAAAAATATGCTTGAGAAGCAGACCCAGAAGCTTAGCTTTAAAAAAAAAGTACAAAAAGTTTTCATTTATAGCCAAAGTCAAGGCAGAAGTGTGATTACACACGCCAAAATGAATGGCTAGGTGTGTTAGTTTTGTCCGGTACATTTTTCAAACAAAGATAACAAACACTAAGCCTTGGCGTGAAGAAATCGTTTAACACACATACAGAAGCCTTCATTGGTAAGCAATCTGTTTACACAACTTTGAAACTAACTTTACTTTTACTGAGTAAACAAGTCTGAAGGACTTAAAAAAAGGCTTCCAGGTTCATGGGGGATCTGTATTTAACTTCTATGCAAGTTTTATAAAACAAACACATTTAACAGGTTATACTTTTTTAGATTCAGATGAAGCTGGAGCATCTGGCCAAAATTTTACACACAAAGGCCTCATGTTGGGATTACTTACGCAGAGAAGGGGTAACTGAAGAAAAGTATGATGTTGTGACCGACAGGTCAATTGGTGATTGTAGTATGAATGGTATGGCCCTCAAGCCATGTGGCCAAGGTGGAATGATAGGTGGGACTTAAGCCGGAATGTTGCATCGCTTAGGGGGAAGTGCCGTAAGTAATGTGTGACAGAAAAAGGAGTGAAGAGTCAAAAAAATAATAAACTAAAAAGTTCAGGACCCCTAAGCGTGATGGTCTAAGGGAATACAAGCCAGTTTTGCCACTGCTGTGAAGTTTTTTTTCTTTTTTAAACTGGGGTGTGTACTAAACTAGCCCATTTCCAACGGAGACATAATGTAACAATTTGCTTCTCTTTTTTTTTCTTTCCAGGTAACTACTGGCTTGCCTTGTATTCTTTTATTGGGTTTGACAGACTGTTTTTGGTAATTGATTGGTTGTTTGGCCATGGTCTTTTCTTTTGTAAATAAATTTGTATAACAAATGTGAGAGTACTGCGGGGGGAGTATGTGTTATGGCTTATTTTAAAATCGGAAAGTCTGCTGTAAAATATTTTTACTGCACGTTTTAATTTTTCTATTTTTTTTTAATCCATTCTTCCCTGCACTGTATATCAGCACTTAACTCAGGACTATCAGGACTAGTGGGGTCACCGCCCAGGCTGTCGGTACCTGGGTAGTGGTGCAAGATATGCTTACCCGCCGGCGGTTTGCTGCCTGGCAGATGGAGAGCCATCGCCGCCGTCATAGCAGGTGGAATCACACCAGGTGCGTGAGCTTTATCTCCGTAGGCATATGATGTTTTTCTTATTTTCATCAAGGCATTATTAAAAAAGATCCTCTAGTTCTATTTTCATTTTTCTCTCCTTGAATTAATCCTCATAGACAGATGGAGTAACATTTAAAATGGCCGTGAGGAGTGAAGTACACCGCATTGGGAGGGACTCTGAATGATCTGGTGAACTCAGACAAGGCAATGCGCTTGCCTCTGTAGAGCACTCCAAAACATATAAACCAAAGCTACTTGAAATCGCGTGCAGTGTGAATGCAGCATATGGAATAATCCTTTATGGGCAAGTTCAAAAAATAAAATAATTTGTAAAATTTTGTTTTAACAACAATTTGGTTCTTTAGATTTTTTTTAAGTTAAACCTGTCTAAAATTAGATCCATTGTCTTTTTGACTGCATTTTTCATATTTGTTATTTGTCCAAATTCTGGACAAGATTAGTTAAACATGTTCGTATGTCAGCATTCAGGATGCAGTTTAACTAGCCCATCCCTGAAGGTTGGTCGTTCTGCAGGATATTGTAGTCTTAACTCTAAAAAAACAAAATAAGTCAGTAAATCAAGTCTTTCCCACTCTTTGTACTCTCAGTTAAACAGCCAACACCTAGGGTTTCAAACTTGCTTAACCGCATTTCACTTCTTGCTGGAATTCAGCTGTTACCTGATATGTTTTAATTGCAGATACAGCATTGCCTGCATTGATCTGCCTTAGCACAAGTTACGACTGACATTTGTAGTGCTGAAACGGTTTGCTTAATTACAGTGCAGAAGTCATCAGTCTGGTAGTTAGGTAAGCAGTCACGTAATGTGGAAGTTTTATATTTTTGTTTGTTCTTTAAATTATGCGGAAATAGATATAAAGTGGTTAGAGAAGTTCAGTTTTCTTATTACACCGGAGAGGTGTTGCCTTCTTGAGTTTTTTTTCCTAATGACCCGTCTTTTATGAACCGACATTAGCGACAGCTTTAAAAAAAAAAATAGATTTGTTAAAATTCAGTATCTTTTGACATTTTAATCCAGGTTTGAGCAGGGGTTTTGAAGCTAAGTGTTGAGGCTAAACAATTACCCAATAAAAATGTGGCCACTTTATACAGGGTAAAGTTTTAGCTTTCAAAAAACACAAAATTGTCAATTTCCTATCAAATAAAGAAAGTTTAGAATAGTTTTCTTCTTTGTTCATGCAGTCTAAAAACTCTTCATTCATTTTTCCCTTTGTCATCACATGGTGTAAGATTCTTGATATAAAAATTAGGAAATGTTGAACATGGTTTGCCAAATCTCCATCAGTTTATTTATCTTTCAGTCTCTTCTTTCTTGAAACTCGTTCATTGGATAGCAGGAATTAAGCCCTTCATCTCTTATTTTTACCAACTCACTGGTGAGACAGCCATCTCCCTGAGAACGATAGTTGTTCAGACAAAATGCGTCAAATATGCAGGGTGCAGGGAAGCCTGAGGACAGGTTTGAGAAACTGGAGAAGAGCACACTGAGTTAATTACTTTCACGGCTTTGCAATGTTTACTTCGTCACTCAGCCCTGACAGTGACTAATATGACTGCTAGTCATCATAAGTTCAGGGAAAAATATGACTCATGTGGCTAGATTTAAAAAAAATGTTTTTCTTTTGTGTGTTTATTTTCCTTCATGTTGCATCCATTGTACTGTTAAATTAGGTGGTGGCTCGCTGAATAAAAAAAATTCCAAGATAACCAGTCATTGGAGCTTTAAGACTTTTCTTTAGATTTTCTTTAAGCTTATTCTTAACCTTCTTGATGTTACCATAAGTCAGGTTGTTACATGACCTTACTCTGCTCCTCAATCTGTTTCCAAGGACTTGTTAAGCATCTTCCTTGTTTTGAGAAAAAAAAAAAGCTAAGAGCACAAATACCTGGTAAGTCATACTTGGAGAGTATTTTCTCGCATGCAAAGTCAAGCCCCTTTTGGAGATATGACGTAGGTCTACTTTAACTGCTGCATTCTTAACATTTACTAAATGGTGCAATACAAACAAAAACAAAGTATTATGCTGATCTGTTATCATATAACTAGGCTAATGTGTTGATTCAGTCACATTCTAAAAACTCTTATTCTACCATGTTTCTATGATGTTAAATACTTTCCCTGTTAAAATATTTAAACATTTCTCTGAAAAAAAAAAAAACAGACTGTTTTATTAGTTTTTACGACATGCTGTAGATCAGGGGAGCCCATTACATTGATTGTGGCGGGTGTTTAAGTAAATTGCGGGCCATCAAAAATGTATAAACAAGAAAAACAAAAATGTATATATATCAAAAATTGCCGTCAGTGAATCACTGTTCTGGCGATGTGTACGTCATTTGATTGACACGCAGAAAGGCCAATCGAACATTCGTCACTGCACACATGCGTGTTTAACTACACTGAGTGCAGCCAGCAGGTCCTTCCATCGGAGAGTGTTTGCGTGCTGGGTCCTCACGCAGGGCTGCTCCGACCTGCTGCAGTGTTTATTGACGGAGACACTGACACAGCCATCTCGCCACAGCCATTATTGCCAGTTTGGGCAGTTTCCCGCCCAATTGGGTTGTTTTGGTTCTAAATTTGCGGGAAAAAATGGCTTTGAACGGGTAGGCATATTTTGGGCGGGTTTAGGGTCGGTTCGGCAGTTTTTATTTCCTCATCATAAAAAATAGCAAACTAAGTTAGGCTGAGTGGCGATGGGAGTTCCACTAATGTCCTATGTTCTGAGGATCAGTGAACGCACCAGGAGGAGACACTTAATGGTCTTGGGCACTGTCATTTAACCCCTTGTTGGTTTCCGCCTCGCCTGCCAAAAAATTTGTTCAAAAGCTTGATGCCCCGGCTCGATGTGGAAAGGGCTGTCAATAAAATGGGTGGGTTTGAGATCGCTTGCGCCTTGCATGCATTGTTGGTGAGACCTGGCGGCTGCAGGCGGGGACAGAGAAAAGGCGCCCGAGATGAAGGCGACAGTGAGATTGTACGAGAACAGAGGGGTCGGAGGCGTCCTTCGCTTTGAATAAATTTTAAAATGCCTCTTCTCCTTAATGTCTTAGTATTTTTACTATTATGTATTTCACATTCATTTTTGACGTCCCCGCAGACAACAGATGAGAAATAGCCCCTGGGTTAATTTAATGTGCATT
>NC_050533.1:18619864-18626352 GCF_002922805.2 Oryzias melastigma
TATTAGCTAACTCAATACCAGAGCTGGGCTTGTCTGTCAGAGGAATGACTAGCATTTGTTGCCTAAAGGGCGCCCCTAAAGGTGTAACAAAGTACTGTCTGCCTTACATTGGAGAAATTTTAGATAGTCTTTTAAATAGTTTTAAAAAGCTGTCAACTATGGGGCGCCGAATGTAAAAATTGACCTAATTGAAATTGATTGATTAAACATTTCTTTCCATGTGTGCAGCATTTATATCACATTTTATCAGCATTTATATCACAAATAAAAGCATAATCTTAACCTATATATTACATATATTATATCTAAATGTTAAATGTAAATCTAAATATTGAATGGTATATCTAAATGTAAATCTTAAATCGAAATGTTATATCTAAATGTAAATGTAAAATATTAGATATAAATTTAAACCTAAATATTAAATCGAAATGTTAAATTTAATTATTAAATCGAAATGTTAAATGTAAAAGTTAAATCTAAATGTAATATCTAAATGTAAATGTAAAATATTAAATACAGATTTAAACCCAAATATTACATCTAAATGTTAAATCTAAATGGTATATCTAAATGAAAATGTTAAATATAAATTTAAACGTAAATATTCAATGTTAACGCTTCCAAATAAAGAGAATCATTCGCAAAAAAAAAAATGTTTCAAGTAAGGGAAGATGTAAATATATATATTTTATTTGCACTTTTACCTGTCATCTTAAAATGTAAACTTTGTAGAAATTTTAAACAAACAGGTTTTGCAGTATTAAAGGAACTATGTTGTCCTAAAAAACGCTGACGAACTAGTCGGAATAAAAAAAAAAAAATACATATATAATAAGAACACATCACATAATCAACTTATATTAAGTTACTCAGGCTCTGTCTCATAAAGAAAGACAAATAAACCAAAATGGTTGTGAAGTTCTCAGAATATTAATGGTATTTTGTTCTGATATATCCAATCCTATTGCTATATGAAATACCACAAACTCAGTACTATTTGTTTCAAACATAGGTGCAATAATATTTCAAATTTGGCTAATTTTCCTTGTGCAATATTGTAATGAAAGCATTTTTTTAAGTTATGCCAAAAATACATTTAAAAAAACTATTTAACCTATTATTTGTGAATTAAATACATCCTCAGATATATTGGAAATGCTGTTTCTACAGAGTTTGCATTAGTTGGTGATGGCACAGTTGTTGGGAAAATTTTAAGTTGGAACTTCATCTCATAAACGTTGCTATCCCCTGGTATAGACGTTTAAATCACAATGCTGAGTTTTACTGAGGGTGTGAGATGAGTCCGACATTAGCCAGTGATGTCAAATTTTACATTAAAATTCAATTGTTTTTACTTTTCTTGAAAATGTAAAAGCAGATCCAGAGATTGATAGGATTTGGTTTTCTATAATTTAGTTTTAGAATTTCATGTGTACAATACTGACATTTTTTGTTTAAGTAGTTGATATTTTAATGCCATATTTATATGCACACAATAAATTTGTTACAGAATGCAAACAACACTTTTGAACAATCCATAGACAACATTATGATAGCGCTTCTAACATGTAAGCTCCTCTTTGACTTGATATTAAACATTGAATTTCAGTTTACTCAATTTTAGACACAACAACTTTAGATTTGCATAAGCTTTAATAAATGTGTGGAAAAATACAAGAGTTTAAAAGAAATTACATTGATTAAAAGGTAATTCATTATTTTGCATATGTTAAAATTATTGTAGATTATCATTTATGCATGAATTTAAATAGTTTACATTATCTCAAAATAATTAGTATTTAGGAAGAAATAAGTTGCTCATTATAGTATAGTTACAGGAAAAAAAAAGTTAAATGATCCAGTTTATAATGTTATACAACTTAATTACAAGTTTACCTTAAGGGAATTTTAAGATGCAAGCAAAATTTAAAACAAAAAGATAAAACATCATTGTTGACTCTCGGTGATCATGAGTAAGTCAGCTCAAGCTGGTTGCTGGAGTACTTGTTGCAGAGCTATCAGCAGAGCAGCCAGGAACAGCGATGGTAACGGTGTCATGAGTTTGACTCCATTGAATATGCTTGAACCTGAAAAAAGAAAAAAAGAAGTCAAATTGATTTTCCCCAACCTCTGACCTTAAAATTTACTTTAAAGATGCATATTAATTTCTAATCAGTGGTTCTTCATAGTGTCTTATAATGGTTTTCCTGCATAGACTTATTGGAGGGAAATGCTTCTGACAGAGTTTTGACTTGTTTAATGAAGAAATCTTCAACCAGAGTTGGGCTGTCAACAAGCTGGTTTATAAATGACATTACATGTCATGTTATAATTATATTATAATGTATAAAAACTCAATCACAATGTTTAAAAAAAAAAAAATAGGTATAAAATTGTAATATCATTCATTACTTTCTTATGGACATTTTTTTTCCCTTTTCGTGTTCTTTCTTATTTTCATTGAATTCTGTAAAGCCAGTTTCTACAAACTGCAACTTTTATATATAAGTTGCAAAAGCATATTTTCCCCACAAATTTTTAGCAACAAATGTAATAACTTAAAGTAAATTTCTGTATTCCCTCAGGGAGTCGTAAAACAAATTGCAATGGGAGTGAATTTAAATTTTGAATTTTCCAGTGAAAACCTTCTTACTTAAGAAGCATATTTATACCTCTTCTTCCTCTCTGAGACATGTGTCAAAAAGGTTAAATGTCCTTTTAGTTCAAAAGTTAATAAAACAAAGTGTCAATTTTACCTTGCCCGTCACTGGTGGTGCTATCACTGGAGCTACCACTAGTGCCACCACTAGTGCCACCACTAGTACTACCACTAGTGCTACCAGTAGTGCTACCAGTAGTACCACCACTGGTGGTAGTACTTAATGGCTGATTACTAGATGGAGTATTTCCGCTTGAGCTGGGGGATGCAGTGATGGCTTCAGTCCTGTTGTTGATGAGGTCCAGACCCAGCCTGTTCAGGTCCGACTGTGGTTGCAAATTGACCCAGGTCTGGATGATGGGGTCATTTTCAAACAACTTTAGATCTCGCAGGCTGTTACCCATGAGGGCTTGCACATCATCCACAGTCAAAGCCTATGAGTTTAAATAAAAACAGTGAGGAGATCTTTAAATAAAAAAAATCAAACTGAGTAAACCAATGCACAGAAAGACACATTGTAAGATTTTTTCAGAAGATTGTTGATTCTTGTCACTGTTTGTGATGTAAAGTTGTTTTGATATTAAGGCCAGGTCATAATGAAACATTTTTGTAACTAAAATTAAAATAGTTCCTTAAAAGAAACAAACGTAATGTTAAAGGAGGAGATTTTATTAACTTCAGTAACTTAAAGAAACTATGAAAAACATAACAAAAATAGGAATACTTTTCTTTTTATATATATCTTTTATAGTTTATCTTACTTTGATGACTTCAAGTTGGAGACTCCTAAAAATGTCAATATCCATGCTGATGTTTTGTGCTGACAGTATTTTGACATCAGCCACAGGAGCTCCACCTTTCAGAGGTAAAAGCAAACACATACATTACAGAACAGTTCATTGATGGAAAATAAACTTCTAGATCAAAATGTGAGTCAGACCTATATAGGCCTTGACTAAATCGTAGAAGTTGTCTGAGCTGTAACGGTATGTCCTGAAGGAAGTGTTACTGATCTCATAGAGAACTTTCTTTTGCTCGGGTGAACAAGATGTCACATTGAGGGGTTTTGCATTTCTGAAAGGGAGGACAAAGTTAAGCTCAGGGTTACATTTGCAAACAGTGGCTGTCTGCATTTAGTCAACTTGCTGACACCGACCTGATACTTTTAGTGGTGATGGTCTTTAGTGTGTCCACATCAAGCGAACACAAGTAGGAGTTGATCATGTTCAACTCAGTGATTCCCAGAGAGTTCTCAGATGTGCTCAGATACTTGGTGATGATTGCTTTGCTCTAAAAAACCAAAAAGAAAGTATGTTAATGTTTTGTATTTTTTGTTTTTAAAACTTTAAACAAATCTTGTGTTACCTGTGCTGTGATCCAAACTCCATCTTCAGGTTTCATGAGAGCTCCCAAGGTGTCAATGGTGCTGATGTTCCACCTAGAGATGTCATCAAGTGATGCAGCGCGAGACACTGGACCAAGCATCTGGACATCTTGATCAGGAATTCCTGATGGGAATGCCTGGAAAAATGAAGCATGTGTGTTAATCTCATTATATAATTTGTCACAATAGAACCAACATCTACATGGGCACAAACAGAATGAACCACTCTGTAGCAATGGTGTCCATATGGACGTTTATTTAAGGTAATCAAAGTTTTGATTTCAAAATCACCTGGTTGAGTTTCTTCAGAATGACTGCTTGGAAGTTCTCATCATCAACTTTTTGGCAGATAGAGTCGAGGTTATCCTTTAAAATGGAGACATCCAAGCAGAACTCAAACTGCTTGGAGTCGTAGCCGAATGGGAAGGACTCGTCACTTATTATCACCTGAGTGATGTTGCCCACTGTGCAGCCTTGAAAAAAGGAAAGCAACCTTTAAGAATATTTTCTATCAATTCTATATAAACATGCAATATATGTTTCTGTTAAAAAGCTGTTGTTTCATCTTAGCATGTTTAAACTACAGATTTTAACTACTTCATCATTTAAACAGGAGATTATAGACAAGAATCCTAATTTTCCAACCTAACTTTTTTATTTGTTCAAAAATGTAATTTGATTGATGATTTCAGACTAGACATACTTGCGGCTCGTTTCACCAGAAGTGAGCTAATCTGTCTGAACAGGCTCTTCAGTTTAGTCCTCTCCGTCTTTTCTTTTCTCAGAGTGGACAAAAAGCTCTTTAGGAACTGCCTCTTAGTTGCCTGAAAAAGTAGAAACAGTGGTTTGGAAACTGATTTTTACAAAAAGGTACTAATGCATTCAGTTGATTTTTTTTGTGTGTG
Organism: Oryzias melastigma; assembly: GCF_002922805.2. Classification (NCBI taxonomy): domain Eukaryota; kingdom Metazoa; phylum Chordata; class Actinopteri; order Beloniformes; family Adrianichthyidae; genus Oryzias; species Oryzias melastigma. The sequence continues at coordinate 18,624,816 of NC_050533.1, forward strand.
TGACAATTTTACATTTTGAAAAAACATTTTGAGGGACAAATCCATTTGCAGACTTACACTTGTGAACTGGCTCCAAAAGTTTCTCGTTAAATACAGTGGCAGGATCCCAAGGTCCTTTAATGTTTGAATGTTCCAGGTGGACGTGTTCCTAAAGATTAAAAGATTTTTATTTAGTTTGAAAAATTATGTTTCAGGCAATAATTTGTGGAAACATATAAAAAATTGTTTTTAAAAAAAATATTAATAAAAAATCATAACTTCTTGTCATCTGCATTACTCAAATGTGAATTTTGGTAATGCCCTACTTTTTTTTAAACAAATATAAAAGTCATATTGTCCAGCATTATAGCTTTATGCTGAATAACTTAAATGTAATCTTCGTACCCATATTGTGTGTTCCCTGAAAGCAGCAGAGTCTCCATAGCAGCCACTTGGCTGTTAGAGAAGTCCTTGCATGATTTGAGTTTTTCCAGAATAGAAGGATCAGAGTTCTCTATGTAGGATCCATCCAGAGTGCAGACCATGTTCCCAAGAACCTCCACATTATCTTTGCTGAGGCTCTTACTGTTTATACCCTAAACAATTCAGCAAAAAAAAACAGTCATGCACACTGACCCTTGTTAAAAAAATGAATTCCTTTAACACATCAACATCATCTGATGGATCCTTACCAAGCAGGTTGTGGCTTCAAGGAACAGTTTGGGAGCTTTGTTCAAAACACTGGAGACCACAGAGAAGTCTGCATCACCCAGTTTGGAAAAATATGACCTGCAGTTGTTTTTCTGGATATCTTGACTTCTGTGATGGATAAGTAGTGAATAAAGAAAAGATAAGATAAGCAAGCAAACTTGTTTTGACTAAACAATTTCATAGGATTGATCAATATACTGTTTCTAGGTCAAAAACCGACAGACTTACTCAAAGTAGAGAAGCATGTCTGAGGGGTATTCTGAGAAATTCTGGGAAATGCCTCCACGCAGTTGGTTGTACATGCAAGTCAGCTGCAGGTGACAATTTCATAATAAAACTTGCTATACAACTTATTGAATGTATTTGACAATAGAAAAAGACAAAAAGTCTTCAAACTATTAAACTGGTATAAGACTTTTTACCTGAGATTCTTTCAGCATCACTTTAGGTCTGTCATTTCTTGGCCTGCAGGCATGAATCAGCTGTAATATTGTGGATTTTTTCATGTTTTGAATTCCTTTGCATGTGAAGCCTTGCAGCACATATGGAGATAGCCTGTGTTGTAACACACAAACAAACAACAAGGACGGTTATACTTTTTCCCCATCTCTAAGAAAAGTCATAACAAGGAGAAGATAAGAGAGACTTTTTTAACTTACTGCTCAATGTCAAACGCTGTTTCAGCAAGTAGTTCAAAGAACATGGAAGACTGAAAAATAAGAGATTTATTTCAATTACTGTGACATACATCTACACAAGATACTTGATTATGATACATTTTATAATTCAGTATTTAGTTGGTATGTTCTGTTCTGTGACACTGAAATCAATAGCCTACCTGATCCGG
>NC_050533.1:18626414-18651231 GCF_002922805.2 Oryzias melastigma
AAATTACTTGAAAAAAATGCGACTTATACTCCAGTGCGACTTATGTATGGTTTTTTTTTCTTCATTATGCATTTTTTGGCCCCTGCGACTTATACTCCGGTGCGACTTATAGTCCGAAAAATACGGTACTGTGACATACATCTACACAATATACTTGATTATGATATATTTTATAATTCAATATTTAGTTGGTATGTTCTGTTCTGTGACACTGAAATCAATAGCCTACCTGATCCGGTGTCCATTTCTTGTTGTTGAGCACATTTATGTCTACAGTACCCTGACCAAACACCAGCATGGCTGGTGGGATCGCTGTTGCTAAGGCATCAGGAACATTCACCACAATCATGGCTGGAATTGAGTTCAGAGAAATGATCTGAAAAAAAAATAAATAATGGTTACCGTTACTCTATTATATTGCCTCATTGGTTAAAAGGGCTATGGTTGAACTTTACAAGGATATTTAAACATGTACCTGTTGGACAAATGTCTGCTGGTTAACCGTTGAAGCCATCAAGATGTTGGAGACAAAAGTGGTGCTGGTAGTTGCTTGCAAAAGCACCGTGGCTGAAATTGTCTGAATATCACTTGAAGAAATTCCAGCAACAAGCGTGCCAAGAGACTGCAGGGAGTCTGAACTGTTCAACTGTAAATTGTTTTCACATTTATTTAGACATCTGCCCAGTTGATTTTCATTTTCATAAAAACAGACTCAAGTGTTCAAACCATCAAATATTTTGCATAGTTGTCAAAGACATGGTGCAGTTTGTTGTCTTTACCTTGAAACCTGAGTTGGTGAGGATCTGAACCATGGTGGTGACCTGGATTTGGCTCCAGGTAGTTACTCTACCCAAGGTGGACAAAGAGGAAACCATCACTGAAGATGACATTGATGTGATCTGACTGATGGACAGGGCCGAAGAGCCGTTGCCGAGTTTCACCAGTGTCTGCTGAGTCACCGTTTGGATGTTTGACGCCAGGGCAACTGTAACCTATGTAATAGAATTCAATATTTATTTCTATATCTGTGTAGTAATATTCATAATGCATGCACATTTTAATCATGATGAACATGTCAAATTGTTTTATATAACCTTAGTTGCTGTTCATAAGTATCTGGCCTTGTTTAGCAAAATCCGAGTGAATCCTATTTTTTGCAAACAACTAAATTGTTGACTAGACAGAACAAAAAATAATAGTACTTTATATAAAAATGTAGTTTTTTTTACCTGAGTGTCACCTGTCTCATTACAGACTTTTTGATATCTTTCCAAGATGACCAAAGCATCAGCTTGACTCAATGAAGTGTATGCCGAGAGTGGGATTTCAGAGGAGCAAAAGAAAAAGTCTGGAAGTCTAAAAAGAAAAAAAAGTAATAAGAAAGTAAGGTACTCATCAGAGAGCTATCGTGGATTAGAAATGGAGTGTAGTGTTGTTGCATTGCATAGATGGATACTTACTTTAAAAGACTGAAGGTTGGGTCCAACTCGAAAAGCTTTGTGATGTAGTAGTTAGTAACAGTTTCTGAAACTGGTGTGCCGCTAAAAAGCTTCAAATTGGTGCTGTCGCCCAAAAATGCTTTCATCTAAAAAAAAAAAACACAAAAGTCATTGTCATTAACAAGTCAAATCATTTAATACATTTCAGTTTTGTTGTTCCTCCAACATCAGAGACATTAATAATTACTTGTGGAATTCTGTAACCGACCAATTGTTTTCAACCTTCAGATAAATACATCCCATATTTGCACGATAAACTGATGATTTAGAGCTATTTATTTATAATTCACACAGGCAGATTTGTAATAACATTTCTATCAGGAGGAGGCTTGTTAGTTTACATTTTTAAGGCCAGACTGGACTAATGTCATTTTGCATATGCTCTTCCAAAGTATCTTGTTTGTTTGTTTGTTTTAGAAAATTCTTTAAGTTGTCCAAACTGTAAAGTTGTAATAAAGTAAGAAAAATGTGTATTTATCCAATTCAGTCTTCACGGAAAAAGTGAAACGTTGGATCAATTAACAACAGTTCTGTAATATGTTACATTTTAAATTATTAGCTGTCATCAAATAAAAATTTTGCGTTTATGTTGATGCTTTAGTTGAGTTTCCTCAACTTAAAAATTTTATTTGATTAAAACAAAATTTTTTAACAAATTACAGGGCTCTTGTTAATTGATCTAATGTTTCACTTTTTACAGTTTTAATTTAAAAGCTTCTCTTAATGTACAGTCGATGCATGAAATACTGTCATACCTGAGAGGTGGAGACGAATGATTTGAAGTCTTCCAGAGTTATGAGTGTGACAAAACTGCCAATGTAATTGGCAAACCAGGCTGTAGAATTTAAGTTTGGGTCACTGGCATTGTAACATCTGGTACCAGAGCCTAGTAATAACAAAAAAAGGAAAAATATTAACTTTGAAAATCAACACCCCAGTATTAAAATCTAATAAGAATCAACTGAGCTTTAACACATGTATAGTAATATTCTACCGATTATTGACACATTTGCTCACCGGCTTTTAGATAACTTCTGATGGTTGTGTAAACATCCACTCGTCCAAAATCAGAGCTGCTATATATGAAGTTGTTTCCCAAGTAATTCACCCTGTCGGAACAAAAATTATAAGAACCTAATTTTGCACAACTCATTAGCTTCACTCTACAGCTTATGACAAAGACGTACAATTTTTGGAACCCGAAGCATGAGGCGTTCTTCACTTCAGTGTAAGTAATGAGATTCTTGGTGAGGAATTTCAGATAGTTCTTTAGGTGCACTTCCAACCACAAATCAAGATCAGTTTTTTCGTTGATTTCCAAGGCTGTATGCCAAAAACAGGGGAGGATCTTTATCTTCACATCATCTGGAACATCCTCCTACATAAAAAAAGGTCATGACTCATAGGTCAATGGGTTTAAAAAATGCCAGTCCAAAAAAATAATCAATAAATAAGAAGTCCAACATACAGTTTCCAGGAAAGCAGGAGTCTTGTTGTAGTTGCTAAAGACGTCACATAAACTTAACTGGTCATCAATCACATTGGGTTGACTGAGGAAGTTTCTCAGTTCTGCTGGACTGATTGTATTTAAGAGCTAAAAAATGGAAGACAGATAAAAAACACAAAATCTTTAATTATTAACATATTTCAGAGATTACATTTGCACGTGAACTTTCTATTTATTTTTTCACCTCTGACTTGCGTGTTGTTGGTAAGAGAGATACAAACGTAGACACATTTGGAAATCCAAAGCTCAGAAAACTTCTTTTTAGATAGTTGTAGAAACTTCCATTGTTGTAACATTTCAGGGGCACTGGAACTTTTGCAAAAAAAAAAAAAAAACTTGTATTATTTTGCATGCAAATATATTACTAGAGGAAATATCTTAATTTGATACATTTAAAAGCACTGGAAATAAGGTTTCTACATTATCTTATATACAAACCTTGAAGGAAAAGGAGAATGTTTCTGTAAATCTCTTTTTCAGTGTTGCTTGTGAATGTCATCTTTAGTGTGTCCAGGAGTTTAATCCTAATTTAAGATCAATCAAACTAATTAGTATAAAAACACAATCATTTAAATTAAGCAATTTTCAATGGGCACATTGCAGTTCATATAACAAACTCGGAGCACATAGAGCTTTTCAACTAAACCGATACTTACATTTCTTGACTGCCATTGCAGCTCCTGTTTGTCCCAATTTGAAATAAGGGAATCACCAGGCTTGTAGACAGGTCGACAAACAGAGGCCTCAGTCTCACTGTGAGCCAATGCAGAAACTCTTCATCACTAACAGCTGGGGAGGAAAGATTTCCCCTAACAAAAACTGCTTGGATGAAGGCAGATTTCACATCCGGAGAGTAGCTGGCTGACTGTGCCTGAAAAGAAATGCACTTTGTATCAGCGACACTATAAATGATACTGGATTATTACATAAGAGTGGTTTCTAGCAGTGAACATTTTACACACATATATATGTATATATGTAATAACCTCTCATTGTTTTAAGCCAATAAAGACGGAAATCCCCCGCGACACAAAAAAAGTGCAAAAAAATCGTCATTAATGCAATGTAGTTGTATTCATTTCACTAAAAAACTGTCAGTTTTTGGTTTAAGAATAAAAAAAGTAGTTGTATGTTTACCTCAACAGCTGGTGAAACGATGTCAAAGAAAGTGTCAAATTCAGTGGGGCTGATGGCTGTCATGATTTTTGCAACAACTTGCTTGCTTGTTAGCTGTGAGGGTGTTGCTGCAAGCTGTCCCAGCTGACTGACCGTGAGAAGATCTGATACCTCAACCTGAGAATGACAAAAGAAAACATCAAACATCAACTTACTGAGTTATAAATCCCTAAGTTCTCTATCATTCATTTGAGGCTTGACAATTGATAACATTATTTCTTTTTAAACATCAATAAAACAAAATAAAGTGGATTCAGATGATTTGAATGCTTTACTTACTCCATTAAAATTGTTTTTAAGGGACATAAAATCTTGGTATGAGGCTTGGAATCTGAATTGTCCAAAGTTATCCTTTAGCCATTGTCTGTCATCCATTCCAGATGTAACGCATGATAGCCCTGAGATTAAAACAATTTGATGAGTTTTGCAGTAAATTTAGTGAAGAAATATGTTAAAATAAGCTAAACAAGTCTAAATGGCAGAATTATAAGTTAAGATAAAATATTACCTGACAATGTCTGTCCTCTGAGATATTCTAAAATAAACTTGAAAACACTCCAGTACTGAGTCTCGGTAAGCTGATGGAATATGTTGTCAAATCCTTTAACACTAGGGGGGGAAGGTGTTTATTTAACAAACTGTGTAAAATATTCTTTCATTTTATTGGAATAGTTCAAAGTCTAATTACATGGAACAACAAAATATGTTTACTTACATTTCTTGATAGGAGTTACAAGTGATGTTTCTTGGGATCATTTCGAAGGTCCTATTGTTAGCAGCTGGTAAAAAAGGCATTAGATAAACCTGGAACCACAACTTGAAGCCCTCAGTGCCTAGAACAGAGATTTCTGGTACTAAAGACGTCAATGTTACATTTAGAATGGAGCCAAGCAAGCTGGGGCTGAGTGACTTCAGAGTCTGCAGCAAAAACAAATTAAAAAGAATTAGTGTGATTCAAGTATGAAAAAAAAAGTAAAAAAATATATTTATATTTATAAATTTACCTCTGTTGAGCCATTAACAAATTTAGCAAAGAAATACTCAAGGTCGTTTACAGAGGATGACTTGGTGAGTCTTGTAATTGCAAGTATTACAAGTGTTTCATTAGACAGATTATTTGGTTCAAGAAGTAAAACAGCTGTCTGAGAAGGGGAAATGAAGTCTAATATGACCACCTTAAAGACAGATAAAAGAAAAAAAGATGCAAATAAAATGTTAAAATTAAAGGAAAAATTATTTAACTTGATTTTTTTTGCTCTCTTGTTTGGTGAATTTATAGAATCTAATGAAAAATAAAACACTTACCTCAGAAATATTAAAGAATTTCAAATCTGGGTATGTTGTCAGGTAAGCAAATGGCCCCATGTTTGTTTCAATCCATTGAGAATCATCTTGAATTCTGTGCCTACAAACTATAAACATTTTTCAAACATTTAAACTTGAAAGATATAAAAACAATATTATTTGAAAAATACATAATCTATAGGCACGTAAAAATGTTTATAAAAAGCACATGATTAGTGATGAAGTGAGAGTTACCTGGTGTATTGATGACCTCGGCGGATGATTTGAGGTAGTCCAGCAGAACCTGTGTGATTTCCGTCTGTCTATCACTGGTCAGGTCAGTGTAAACACTGGCTAGGCCGCTCACCCTGTAAAGATGGAATGAAAAGTTTCTCACTCAGCTGTTAATGCCTCGTGCGCCCTAATGTCATATTGGCCGTTGTCAAACGGCAACTTACACCACACGGTAGCTGGTGCAGTTGATGCTTGAAAAGGTCTTCCTGAGCATTTGTGGGGTGAAGCTTGTGAGGATAAACCTCAGTCTGACGTTGAACCAAACATAGAAGTCCTGCGTGCTAAAGTGCCACAGTTGCTGTTCGATGATGCGGAAGGTCCTGTTCATGATGCGATCTCTCACAGCAGGTTGGAATACTGGGATCTGTCAAATGAGGAAAAGTGAGAATTCACACACGCTGCACTGATATGGAGGCCGACGTGGCCAGGTGAGTTTGTCCATATTTGGTGAGGTGTCTGACGCCATCTCACTTTGACAGTTTAAAAAAGCAAAGGTCTACCTGTCCATTAGCCGTTAGATGTGTCAGGAACTGCTCCACATTTTGCAGAGAGTTGCCAGTGTCAAGCCGCTCAAAGACTCGATCAATAATGCCTGTGTCATTTGAGCTGCCAGACCTTAGGACTAATGTTGCCACCTGAGAAGGAGCAAGCTCTGACAGGTATTGGAGCTGTGGGAAAAACATCAGAATCTAGTCATTGAGAAGCAATGGCCAAAGACTTGGCTGGAATATGGCATTTTCTGACAGTTGAAGCAGACAGCTAAGACAAAACACTCACGCTGGAGAAATTTGGATTGATCGACAGCAATTGTTGTAGCGAGGCAAATTCAGAGAAACTGCCCACATTGACCTGGAGCCAGTTGTCACCACTGCCCACAGACGAGATGCAGCCGGGATCTGCAAGACACGAGGTAGGCAAAGCTATTGGCTTTTTGTCCACACCAGCTGATGGCCAAGCATTGGCATAGTGTGCCTGGATATCGTCTCTTACCAGATGAGTCTTTCCTTGACAAGAATGGTATGATGAAATGAGTGAAGACTGCTTGCTGACCGACCCTGTCCATGGAGGCCATTTGGGTGCCAAAAGCACTGACGCTAAAACGCAAAAGAAGCTTTTCATTATCCAAACGAGCCGTGGCATTTGCTGGTTGTTGTATTTTGGCAAGGAAGAGCAATAGATCAGGTGCAAACCCATGGACTTACACAGTCCGGTACGTTACGCAGCTGAAGTTGTTGGAGCTCAGGCAGATTAGGAAGTTTGTTGTGGGAGAGGCCAAGAAGAGGCGCAGCTTGTTCTGGAACCAGTCGGCGATGATATCCTGACTGAGTAGTTCTGCCTGACTGAACTTGTTGAGTTTCACTTCTCCCAAAGCTTCCAGAGCATTTGCCAGGGTTGGGCTGCTGCTTTTGTCGGTGGGGTACTGAGAATTTCACCAAGAACTTACTGGTTAGAGGAAACTTGCAAATGACATTGGACAGAAACACAAAACAATAAGCATTTTGCTCTTGGATTTACCATGCTGGCCAGTCTGTCCAGAGCTTGGCCCAGATCAGATGTTCGTTGGAAGAAAAGCTTCCAGACTTCTACAGGGTGTGTCTGTTGCCTTTCCAGAGAGCACTCCAGAAGTTTGGCTACGTTTCTCGGTGTGAGAGGTTCAGACTTGAGGAGAGGGAAATGAGGAATACATGCAAGTCTTTTATTCTTTTTCTTTAGATTTTTAGACATGACCTTAGGACAACAAGACAGAAACTGTTCTGGTGCCTTTTGAAGTAGGCTGCCTGTGTAGAATAGTCTTACCGATGAACAGGCATGTTCAGTGATGGTGAAATTGCACAAGGCTGCAGATGAGTTGTCAGCGTCCACTGTCTGGTCAAGTGGGAGTCTAAAACAAGCAAAAGACACCAATTGCTGTCTTGCACATGCGGCATAAGACAAACTTGCCAGCTGTGCGTAGGGCAAAAGGCAAAACTACCTACCCGTAAGCCCCAGCACAGATGAGGTTCTCTGTGAACAGACCACAGTTGTACATCACACATGTGTGATTGACAGAGTCAACTTTTCAAGCATGTGTAAGTGAGTGACCTTTGGCGTACTTACCGTCAACAGGGCTCTCCTTGCACTGGACAAAACATGAAACAACATTTGTTAGTGTCATCTAGCATGCTCAAATGTTCAACACTTTGAAAATTGGAAAAATTGACAAGCCACGGCAGCTTTGTCTTTGGATATCTTGAATCTTAAATGTATCTGAGGTAATACTGTCTGTCGACCAGGCACTTACCTTGAAGGAGTCTGGCAGTGAGCAAGCTGTCAAGAGAGGGTAAATAAAAATACATATTGTCATGGGAATGAAGGTGTTGCTATGACAGTAGCGATAGCAGGACTTTCGAAAAAAAAAAAAAAAAAAAAAATTTTGTCTTGCAAGTTCTTTCTGATACGTACCTGTGAAAGTCATTTGGAGGGACTCTATGCTTGATCTCACGCCCAGTGAAAGATCAAGTGGCAGGTATCTCAAACTTTGCTGAAGTCCAGTGAGTCTGAAGGGAGAAAACAACGAGAAAAGCAAGCGCATTATATAGGGGTTCTATTGCAACCGTACGTTGCCCACAATCAAGGGCAAACATATTTTGCTCTTCGATAAGGGTCTCTTACATAGCTTCATAGGATGCACAGCTGAGGTTACTGGGGATCACCCACAAGGCGACTGGATTGAGGCTTGCTATTACAGGAACCAAATAGATTTGGAACCAACGCTCAAAGCTTCCAGGCTCAAAGTTCACAAATTTAGGTGCAAGAGCTGTCAAAGTCACGTTTAAGATGGTGTCCCGTACAGCCGAGTTTTTAATGAAGGTGATGTTCATCTGAAAACAAAAGAATGGGAAGGTGGGGTCAAAGAGGACACGTCGTCTTTCCGAGATCATGTGAAACTACAAACAAAGCTAGGGACGTATCACTGCATTACAAGGCAAGACATGTCACATAGACATCTTCATTGAGAGTCCCGTGTGAAATGGTTGCTTGAGTCTTGTCTGAGTTTCTAAAAGAACACTGAGTTGTGAACAGGATGTCCTGATCCCATTTGTCCACGAATCAAGAAATGTCAACAGAAATTGTTCCGAGCCTTTACCTGGTTGTTGCCTTGTTTCAAAGCCAGCAAAAACTGACTGAGCTGGGTCTCATCTCCGGACTGGCTCAGGTCTGTGAGCAGCTCTTTTATAAGGGTCACATTGACTGAAGGAGCGCTGGCTAAATCCAGGATCAGCCCAGCCTTCTCTGGTGCTGAGAGAACACCAGCAACTGCCTCCTGGTGATGCAAAGCAAAAGGTTTGGATGAAGTTCTCATCTTTGTCCAGAATTATGCGCCTGTGTACCTTCCACGATTCTGGATGCTTTGCTGATGTTTGGGGGGAAAGACTAAAAGTGAAACTTCTGACATACCCTGGAGAGGTTGAAGACTTTGAGGTCAGTGTATGTTGCGTATTGACTAAATGGACCCAAGTTGGTTTGAATCCATTCGCCATCCGTCTGGATTCCCACCCTGCAAGCTAAAGTGCATTGACAGGTGTTAGAGTTTGCACACAAGTGTTAGCAATCTCATCATATTAGCGACAATGGCAGCATGACAACTTCCCTATGTCCCATGTCTGCACTTTTCCCGTTTCATAACAAGGTCACATTATGTCATTGAGATTGAGATTACCTGGTGTATTGATGACCTCGGCGGATGACGTGAGGTAGTTCAGCAGAACCTGTGTGATTTCCGTCTGTCTATCACTGGTCAGGTCAGTGTAAACACTGGCTAGGCCGCTCACCCTGTAAAGATGGAATGGAAAGTTTCTCCCTCAGCTGTTAATGCCTCGTGCGCCCTAATGTCATATTGGCCGTCGTCAAACGGCAACTTACACCACACGGTAGCTGGTGCAGTTGATGCTTGAAAAGGTCCTCCTGAGCATTTCTGGGGTGAAGCTTGTGAGGAGAAACCTCAGTCTGACGTTGAACCAAACATAGAAGTCCTGCGTGCTAAAGTGCCACAGTTGCTGTTCGATGATGCGGAAGGCCCTGTTCATGATGCGATCTCTCACAGCAGGTTGGAATACTGGGATCTGTCAAATGAGGAAAAGTGAGAATTCACACACGCTGCACTGATATGGAGGCCGACGTGGCCAGGTGAGTTTGTCCATATTTGGTGAGGTGTCTGACGCCATCTCACTTTGACAGTTTAAAAAAGCAAAGGTCTACCTGTCCATTAGCCGTTAGATGTGTCAGGAACTGCTCCACATTTTGCAGAGAGTTGCCAGTGTCAAGCCGCTCAAAGACTCGATCAATAATGCCTGTGTCATTTGAGCTGCCAGACCTTAGGACTAATGTTGCCACCTGAGAAGGAGCAAGCTCTGACAGGTATTGGAGCTGTGGGAAAAACATCAGAATCTAGTCATTGAGAAGCAATGGCCAAAGACTTGGCTGGAATATGGCATTTTCTGACAGTTGAAGCAGACAGCTAAGACAAAACACTCACGCTGGAGAAATTTGGATTGATCGACAGCAATTGTTGTAGCGAGGCAAATTCAGAGAAACTGCCCACATTGACCTGGAGCCAGTTGTCACCACTGCCCACAGACGAGATGCAGCCGGGATCTGCAAGACACGAGGTAGGCAAAGCTATTGGCTTTTTGTCCACACCAGCTGATGGCCAAGCATTGGCATAGTGTGCCTGGATATCGTCTCTTACCAGATGAGTCTTTCCTTGACAAGAATGGTATGATGAAATGAGTGAAGACTGCTTGCTGACCGACCCTGTCCATGGAGGCCATTTGGGTGCCAAAAGCACTGACGCTAAAACGCAAAAGAAGCTTTTCATTATCCAAACGAGCCGTGGCATTTGCTGGTTGTTGTATTTTGGCAAGGAAGAGCAATAGATCAGGTGCAAACCCTTGGACTTACACAGTCCGGTACGTTACGCAGCTGAAGTTGTTGGAGCTCAGGCAGATTAGGAAGTTTGTTGTGGGAGAGGCAAAGAAGAGGCGCAGCTTGTTCTGGAACCAGTCGGCGATGAAATCCTGACTGAGTAGTTCTGCCTGACTGAACTTGTTGAGTTTCACTTCTCCCAAAGCTTCCAGAGCATTTGCCAGGGTTGGGCTGCTGCTTTTGTCGGTGGGGTACTGAGAATTTCACCAAGAACTTACTGGTTAGAGGAAACTTGCAAATGACATTGGACAGAAACACAAAACAATAAGCATTTTGCTCTTGGATTTACCATGCTGGCCAGTCTGTCCAGAGCTTGGCCCAGATCAGATGTTCGTTGGAAGAAAAGCTTCCAGACTTCTACAGGGTGTGTCTTTTGCCTTTCCAGAGAGCACTCAAGAAGTTTGGCTACGTTTCTCGGTGTGAGAGGTTCAGACTTGAGGAGAGGGAAATGAGGAATACATGCAAGTCTTTTATTCTTTTTCTTTAGATTTTTAGACATGACCTTAGGACAACAAGACAGAAACTGTTCTGGTGCCTTTTGAAGTAGGCTGCCTGTGTAGAATAGTCTTACCGATGAACAGGCATGTTCAGTGATGGTGAAATTGCACAAGGCTGCAGATGAGTTGTCAGCGTCCACTGTCTGGTCAAGTGGGAGTCTAAAACAAGCAAAAGACACCAATTGCTGTCTTGCACATGCGGCATAAGACAAACTTGCCAGCTGTGCGTAGGGCAAAAGGCAAAACTACCTACCCGTAAGCCCCAGCACAGATGAGGTTCTCTGTGAACAGACCACAGTTGTACATCACACATGTGTGATTGACAGAGTCAACTTTTCAAGCATGTGTAAGTGAGTGACCTTTGGCGTACTTACCGTCAACAGGGCTCTCCTTGCACTGGACAAAACATGAAACAACATTTGTTAGTGTCATCTAGCATGCTCAAATGTTCAACACTTTGAAAATTGGAAAAATTGACAAGCCACGGCAGCTTTGTCTTTGGATATCTTGAATCTTAAATGTATCTGAGGTAATACTGTCTGTCGACCAGGCACTTACCTTGAAGGAGTCTGGCAGTGAGCAAGCTGTCAAGAGAGGGTAAATAAAAATACATATTGTCATGGGAATGAAGGTGTTGCTATGACAGTAGCGATAGCAGGACTTTCGAAAAAAAAAAAAAAAAAAAAAATTTTGTCTTGCAAGTTCTTTCTGATACGTACCTGTGAAAGTCATTTGGAGGGACTCTATGCTTGATCTCACGCCCAGTGAAAGATCAAGTGGCAGGTATCTCAAACTTTGCTGAAGTCCAGTGAGTCTGAAGGGAGAAAACAACGAGAAAAGCAAGCGCATTATATAGGGGTTCTATTGCAACCGTACGTTGCCCACAATCAAGGGCAAACATATTTTGCTCTTCGATAAGGGTCTCTTACATAGCTTCATAGGATGCACAGCTGAGGTTACTGGGGATCACCCACAAGGCGACTGGATTGAGGCTTGCTATTACAGGAACCAAATAGATTTGGAACCAACGCTCAAAGCTTCCAGGCTCAAAGTTCACAAATTTAGGTGCAAGAGCTGTCAAAGTCACGTTTAAGATGGTGTCCCGTACAGCCGAGTTTTTAATGAAGGTGATGTTCATCTGAAAACAAAAGAATGGGAAGGTGGGGTCAAAGAGGACACGTCGTCTTTCCGAGATCATGTGAAACTACAAACAAAGCTAGGGACGTATCACTGCATTACAAGGCAAGACATGTCACATAGACATCTTCATTGAGAGTCCCGTGTGAAATGGTTGCTTGAGTCTTGTCTGAGTTTCTAAAAGAACACTGAGTTGTGAACAGGATGTCCTGATCCCATTTGTCCACGAATCAAGAAATGTCAACAGAAATTGTTCCGAGCCTTTACCTGGTTGTTGCCTTGTTTCAAAGCCAGCAAAAACTGACTGAGCTGGGTCTCATCTCCGGACTGGCTCAGGTCTGTGAGCAGCTCTTTTATAAGGGTCACATTGACTGAAGGAGCGCTGGCTAAATCCAGGATCAGCCCAGCCTTCTCTGGTGCTGAGAGAACACCAGCAACTGCCTCCTGGTGATGCAAAGCAAAAGGTTTGGATGAAGTTCTCATCTTTGTCCAGAATTATGCGCCTGTGTACCTTCCACGATTCTGGATGCTTTGCTGATGTTTGGGGGGAAAGACTAAAAGTGAAACTTCTGACATACCCTGGAGAGGTTGAAGACTTTGAGGTCAGTGTATGTTGCGTATTGACTAAATGGACCCAAGTTGGTTTGAATCCATTCGCCATCCGTCTGGATTCCCACCCTGCAAGCTAAAGTGCATTGACAGGTGTTAGAGTTTGCACACAAGTGTTAGCAATCTCATCATATTAGCGACAATGGCAGCATGACAACTTCCCTATGTCCCATGTCTGCACTTTTCCCGTTTCATAACAAGGTCACATTATGTCATTGAGATTGAGATTACCTGGTGTATTGATGACCTCGGCGGATGACGTGAGGTAGTTCAGCAGAACCTGTGTGATTTCCGTCTGTCTATCACTGGTCAGGTCAGTGTAAACACTGGCTAGGCCGCTCACCCTGTAAAGATGGAATGGAAAGTTTCTCCCTCAGCTGTTAATGCCTCGTGCGCCCTAATGTCATATTGGCCGTCGTCAAACGGCAACTTACACCACACGGTAGCTGGTGCAGTTGATGCTTGAAAAGGTCCTCCTGAGCATTTCTGGGGTGAAGCTTGTGAGGAGAAACCTCAGTCTGACGTTGAACCAAACATAGAAGTCCTGCGTGCTAAAGTGCCACAGTTGCTGTTCGATGATGCGGAAGGCCCTGTTCATGATGCGATCTCTCACAGCAGGTTGGAATACTGGGATCTGTCAAATGAGGAAAAGTGAGAATTCACACACGCTGCACTGATATGGAGGCCGACGTGGCCAGGTGAGTTTGTCCATATTTGGTGAGGTGTCTGACGCCATCTCACTTTGACAGTTTAAAAAAGCAAAGGTCTACCTGTCCATTAGCCGTTAGATGTGTCAGGAACTGCTCCACATTTTGCAGAGAGTTGCCAGTGTCAAGCCGCTCAAAGACTCGATCAATAATGCCTGTGTCATTTGAGCTGCCAGACCTTAGGACTAATGTTGCCACCTGAGAAGGAGCAAGCTCTGACAGGTATTGGAGCTGTGGGAAAAACATCAGAATCTAGTCATTGAGAAGCAATGGCCAAAGACTTGGCTGGAATATGGCATTTTCTGACAGTTGAAGCAGACAGCTAAGACAAAACACTCACGCTGGAGAAATTTGGATTGATCGACAGCAATTGTTGTAGCGAGGCAAATTCAGAGAAACTGCCCACATTGACCTGGAGCCAGTTGTCACCACTGCCCACAGACGAGATGCAGCCGGGATCTGCAAGACACGAGGTAGGCAAAGCTATTGGCTTTTTGTCCACACCAGCTGATGGCCAAGCATTGGCATAGTGTGCCTGGATATCGTCTCTTACCAGATGAGTCTTTCCTTGACAAGAATGGTATGATGAAATGAGTGAAGACTGCTTGCTGACCGACCCTGTCCATGGAGGCCATTTGGGTGCCAAAAGCACTGACGCTAAAACGCAAAAGAAGCTTTTCATTATCCAAACGAGCCGTGGCATTTGCTGGTTGTTGTATTTTGGCAAGGAAGAGCAACAAATCAGGTGCAACGTGGATATTGCTGGACGCAAAAAACAAAAAACAAAAAAAAAATCTAGCTGCCTGGAATATGTTAAATTAAGAATTGACCTAATTTTAATTCTCAGGAATTGAAGAATTTTTTTGACATTTTTTTTTCATTATAAATTTTCTTGATACCGGGTCTAAAACTTCTCTTCCGGCTTTGGGAGTCTGCCGCACTTTATCATACTATTACTTGGTTGCTTATCTGCTGCACGGTAGATGGCCTAACAGACATCTCCAGATTAAGGTCTCAAGATTTTCGTTCTTAACATTTGGTTTAAAAAGAGGAAAAGAAAACTTTGTTTTATTAATAACAATTTCGAGGAAAAACTGTATTGCTCAAATAAAAATCAATTGGGAAACGCCAGGCAATCGACTCGTGGTCTCAAAATCCTCTCCCGACGTAAATGACATTCGGATTAATCCAACCTCCTCGTCTACATGATCCTCTATGAATGGACATACTATTTTGGTTTCTGCATGGTGGAAACACACAGTATCTAATGTAAATGTTCTCAAAATGTTAATGAAGATGTCCTATTTGAACAACCTTCACATTAAGAAGGGGTGGAGACCGCAGGGAACTCTGAGTTTCCTGAAGGAAACCTGCTTCAGACCAGTTTACGCCCACAAACTCAGTTGCCATAGGGATTGATTCTGAGTTCAGCTTAACCCGCTTCGTGAAACGGGTCGGGTTTCACGCACTCATGGGTTTAAGTTACTTCCGTTTCTGAAACCGAACGCTCAGAGCTTTGCTAAATTTGGAGTTCACAAACTCAGAGTTTAAAAATAAACCTGCTTCTTGAACCGCCCTCATTCTCAAAAACATATTACCTACATTTTATCATTGTAAAGGGAAAAAGTCTTACAGAATATGAATGAAACATTGTCCCAGCAAAGTAATATCCAACCAAACACAAATAAGTGATCTGTTTTTGCTAAGTTTATACATTAAAGCGTTTTTGGTCATAGACGTCAGAGAAGTTTTACTTTCCCAGAAAATGAACACCTGCCTTTTTAAAAATAGGAAATCCACAACTTGAACAAACTGATGTTTCACTTTTAGTTATGTAAAAAAAAAGAAATTAAAAGGGGTTTGTGGTGCCACTACGTACAAACCAACCCTCCTACTTTCCTTTATTTTACACTTTACATGAGCTTTAGACTGTTTTCAGAGCAAAATATATATATATTTTTTTCGTGTAATATATTATTCGTATTTTTAATTGGTGAAACACGCAACTGCAATCTATATTTTTTCCAGGCTAAATGTATCACAGTTTTAAGAAAGACATAAATCATGTAATGTAAATACAAAAGGTATTTGGTAAACAAGCGTTCAGATTCTTGCTAGATTTGATTGAGTAATATTTTCTGCATGCAGCAAGAGCACCCTCTAGCTGCATACTCAGACAGTAAGAATGAAGTAAATAAAATAAGAAAGTACTTACAGTTCTTGAAAAGAAGTGCAACTGAAGTTGAGTTTGCTCAACTGAGTGAGGAAGACTTGGTTGACATACGGTAGAAGTGGAGCCATCCTGAGTGAGAACCACTGTCTGGTAAATGCAATGTCACTGTAGTTACCCAAAGCCAGGCTTCCCAGAACGTTGAATATTTCCAGAACATTTGAACGAGATTCATTGGTGCTCTGTTATGAAACAAAATATGTTGCAAGTTTGAACAATGAGCAATCTGGACATTTTTGGAAAGATTACAGCATTTGAAAAGTTATGGAAAGACAATTGCGGTATTTCATTTGGGAATTTTATTATTGAATTCATCACTAAAGAAAGAAAATTAGGCCATTGGCCAGTACTTAGCTGAACTTTGCTTCACTAAAACAAACCCAAGCTTCTGTAATTCAGTGCTTTATGTAATTATCTTCTGAGGTGTGCACTTAGGTTATTCTATTCTTTTTTGTCCCATGGCTGGATACAACACTGGTTCATTTCTTAACTTAATTTCTAAAAACTGTTCATAAAACAGTATTTAGGTAATGAATCGTTCCTATTAAACACCCAAAAACATAAATAATAAAGATGTTGTTCCTTAATAAGATTGTCGATTACAAAATTAGAAAGTTCTGTTTACAGTTATGTATGGTACGGTGTTTTGTACCAACGGATTTTAGAATTTTCCATCACAAAAATAAAAAGTACCATGTCTAAGAAGACTTTTATGGTTGTCTTTAGAATCTGTCCAATGCTTAGTTCCGTCCCTGGAAAAAGTTCTTCATTCAGGTTTGCATTATAACCCTGTTTACAGGACAGCTCCCCCAACAGTGTGTCCACAGCAACAGATATCTGCACAGAAAATGGACAACAACAATGCAAGTATTCATGTTGACAAGCGCTAACATAATTTGCACAGTCTGCCATATTTCATTCTTTGCACAATATGTTATATATATATATATATATATATATATTTGGTGGCAAATGCAAGTTTCAAAGTTTCAAACACTTACGCTGCGACTGGCATCTTGCAGTTTCTTTGCTTGACAACTTTCTTGGGATGCATTGCTTGAAGCAGATGTATTGCTTTAAGAACAAAAAAAAAGATAAATAGCTATTTATTTAATCAATCAGTCAACCAATCACTAAATGTAGAGTCAAAATGATGAATTCCCCACTAAAAAAGTTAAAACTTTGGAGTTAGGACAATTTTGCTGGCTGACCTGTTCTTTGACGTCTGTAGACTTGAATCTTTATTAATTAAGGAAGAAAAAATAAATTAGTTTTATTTTCCATTCTCATAGTGTAAACCAAAATGTATGTCATGACATAAAAAATTACATTCTGAATGTTAAATATTAAAAAAAATACATATTTACCTTCTGTTGTGTTAGACTGTAAAATGAATTTACAATGCAAACAATTATTTTAGGTATCTTGAAATAAAATTGTATTAAACGTATAAATGAAAGACAAACTTACAATTGCAAAGGCTACTGGTGACATGCATACTAAAAGGAAGGGGAAAAGGCATGTACATTTAATAGAATGTTCTATAAAAGTAACATTGTATATTTTTTAAATTTCGTCACCCCCCCACACAAAAAAAAAATCCCTACATTTTATGAAAACTTACCAAATGCCACTGCTAAGAATAGCAGGACATTCACTGATGTTCCAGGCCCACTCATCTTGATAGCTGTTTTTTGTTCACCTTATCAACCCTCTGATTTTTCAGTCGGCATTGTACGAAAAAAATGAACTCTAGAAAAGAAAATCACTGCTGTGTTTTGGGTTACGAAGCATGTTAATTTGCTGTCGGCTTTACTAAGAGAATAGTGTATTTTACACACAGAAAAATATCACAAGTTTTAATTTTGTCACAAAGGACATTTACATTTTTTTGCCAACTTCTCACAAGAAAGTAATTTTCCAGTAATTTAATTTTTTGTTGTTCATTTTTGAAGTCATGAAAAATGTAACATCTGAAATATTTTTTTAAGCACTTGCAGTTGATGTAGAAAACTGTAATTAGAAAATGAAGATATGTTTTACAGGAGGTTAAGCTCACCTGTGCAGCTCCTTTGCTTGTTGAGAGAAAATGAGCAACTGTCAGAGCAATTGAGGTCCGATACGGGGTGGAGTGAGAACATTAACCCAAACACCTTTCTTCAAGCCAAAGCAAAACCATGCTAAGCATGTTATGCAAGATTCCATCTGTGTTAAGTTTGGAAGCTTGACAATTTTGATTTAAAGCATAGTTAAAATAGTATCATGGATCTTCTCAGACCTAAATACAAACATTTTTGGAACAAAGCCTTTCATGCTGCCGATCCAATGCTGGGAAACTCCTGATGACACACTCCCAGATTTTATGTATTTTGAATAAAAATAGAAGTGTTACTTTTATCCATCTGGTTTTTAACTCCTTTTGGGATAACAAATCTTCATATGATGCATTTTACTGTTCTAATTTCATGTTTTTTTCTAAAGTGTATATCCTGTAAAATGAAAAATGTCACTGGTTTTTATTAGTGGAAAACGGCCAGCTAATTGTTGTGCAGAGGATCAAAACAAGTAAACCTTTATTTGACATGCACTTATGCAAAGTAAAATCACGTTGGATGTGGTGGTCCTCGTACATCTGCCTGACAGATTTTACTATATTCTCATGACTAAAACTCGTTATTTAGCAAATAGTTTTGCAGATACCTGAACATGAGTCATAGCTATTTTGAATCGGGTGTAATAGGTAATGAAAAAAAAAAAAAAAAATTCAACAAACATGCATGGGGTTATTGAGATATGGCAACACCTCTGCTTTGAAGCTTGATGACCAAAACCTGTTCTGCCAGATCTTTGATCCTACAACCTGAAAGATTATTTGTTTGCCCGATCCATATGCCCTCTAGTTCGTAACATTTATTTAACCTAAGAAAATATGTTTAAACGTCATATTAACCCCTGCGTTTGGTCTCTAGGAGTTTATTTTAGGGTAGCATAAAAACAAGGCATCACTTCTGGCAGTAGGACTTGTGCTTTAGATAAAACTTCAATGCTGTCAGACAGCAGCACATACATCACACATACTGTTACAAAATGTAGAACAGTTTTGCTGTCAAACATATGATTACTAGAAAAAAGCTCTAAACGTTATACTTGCTTTGATTTCATTCATTCTCTTGGAAACAGTTTTAGATATTGTGTATTTTATTTTTTTTCCAATATACATTTTATAAGACTTGAATCATGCTGGTAAGCATTAAGAGAAAAAATAATTTTACCAGCAACACTTCCAAACAAGATATACTTGATATACAAGATTTTTTTTTTTTTTGTCTTTGCTTTTCTAATTACTTAACAACATCTTTGCTAATATTTGTCATCCTCCTTGGGACTATTGTCAAAACACTGATAGTAAATATTCTGAACAAGTTCATTTAAGGAACTTCCTTAATCCTTTCTTTTAAACTTGGTGTTTCTGAAGGTTTATTCAGCCGCTTTTTGGTAGCTATTTCCAATGCTAAAAGTTATAAACTAAAAGTTTTGCTTTTAGTGGAGAAATTCCTACAATTAAAATGTTTAAGTAAATTCATGAAATGTACAACATTTGAAGCTGTAGAAAAGGGCTGCCCAACCCGGTCCTAAAGATTTTCCACCATGACCTTTTTCTAGCTCTGCCAGCACTTCCTGCTGCTGATTACCTGGATCAGGTGTGTTCAGTCAATCAAAATGAGGAGACACCTGAGTCAGCTTATCAGCAGAAAGGAGTGCAAGGTAAACTGTCAACCAGGCACAATGGTGGATCATGGTTAGCAAGCCCTGCGCTAAATAGATTCAAGATTGCACCTTGAGTACGCTACTTGAGAACTTGGCTTTAAAATGTAAACTGTATTTTTGTTCCCTGAGTCTAAAAGAAGACATTTTTAAATGGTTTATTTGATGAAATTGGTATGCATTTGGAAAAAATATATATATTGCAGAAAGTTTCTCATAAAATCAACAAGATAACCCATTATTTGGTTCAAAGAAATCTGACTAAGTTACAGAGGCATGCTGAACTTCCATCCATCCATTTTCTTGACCGCTTCTTCCCTTTCGGGGTCGCGGGGGTGCCGGAGCCTATCCCGGCTACTGATGGGCGAAGGCGGGGTACACCCTGGACAGGTCGCCAGTCTGTCTCAGGGCCTCAATCACACACACATCCACTCTCAGACACACCTAGGGGCTATTTAGAGTCACCAATTAACCTATGAAGCATGTTTCTGGATGGTGGGAGGAAGCCGGAGTCCCCGGTGAAAACCCACGCATGCACGGGGAGAACATGCAAACTCCACATAGAAAGGTTCCAGCCGGGATTCGAACCGGGGCCTTCTCGCTGTGAGGCAAGAGCGCTAACCACTGCGCCACCGTGCAGCCCTGCTGAACTTCTTTTACTTTATAAAAATCCTCTGAACTTTTAGAATAGAAGTAACCTCTATGACAACATGAAAAAAATAAAATTCAAAATAAGATTTGAAGGGTGCATTAACTTATACAATTCAATCAGAAATCAAAAACCTAACTAGGCTTGTTGAATATTAAAGCTCGAGCTCACATGGTCAAAAAGCTTGTCATGGATTGTTTATTACTATGGAACTATGTTTTATGTGTTGCCTGATGCATATTTTTCAGACATTCTTCAAGTACATTTTCACTTAAGCTTCTCTTTGCTTGAGGGCGGTTTTGTTTTAACTGATCTTAAAACATCCCAAACTCGCTCTATCTGAGCATTGATCAGGTTACATAACAAACTAGGTCAAGGCATTACTGTTTGCAAAGACAAACTGAAACCGTGGCTTTTATAACCTATTAATTATGATGCTTGTATTTTTCTTTTTCTTTTTTAATGATTAATTTCCACGTGGAGCCATAATGTGCATTTATACACTACAAAGCCAATAGTGTGGGAACCATTTTTAGATTTATTGATAAAAACTTTGTTTCATAAGAATATCTCTTTACAGATAATTTTCTCATGTAATATTACCCCCTAGCTCTCAGTAGCGGGAATTTTGACAAAATGACCTTTTATGTGGCAGGTGTTTTTCTGTGTGCTGACTTCTGCTGTGAGGCGGACTTTGGATTGCAGCTAACAAGCCGTCACTCTGCGGGGGTTACTTCACCGGAGCGGAATCCACGAGCGAAGCGAACCGGGAAGTTTAAACTCTGCCATAAGATTTTAATGGAGGAAATTGTGCTGTTTTTCCTCTGTTTTTGCTTCAGCTTTTGTTAAAATGTAGGTATGCGCCTCTATCACCTTCGCAGACAGCCAGTATTCACTTGTAAGAGCATTTGTGACAAAGGCTTTAATATTGGTTAGCTGAATCTAGCTTTTAATTAAATTAACCTTCTCAGTTTAGGAAATTAACTGTAAGTACGGGCAGGGATAACTGGACAACAAATTTGGAAAAGGGTGGGCAACCTTGGTGGAACATCTCAAAAAGAAAAGTAAATGGTGTATACTTGTATAGAGCTTTCTACCCTCCTTCGAGGGCCCAAAGCGCTTCACAGTCACAGACCCATTCCCCTTTTCACACACTGGTGGTGGCTGCGCTGCCGAAGACTGGCACCAACCTCCCACCAGAGGCAATTCGGGGTTAGGTGTCTTGCGTAATGAAACTTCGACACATGGGCGGGCAAGGCGGGAATAAAAATTCAGTGAAATATCGCAT
The DNA here is from genome assembly GCF_002922805.2 of Oryzias melastigma. Classification (NCBI taxonomy): domain Eukaryota; kingdom Metazoa; phylum Chordata; class Actinopteri; order Beloniformes; family Adrianichthyidae; genus Oryzias; species Oryzias melastigma. The sequence goes on from NC_050533.1 coordinate 18,648,022, forward strand.
ATTTAATTTGGGATACTTTAAAATGCTACCAGGAGTATATTTAATTAATTAATTATAAGCAAGGATGTAGTTCAGTGTCTTAGTTTTCCACTTATACCCCCGATTGAGTTGGCAGCACAGCACACAGAGCCTCTTTGAGCAGCTCTACATCGCACCAAAACAGCAAGATCTCGCAAGAACATCTTGTGATGTATTTGAACTTATGAGCCTTGCAGTTGTTGTTGAAACATAGCAAAATGATACATTGGCAACTCAGTTTTAAATAAGGATGAGTACTGAACTGAAAATCTGTGCCAAGTTGGAAGTGGTACCATATAAAATACAGATTGTGGTGCTCCGCAGCTCATGGAAAAACGAGTAAGGCAGTGGAGATGCACTGCACATAGCTTCAGTCAAAATACTGTAGAGGAAGTGGGCCAAAGTTCTGCCTAACTTCACAGCAAAGGATTCTAAATCAATGACCTGATGGACATGCTCTGAAAAAATCCAGACATTGTGGTGATGAGCGGAGAAATCTGTGTTTACTTTCACGTGGGTGAAAACTGAGATATACTGCTGCAGGGAAAAGGAAGTAAAGCATCTAAAGCACATCCAAGTCACGCAACTTCATCACACCTCAATCTTTCTGGAAAGTATTTCAAGCACCGCTTAGGCTCCTAAACAGTCTTAAAAGTGTCAATTTAGCTACATTTAGCAGTAATGGAAATGAATGGCACTTCATTTTGTCAACCATACATATAGAGCTTAATGGGTTAAGGTACATTTCATATTTGTAAAAAAAAAAAAAATTAAATTCCTATACCGGAAATTATTTTGTTGTGAAATTCAAACAATGGTAAATGCTAAAATATACATATTAAATTACCAAAAGAAAAGCACAATGAATTAGCTTGGTTAAAAGCAACTCATATGAGATACAGTTACAATGCTTTATGTTCTGATCATTAAATAAGATATATTTTACAAATGTATTCACATGAAAGGTGTATTTATATTTAGGTAAAGTTTTTCCAAGGCATATTATTAAAAAAAGAGCAATGCCACAATTTGACTGGTACTGTCTTGGTATATATCAGGATACGTCTCACATCATGACATATATATATATATATATATATATATATATAATGAAATGTATTATGTCCCCAGACTCTTGCCAACACAGGAATTGTTATAAAACTGGATGTTTTATTTATCTAAACAACTTTTGGTATGCTGAAACCCAGTTTGTTTTGTTTTGTTTTTTAACTCACAAATGAATCTTTCTTCACCCTGTTACCTAAAAGGAATTGTTACCTGCACTAAGCTCACTGACAAATGCAACCCATTAATGCAAAACTGCCTTTGGGCTTTTAATTTGCCGAGTAAGTACTGGTACAACCACATATTTAGCTTTTAGTGTCTTGCTGCTCCTCCTTCTGAGAAGGTTTTCTTTTTCAACTGGGGCCATCATTAACACCTTCAGAAGAGTTTGCGGCCTGACAAGCCGGAATTTTTCATGCAACAATAACAATATTTACTTCAAACATTATATAATGCAGTGATCAATAAAGCCGAACTAACTATATTTTGTCTTAAATGATCTGTGCAAATTCAGTAGAGTATTTCTTTGTAACTGCTTACAAAAAAAGGAACATTTTAATTTTCTCATTTGTATATCCTTTGAAAAACATAGCATGTCAACCAAGTGCTCAAACTGGCTTTAAGTTTTATTGAATAGTCTAAGCAGTCTAAACATGGTCAAAAATAAATAAATACCGGTAATAACGGTACACGTTTCATGGAAAAAAAATGTTGCTATTGTTTTGGCTAACGATAAAATGTATCAATTTACTCTAAAAGGATTTCTCGGATTGATTAATCTGTTGGTTTATTTCAAGCATAATTTGTTGTTGTTACAAGCAAAATAAATCACTCAGACACTAAACTCAGTACAGAAATAAAGAAAGTCAAGTACAGTTTGATTTATTACTTGAAAAGGAGTGGAAGGAAGTGAGTTTAACCTCGATTATTCTCAGGAAACATTATTTCATGATTTCAGAAAACAATGACATGTAACAGACATGAAATACTCTGATTATCATCAAAATAAAAGCATTGCAAATTAAGTTTTCAAATAACAATCTTCATTGTACCTTACATTCATTGGTTGTTGGGAAAAGAGCTTTGATTATTTCTCTGCATACAAGTTCACACATCAGTTTCTTGAGGGTTATTGACACAAGTTAACATTTCACTGATCTTATCTTCATATTGTGAAATTAGAGTTTCTTTATACATTTTCTTAAATTTTTGTATATTTGAACATCGTTCAAACTTTTTACTTTATCCATTCCAAAGTTCATCAAATACATTCTGCTGATAAAGACATTAGCTGTTTTATGTTTACTGGGGTTTTTCAAATCTATTTTCAAGTCTCCAAAGATGAATAATATCTTGTTATTTTGTGAGTGAAATATATTTTCCATCCATGTTAGCTTCTCTAATTGAGTTAGGATGGATGTCGGGTCTCCTGTGAGTTTTTTTATGTTGAAAATAATCATATAAAAATCACATCATGTAAACCAAAATCCTTGGATGTTAAATTATTCTAGCTATAATTATCATTTAAACATCCTTCATTTTAAAATTTGCCCCAGTCTTATCTACCAAACAATAAATCAGCTTTGCTACGTTTCACAGACTGTGCTGCCACAAAATTTTCCAGGTTTGACTAATGCATAAAAACATTAACAGGAAGATGTACTGTTGCGAAATGCTGAATCATCAAAGTCATAAATCAAAGGCAAATTTTATAACGACAGATTTGTCCATCGCATAACATCAAAAAAGTGTTTGAGGTCTGAGCAAAAAAACGGTAACTAAACCAAACTGAGTAAACCAGTTTTTCCGCTGCCACTTAACCTGTCAACAAGAAGTCTAATCTTTCTAAAGTCACATTCATTGGTGTCCGGAACAGAAGTTTTCTTGCATCTGTTCCAAGAATATTGTGGTTTATAGAATAAATAAAAATAAATATAATAAAAAAAAAGATCTGGTATTTTTGAACCCAAGCTTTTTTTTTTGTTTTTTCTTGGAAGCAATTAGTGTCAGATGTTGAAACAAAATCCCAATCACAGGAAATGAAATTGAAACAACTAAAAAAAAGATACCGCAATCAAAAAATAATGAATGAACTTAAGTACAAATAACTTGGACCAATCCATACAC
>NC_050533.1:18651411-18651527 GCF_002922805.2 Oryzias melastigma
CAGGAACAGAAGTTTTCTTGCATCTGTTCCAAGAATATTGTGGTTTATAGAATAAATAAAAATAAATATAATAATAAAAAAAAAGATTTGGTATTTTTGAACCCGAGCTTTTTTTT
>NC_050533.1:18651578-18656438 GCF_002922805.2 Oryzias melastigma
TCCCTCCCAAAAAAGTGCACAAACACATACATACGAAGCACAAACAGCAGAGCAACGGACATGCAGCCACGCTCGCGCAGGCGCAAGAGGTAGGAGAGTTACAGGAGTCACTAGAAGTGGCTTCAGTGTGCATGAAGGCACTTGGATGAATGTTGAAATGTTTCAACTTCAAGACACTTTCTATGTTTGTATGTGTACATTTTCTTTCAATTCCCAAGTATGAAACATTTAAACTATATTTTATCACAACAAGAACTTAAGTCTAAATAAAGAATGTCCAAACAGAAATCCATTGTATAGAATTTCTGTGGAGGTTGTTGTTTCATTTCGCCTTTTTCCAAGCATTTTTAAACGTCAGCCTTGCTATGTGATTGGCACAACACGTTAATTTGTCTGAGAGGAGACTGTTTTGACAGCACATTCAAATTCTACTGGAAACAGGGCTGTGACAAGAGTGTTTAATTCTGAAAGTTGTTTATACACTGTCATTTTTGAGGATCCGAATTGGAAGAAAACACTATTGTACCCATGAACAGCCTCTCATTTGGTGCAGCCATGTATCCCAGTGAAGCCGGTTAGCCATGGGCGATAAGAAGAGCTGCTTCACTGTTCTCATTGAGGGGGTGCCAACAAAAGTTTTATTGATGATTAATTTTTTTTTTTTAATTTGGTGTAAACCAGCCCATCCAGCAGTAGAAAAGACTGTTTTCAGGGCAAAGCCACACAAGATTCAGATTCATAACTCAAAGATTCTATGTGTTATTAATGAATGAAAAGTATTTTCATGGAGGCACTGAACATTTAGTTATTGTTCTGCAAGGCTCGGAAACATAATAAACATTAAGATGAAAAAATTAAGTATTATTACAGTTTTAAACTTGCAAACAGCTGGTTCTACGTGTAGCAGGTTTATTATTTCAGGTAGAAAGGCAGAACCCAAACACTCCTAAAAGTCCTTAAAGCTCAATCAGGGTCAGACTGGCAGAGGTCAGTCACAACCATGGCGTCATCAAAAAAAAAAAGACTAGAGTGGTAGGAGTCCAGGCGAGGATCAGGGCAGGCAGCAGGCTATCAGAGATAAAGCAGGTTCAGGTACACAGACGATCAGATCCAGATCGGAATGCTCGGTAATGGCAGAGGGGAACAAACAATACTTCACACTGAGTCAGGCTCTGTGGAGTGCAATCAGTGCAATCAATCAGTGTCAGCTGAATGGCTTTCGAGGTGTGTGCACTGGGGTTGCTGGGAGATATAGTATGTTTAGTACTATGGGGACGGCTCCCGACCAGAGGGGGCGATAGAGCACTGACTCCTGACAATTACTATTGATAATACATATTATGTATGTTATGTTACACACCTGTGCCTTGAGTTTGAAGCACATTTATTGAAGTATTGTCGAGTCTCATTTCATGGCAGCTCAATTCATTTGCTTTAGTCAGAGAGCAAGCAATACCTAAAACCCCTAATTTGAAGAGCCAGTGGATTTCCTTCACAAATGTTGCATGTGAGGAGGTTTCCATCAATTTTTCATGACTTTGGTTTAACATTTCAAACCCGGCTGACACAACTATAAGAGTTAAACGACTCTCAGCCTCTCCAAATCTCTGTCCACAAATTCCACAATAGAATTCAGTTTCACTTTGCTTTTTGTAAATATTATCAAATCAAAAGACAAGAATCTTGATCTACGTTTATTCCAATGATACTCTTTCAGAGAGACTAATGTTCTAACTCACTTTATATTAAAAAAGGACTTAAATGTAAAGCTATGCGCGAAAGTCAGGCTAGGGTATAGTAATGTTACACAATAATAGTTTTAATGCATGAATATAACAGTGTTAAAAACTACAAGTTTTTTTTTTTTGATGACTATACCAACACTATTGTGTAAGATGTGTCCATGAACATGCAGCATTTACAAGACAAACTGGTAATATTAGAGCATGCCTATAATAGCGTTTGAGTATTGTTTGTGCATAAGGACAATTACGTTTGCAAAACGCAGCTGTAGGACTAGCCCGTGACAATAATCATGTTTGTGTGAGATTATAGTTGTTTCTTTATCAGTATAATAGTCTTTGAAAATAAAAGGGTTGCTGGCATGACAATAATATTTGTGTAAGATTATAGCGCATGACTATATTCGTGTGTAGATAATTGCAGCATTTGTGCATAAGTATAACAGTATTCGTATAACACAATAGTAACACATATGCATCAGTATTATGTAGTTAGTGTTAGCTAATGACACTGATAGTGTTTGTGTACATCAGTAGTTGTATTTGGTCATGAGTATAACAATCTGCGGATGCTGTGGGCCATGCAAAAGGCCTGATTACTTTCTTTGAAGTTGCCCAATGGACCATTAAACACTTATTGAAGGTGTAATCTTCAGTTCATTAAATCATGTTAGTAAAACACAAAACAAAAAGACAAAATATGCTGGTTGACAATGTGATCACAGAAGATAAAAGCCATTATTAGGTTTTTACTCTTCTTAATTAACCAAGCATGCATAAATCATCACAAATAAATCCTCCAAACCCTTTCTTTAAAAAAGCTTATAGGTTCACACCCTGTCTTTAAACTTGCTCCACTGGTTTTGTCTGGTCTCATTTGAGCTTTTGGTATTTAGCCGTTTTTTTATTACCGTCACAGAATCTCCTTGGCACTGAATCAATGACTAATAAAATTCATAAGAGTGACAAGGTGGCTTTAATACCTGAACAGAACTTGTCGGCCCAGTGTTTGTGTAAGCATTAATATGCAAAGTAACTGCATCCAGTTGGCATAGGGGGCATCCTTAAGTAAAATGTTGGGTTCCAGGAGACATCACATTTCTTTTATCCACTCAGTCTTATTTCTTTGGAGTGGGGTAACATGATGAAAAATTACAATACTAACAATTTACTGGAGATTTCAAAAATTAACAGCTGTGCACTTTTGATTTAAAATGTGGTTTACTACAGGTAACTAGTAATCATAATTGATTAAAACTATTTAAATTTGTCTAAAATTTCAAATAAATAATAAAAACATAACAAACGTGGAGAAACATTTTTTGAGACTCATACTTAACACCCTCTGTACTGCACATTGTACTCATTGTCTTGCTTCAAACTCCCTGTTGCTCATTTACTCTTCATGAAGGAAAACTGTCAATAACTTCAAACTATGTCAAGTTCACAGGGAGCTCAGGGAATCTGGAAAAAGCTAAGCCAGTGTGGCAGCAAAGGGGTTAAACTGACTGTCATTGTTTTTGGCTGAGGGGTTAATAGGTGTGATTTTTCAGATGACAAAGTAGAACGGCATGTCTTAATGAGTCAAGCGTTTGACAGCTCATAAAACCAATGCTTTGTTCTTTGGCACTTTCAGGTGATTACACTTTGACCATTTCCAAGAACATAAGAATCTATTCAGGTCAGCAGCGAAGCCTCTTCAAGCTGAACCTTTTGAAGACCAGTTTTTATAAAGAACAGAAATTATGTAATGACGAAATCTAGATAAAAAAGAATCTCCTCAAAAACAATTCTCTAAGTTTTTCTCTGCAAATCCTTTAGGAAATAAATGAAAAAGTATTTCAGAGATTTCAACAACTGTGGGTTCCGAGCAATTTTTTATCGACACAAACAATTATTCTCAAGTTTACAATGGTCAGGGGGAATACTCGGTTCTGATTGGCTGCAAGGTGTGGATTAAAAGTGATGTACTGCAGTCATAATGGACACCTAAAAAGAAATTCAGCCCAAATGTATTTTTATCACTGGCCTGGCCTAAATAAAAGTTGGAGACCAGATCAACAGAAACTCAGACCACCACTAATAATATCAATATATTTAAATAGTAGAGATTTTAATCCACTTATTATTAACATATTTGAAAAAAATGTTATCATTCCACAGTTGATCACAACAGCAAGACAGTATAAAAGACGAGTGATTTTATGGTTTCCTTTTATCATGTTTGGTTAATTTGAACATTTCAAGACTGAGATACAGCAGAAGATGAAGAGAATTGAAGGAAAAAATTAGACACAAGGAAGAGTTGAACAATTTAGACTTTAAGCTATGAAACACACTTTTTCTTCTTAAATGGAATAATGCCCTTTGAAGTGTGCATTCAGGCGGTAATTCCTGATAATGCACACATCGTCAGGCATTATCCCTTACATATCCGATGAGGAAAAACCCCCAAAAAAGACTGTTTTGTTACGAGAAATGATACACGATATCCTTGTGTTAAGTGCTGCTGAAATGAGTCAACTTAAATCAACAAACAAACAAAAAGGGAAAGTGTTATTGTTCTTTCTATGGAACTCTCTTTGCTTCCTTGCCAAACAGCATTACGTGGATTCTGTGGAAACAAAAAAAAAAAATGTCAGGTCAAATAAAATGAAATCAGAACATAAAATATATAAGCAGATATTGTCTTTAGTTATAATAGCTATTGTGTGACATTAAACGTTTCCTTAACAAGCTTTGATCTTTTACAATACCCCAACTCAGCCCAGAGAGCAAGACAGAGAACATTTGTATTTTAATTGACTTATATTTGTATGAAACAATAAAACAGATTAAGTCAAAAATTACATTACTGAAATACATAACAAGATTCAAGATTCAAAGGGTTTATTGTCATATGTACAGTAAAGAAACGGGTTTCCCTGTACAATGAAATTCTTACTTTGCAGCTCACTCTGAATGCCATAAAGATAAAAAATATAAAGCTTTTGGATATTTACAGGATGACTGAAAACAAGGTATATATAGGAAATAAACAAACTATGCATATGTTAGTGACTAAGATATTTACAAATCAGTTGTGCAAATTTACAGTGGACATTATTGTGCAAAGGAG
>NC_050533.1:18659392-18675299 GCF_002922805.2 Oryzias melastigma
AAAAAAAAAGTCAACAATTGTTTACCTGCAAAATGGTTTGTCAAATAACTGTAGTTATGAAAGTGACTCGTACCTATCACCATCACGGAGGGCTTTCATCTGTTTTCCAATCAAACAAGCAAAAAGTGGACCTGTCCTGCCATCGGGCAAGTAGTTTTCAACAAGTCCTCCAAGCCACACATCAATGTTGTCTGGATGCTGGTACATGTTTAGAATCATCTCAGCAACCCTGTCGTCTCGCAGAACTACTTTCAGATCCTCCAGCGTGTCAATACGAGCCAGTCCACAGAATTCCCTCCACTCGTTGTATCCTGCAAAAAAAAAAAAATTCAGCTAGATGTAATCTAATGTTATTGATAGCGTTTATGCAGGTATCCTGTTTGGCTTTGGCTTCCAGATTTAAGAGAAGAGTGGCTAGCTGACTGCTGTGATAGAATCTGCTCACCAAGGCATAAAGAGGGAATATTTGATTTTAATCTTATGTAAACGATACAGTTGAAGTTTAACTGTTGAAATGCAAAGTTACAATCTTAATCATTTGTGTACTTAGTAACACAATGTAGCATATTGGTAATTACACTGACATTTCCATCTCTCATATTTGAAATGTGTTCATTATTTTCATACTTTGTATTTTTGCGTTTTGCACTATAAAAGCATATAGATTATTTAAAAAAATGAAGACAGTGACCAACCTTGCCCATTTCTACTGCAAAAAGTATAATTATACCTTTTTAAACTGCATAGTGTGTCTCCATTGTGGCATACACTCTATTGTGATACCAACATCTGTATTGATAAACAAATACGTGTTTTTTGTTAACTCAGGCTGCCAAAATGTCACAGTTAAACAGGACTATTTTCTTATAACCCATTTATAAGAAATTGGCAGAGATAAAATTAAAGAATGGAATCATTTCATGAAACTGAATATTGAAAAGACGGAAAGTTGCTCATTTACAATAAATATACTTGAAAAAATAGGCAAATCTTGATAGATAAAACTGCAATAAATATCTTATTGGCCAAATACATATACTTATTTATATATATATAGAAAGATAGATAGATATACACTTTTTGTTTGTTTGTTTGTTTGTTTTTGCTAAGGCTGGGCATCACCAATAATTTCACCAGTAATAGATACGATTCCAATTTTTCTTTTTTAATTCTTTTGATCCTCTCAATTCAATTCGATTGAATTTAATTTTGAGTTTATACAGTTTACACATTTTGACACATTTGTTTAGAAATACATTAATAATCAATATTTATGCTTTGAAGATTTTAATAATCCTTAGATTTGTCAAATTGCTCAATATTTAAGGATTTTTAAATAAAACCTAAATGGCAAGTGTTATTTTTAAATATACAAACAAACATTTCTTAAAAAGAGCAGAGCGAACATTAACCACTGTTTTAAATGAGAGGATAGAAGGGTAAAAGAAAAAATGCTGTGTGAATTATTTTTTCCAGCCCCCCAAACACATCAACCTTTTCTTTTCACATGAGAAGTTGTTCAGGTTTCACACAGCTCCCCCTGGAGCAAGAGAAAGCTTTTCACAGTTCTAAGGTGCTACTGAAGAATACTTGCTAATAGACTTGGATGTGTCAAATCGATAACGTTAAACCCGACAAAGCCTTTTTTATTCATTTTATTTGTTCAGACAATCCAAACTCTTTCACAGAAATACATGGAAGCAATTTAATTTAAACAAACAAAAAAAAAGTCCTGATTTTTAAAAGTTCAGACTTTTACATCTGTTTTTGAGTCTAGAAACATTTAAATCTAAGTACAGAGACGGGTGTCTCATAAAATACCTTCATATTTGTTTGCAGTACACAAACCTAAAAAAAAAATCCATTGGGTGTTTTCAAATCAATATGTTTAGAAATCATGATGACTTAAACAAGATAAAATAAGACAAGATACAATGTTTAACCAGTGTTAAATTTTACATTTATTCAATAATCCTTCTCCACTCACCAGGTTTTCCTTTCCCTACGGAACATCTTGGATTTCTTTCACAACATAGAACCATTCTATAGTCTTCTTGACATTCTTCCAACTTTTCTTCTCCTAAAAGGTCTTGACTCCTTTAGTCTCAGCATGGTGGACATAACATTTCACTCTTAATTGGTGCAGCTCCAAGTATTTTTTTAAAAGGAATTTGTTGATTCATGACTGAGGAAACATTTTTTATCCCTGAATAAAAAAGTTATAGGTCCAAACTGGAGCTTTTTTTCCCTCTATTTCGAGAAAAGTTGATGTCAAAAAAGGCATAATTCTAGAGGAAAACTAATATTTATCTCATATTCCAGTCTGGGTTTGGGTACAGCACTTAAGAAACTGCATTACTTATTGATATTATTGCGGAGCAGTTCTGGCCCTGTTGGGGCTTACCTCAGCCACTGACATTGTTCGTACTGCAGAGGATGAAAAACGTGATTCACAAGCTGATGGGAATTTTGGGAGCTGTTTCGGAGTGGTTCAGAGTGTACCTCTAATATCGCTCTAATCACCGCATTGAGTTTCAGAGTCTGTCGCTCCGTGATGTGGGGTCCCTCAGGGTTTGGTGTTATCTGCTTTTCTGTATGTTTGTCCACTGAGACATATCACAACAGATTTTTTGGATTGCTCACACACTGTTGCATATGCAGAGATTAACTGGTAACGACAAAGCAAAATGGCCCTTCAGGCTCTTTTGTCAAGCATGAAAAACATGCATAAAATCAAGTGTTTATTTTGATTATGTTTCTGAGCACACCATGTTCTGAATAAATAGCATGCTCTATATAATGCAATATTTTAAAGCAAAAAGTTCAGACTTATTGAAGAAAATGTAGTTTTAAAAATGTACATAGTATGTTTTAAGGAGCAACTTTGGAATGAGGTGATGGAAAAGCTGCAGTCCGATACTATGTTGCATCATGTTTAAAGTTATTCTGCCTTAAACTTCCCCAACAAGCCTCACATTATTATTACAACAGGTTACCTCTAGGCCATCGAGTCAGCCAGCGAGTGACCAGTTGCTTCTAAGGGAACTGAGGGTTGTATTTGTGTTGTAGGATCTTCTCAGTAAAACAAACTGCAATGCTGGGATGCCTTTTTGTGCATTTTAAAATGAGTCGTCTGCTCTCCAAGGAAACCAATTTTTCTTAGAAGATACAGCATCAATTAAGGTTACACCTTCAGGGGAAGAACTGTTTACCGAATCGATAACAGAAGTGGGAGTTAGATACAAGATTAGGTAAAAAAACAAACCCTCGTCTCCTAATTGATGCAGCGCAACAAGATTGACAGCTCACGTTGTCAGAAGACTTTTATAGTATTTTTTTTCTATTACCTTGTGAATTTAATCATTTCTAAACAATGTGGAGAGACATATGAAAACATTATGTTAAGCAGACAAAAGCCTGGTATGTCCGTCCCTTTTAATAAATCATCTAACAAAACAGATAAAAGCAAATGTGTGATCTTAAGAAAGCAGGGATTGATGGCAGACAGCTTGGCGTGTTAGAAAGCTCATGAAAAGAAAGTAATTAAGTTTACAAATGAAATGAGGGGTTCTATTTGAAGGATTATTCCGGATTGATTGGGGATTCTCGCTGTGGTTGGGTGGCTTAACTCGGTGGCATTAAACGGCTTTGTTAAGGCTGCAGCAAACAAAAAGTCATACCTGGAAGGCCGTGGTCCCGTCCTCTCTGCAGGTTTAGAGAAGCCAGGTCCATGTGCTGCAGAGAGTCCAGCACAGCCAGCATCTCTGTGACCTCCTCCACCAGCAGCATGTTTGCACTGACAGCCGGCGCTGCAGTTCCAATCATACCCCTTATAATTGGTTCAATCCCACCTGAACACAGATGGGAGAATTTTTATTAGGTTATATATAATTCAGGCTTTAAAATTCTACAACTATATTGACCAGTGCATGCAATCCTAATAGAGAAGAGCGTTTTTGATGGAATCAATGTCAGTAACATATGAAGGTAGTCTAAGCTTGAGCTGTTCCTCAAAGATAGGTCAGAGTAAAATAAGGGAACTTGTGCACGGGATTGTTATGCAAATTGCATTTCTAAAGACTTTTTGCCCTCCATTAAAAAGTTGACATAGCACAGGTCTGGGCGTGCAAACAATTAACCACATTAACTTAAAAAGCAGAGGAAAATATTTTGGCTTTAGGCAACTGATCAAATATTCTGAAGGCAGGTCAGTGCATCTACAAGGTCAAACAAGAGAGGCAATGGAAAGGGAACTTTGAATATTGAGAACTACAGTATTTTTGCCACTTATTTTTTTTTCAAAAAACAACAGTGCTCCTTTAAATCTAAAGTTCCTTATATATTAATTAATTCTGGTTGTGTTTTCTGATATTGAAGCGATTTGAGAGATGCACAAGGCTCTGTCATAAGGTTAGTCTGTTTTGATTTTATAGGAATTGCAAACAAGGTTGGGTGTTATTGTAAATATGCTAATGTGGCTAACATGTAGCAGTGTCGTAAGAAGCTATGTCTGAATTCCTTCCCTGCTCACTATATAGTGCACTATATAATGTGTTCCCCATTTTGTAGTGCTGTCCGAATATACGATTCCAAAATCGAATGCCCTAGAAATTTCCCAGAAGTCTTTGCGAAAAATCAGCGTGCAGCGATGCTCACTACTTTATTATGTACAGACCCATAATGCATTGCTTTCGAACATTTCTGCGATAAAAACGTGTTTAAATGTAATTTTTTTAATAAGCCATCCACATTTTCATCATCAGAACACAGTGGAGTCACAAATAGACGATGTGAAATGTTAATATTTATTCAATTTTCACTTTGTCCTGGACTATGTAGTTCTATGTAGTAGCAATTAGAGTGGAAATTCCGACATAGACCTAGAATTACCGTGAACACAGTTGATAAAGTCTGACTTACTGACATATCTCTGATTCTTTTGTCCTGCTTAATGCGCTTTATAGTTCGGTGCGCCTTATACATGACAAGTTCAAAAATAGACCATTCATTGACAGTGAGCCTCATAAAATGGTGTATCCTATTGTGCGGAAAGGCAATTAATGAATCCAGGAATAGGTTTATGATGTCATGGGTATGATAAAACGTAGAGTTAAAAGAAAAAAATAATTGACAAAAGCTGCAGGACAAACAGCTATTAGCTAAGATGTAACAGAACTACAAAAAAAAAATGCATTAAAATAGTTAACTCTGATGATCTGAGTAGATCTTCTTGTGCATCTAGAGTTAAAAGCTAATTCTGCCCAGAAATATGTGTCTTCAAATATTAAACCTACTTTAATGATTTTCAGCTTTTTAAAAAATTGTTTGAAAGTGTGTGTAACTTGACAGAATGTGGAAGGGATGTGGAGAAATGGCCTCTCGAACTGAGTGAAAAGGCAGAATTTCTTCTTCAGAATCTCTTCTGGTTTGGTTGTGGGCACTCAGACATGGAGATTAAAGCGGGGGCCGGGGGGGCGGGGGGCAGCACATCTGTCAGGGGACCCAGCTGGGTAAGAGGATATGGATTTGGCTTTGGAGCTCCTTCCTTGTTCATGGCTTGTTATACAAAAGTGAAAAGAGTTTCCAGAGTGAGGGTCAGATGTAAGACTGGACAAATAAGTAAAACTTAAGATAAAAAAAAATGGTGAGGATTCTTTGGTGAAAGAAACATTTACAGAGTGTCTACCTGTGGCTGTACTGGTAAATGTTTTAATAAACAGATTGAAACTACATGGCAAAAAGTGGGCATTAAACAGTGTGCAAAGATTCACCAGGGCTTAGAAAGCCCCAGCTGTAGGGCAAACAGAAAAACAAACTTATGTTTAGTGGAGTTTAGCAGAAAGACTGTAGAACCTTCCAGAAACTAAAATGAGTCAAAGAAGAAAGCAACTTAAAGGACAATAAATAAAACAGTTTAAATTTAAAATAAATTCATTTTTAAGCTGAAAATTAAATCAAAAGAGAGATAACAAAAAATCGGAAATTCTAACATAAAAAAATGAAACCACAACTTAAAAGGCAAACAAAATGCATCAGTGTTAAATATATATATATATTTGTTTTCACAAAATATATTAAGAATAAACGTATGAAAACATTTCATACACCAACTAGCTGAACTGTTTTAAAAGTTATTTAAAAAGGACAATTAATTACGTTTCCTTTTTTCCTGTTAAAGATTTTTCATTTCTATATTGGCATCAGTATTGGTGCAGCATGCATGTGCAGAGACTTAGAAACAAATTCATTTATATAGACTTTTCTAATGGAAGATTCACCAGCTAAAAAAAAGAACGCTGGATTTTTCTCTTAATTAGCTTGTTAGGTGTGAGGACCTGTCAAAAAGGTCAAGCTGATGCAATTTGAAGTTCCATAAATATTCTCATCTCTCAATGCAAGTCGCTTCCTACATAAAATCAGAATCTGCTTCTCCACGCTGGAGCAAAGACTCCGAGCCCAAAAATGTAAATAACCAGAAAAAAATAAAAATAAAAAGAGAACAAAGAATTATCTTTTTTTTTCAGGTTTTGTTTGCAATGAAAAAATAGTTGTAAGGCAAGAGAAAATGAATAATTTTATCTGAAAATTACTTTTAATTTTGAATAAAATATTTAAAAAATCTGGATGCATGCTAATGGAAAAGTAGGAAGAACTATTTTTTGTAGCAATCTGTTGGCATAGGCAAAAACATAGTTTCTGAAAAGAAACAAATAGTATGCGGTATAATTGTTTTAAGCAACCCAGTTTGACTAACTTATTGAGGTCCTTTCAGTTAGTTTTTGGATTTTTTGCGAATCTTTCCTCACAGGATCAAAAGAGACCAAACGAATGTGCCAGGTTTGTGGCTTAAATGGTAAATACTTGTGTAGAGCTTTTCTACCTTCTTGTAAGGATGAAAGCGCTTTGTAGTCACAGTCCCATTCACCCATTCATAAAAACATTCACACAATGGTGGCGACTGAACACTGGTGACAACCTGTAACCACCAGAGGCAATTTGGGGTTCAATGTCTTGCCCAAGGACACTTTGACATGTGAGTGAGCAAGGTAGGAGGTCTGAGGTTGACCACTCTACCATTGCACCACATGAATACACATTTTTGTAATGATTTTGAGAGTTTGGCCTGGGGACGTGTTCATGGTTTACCCCGCCTTTGCCTAACAGAACCTGGGAAGGCACAGGAAACCCTGTGAGGTCAAAAGGAATTTGTTTTGGAAAATAGATAGAGGGATAGATAGAAGAACGAATGGGCGGATAGATGAATGACGGACTTTAAAAGTTTGGCTTTGATATATTTGATCAATTTTATCCTCTTTGCAACCATTTACTGTATAATCACTGGACAGTGCAACCCCTCCTCCTTCATGTTCCAAATAGGAAGTACCTGCTGCCTCCAAGAAGTCAAAATCTCAAAGACTTCTTTTGAGAAATAGACAGCTCTAACCCAGTCATTCTAATGGTCAGAATAATCATTATTGCTCTGATAAATGTTCTTAAAATCTTCTTTCTAATCCCATTTTTTTCATATTTATTTGTTATACAAGTTATAAACTGACCAATCTGATGCCTCAGTAAAAGCGTGTGGTGTCTGCTCGGCCACAACTCGAACGTTTGGTTGACAGATTCTCCCAAGCCCCCTTTCAGTGGAAGGGCTGTGGACTTCAAACAAGCTCAGTCCTGATTGGCAACAGTAATTTCCATGGAAACATTGACTCTGACAGACTCTGAACAATCACTGTCGTCTGGCGGCGTCCATATTGCAGAAAAATTATTGATGGATTTGGCCTCATTTGTGATGTCACACCCTGCTTCGTCCAGTGGTAATAATATATTTGCAACTAAACTGGCTCTATGCATTTACTGAATGTATAAATTGCCCATCCACAAACATTTACCTTTTTCAATTTCTCCCTTGGAAGATTGTTGCTGTTTGTATACTTTTCTTTTAATAAAAACAATTTTTTGCCAGTATGATTGTAACATCACCTCAATTACCCCGACACATACTCTGTGGATAATGTTTTCCTTCATTTTTCCAAGAAGTTTCATTAAATTTAATTTCATCAAATTATGAGTCTGAAGTTTTGATCCATCTGCAATATGTAGTTTGGTATTTTTAAAGTGAATATATCTGCTTGTTTTAGTGCAGAATAGACAGCCTCTAAAATAGGTTCAAGGTCCTGAGCACTCTTCTGGATCAAGACTTTCTTGGGAGTTTCAAACACACAGATGATGAATCCAGTGAGCCGTGGAAACTTTGGAATTGAGCTCAAGCCCAACATATTCCTAAAAGGCTAAATTATTTTAGATACAAAGAGATAAACATGAAAATTCAAGAACTCCAATCTTTATAAAACCCTTTTCCTGTAAAGCTGTTGAGCTTTTTCCTATTTTTTTAAAACTAGAACAGACCAATCAGCTTTAATTATTACCCACCAACTCTGAGTGATGGCAATCATCCAAGATGTGCAGTGGCGATGTCAAAGCCCATCTATGAAGACTTTGTTGTAACCCTGGTGCAAATGTGGATCAGTACACAGAATATGAAGGTACTTCAAAAGCAAACCATGACATTTCCCATCAGAGAGGTCGCTTCCACAGAGACCGACTCTGGCGGCTGGCTGAATGAATGAGATTTAATCAGCTTGCTTTTGGATCACACACAGATGTTGCACGGTTACATCGTGATTCTTTTTTAGTACAGGCACCCAATGAGATGTCATTTTTGTATCTCTCAGCTGCATCTCTGAACTAATTTGAAGTATTGGAGTTTTAAGGAGCTTCAATCAACTATTTCAAAATTCTACCAAAACTAAATAGGTCTTTCAAGCTCTTTTTCTGCTTTTTGAAAACCTTAGAAGGTAATGCAGGTTCAAGAATTTTCTCAACTAAAGGTATTCATCTAGGTCATCATTTGCATGTGACATATAATAAAAGACTACAAATAAATAAGTAATGTAGTGATGATGAATGGGAAGGTCCTTGCCGCCCGTGGGGCAGATTACTGCACCTTGTGTAATGCGTCTTCTTTGACTGTGTATGTACTGTATAGGTCACATACTGTGTGCAACATATTGCTTTACAGACCATAGACGAGAAAATGTGTAACACATTTTGCTTATGTGCATCTTCATGTCGCCGTGAAACTACCTACTCCGCAGGGACAGACTTTAGCTGCTGTAGCTGACCCTAATAGAGTCATTCTGCCCCCCCTACTGTTCTTACAATGTGCTTTCCAGTTATAACATTAGTTCCGAGAGACGGCTCTCAAGGGTGCACTGACCTTCTTTGACTATTCTCCAAGGGCTGAAAAAAGTCTTGTGAAGTCTCAAATGGGGGAACTGCTCGTGCTCCTGGAAGCTCTGGTTCAGTCTGTGCAGCACAGGAGAGATGGTGGCGTGGCCGAACCTGAACGCAGCTGTGGCAAACACATTGGAGGCTGATGGATCCACGGCTGGGTCATAGCCCGTGTAAAGTCCAATGAAGCGCTCAAACGACTCAGGGCCAATGATCTTGGGGACATAATCTCTCATAGTTATGATCTGTAAGTCGAAGAAAGAGAGCACAGTCACCAGACAGACAGAAATGTTGTCATAATTTCAAAGTAAACCTTAAATTTCAATCTGGAAACACAGAAAGAAATGATTACCACTTTGCAGACAGCATCGCTAAATTAGCATGATGTGTGGTTGAAATGAGGGTATAGAACTCCTCCCACATAAACATGCATTTCACTTTTTTTCCATTCCCACAGTAAATTATTTTTGCCTCCATCAATAATCATGAAAATAAAAACCCAGATTCAACATCTGAGCTGTATCATTCACACCAAAATGCATAGAGGCAGATTTTATGGAAAAGGGTCACTAAAACCCAACTGTAAATTAAGCATCTGAGAGAGTTAAAAATAAAGAATTTGTGGCTGTCACTTAGTGACTCTGAGCTTGAGGATGTGACATAACTTATTGTCATATAGAAATTACTATTGAATTATAATGGAATTAAAGTTCCGTTGAGTAGCATAATTGGATTTCATTTAGATGTTTCAGAGTTAGATAATTATGTTCGTAATTTGTTCTGAAGTGGAATTTTTTGACTGTAGAACTGAGACTACTCAAAGCACTTCTGGCTTTTTTTAACATCTTTTCACAGCATTTTCTGAATGAAGGAAGTATTGAAAAGAATATGACATGCCCTTAATATTGTTTTGCTTTTTGTTTTTCAGTTTAGAATAAAATCTTCCTTAAAACTTTTTCTAAGAAAAAAATAAATAAATGTTCACTCTTTTTTAAACGAAACGAAGAAAAATGTTATCTTGTTTTTTTTGTTTTTGTCTTTTAAAGCACGTCGCAGGAGGTCGCCTACTGTCAGTCTGCTGTCAATTGGAAATAATGAGTGTCTTAACTGTTTTTTCTTCGCTCTATGACAGTATCTGAAAGTTGCTCAAATTTGGGACAGCTTAAAAAAAATAAACATTTTATCCAGTGTTGTGGAGAGATGTTCACTTCAAATAGAAAAAAAAACAGGATGCAGCCAAGTATGCCTGTTCTAGGACTGCAGAAAAATTGCTATCTTAAGGTTTAGAGTGATATTTCCAGAGTGATGAAGCAAAGCTTTTCTTCTTCTGCTGCTGTTGGGAGTTCTGAATGGGTGAGTTAACCTAAAAATCACTGGCATACATCAGGCCCGCATCCAAGACATATACCTGCAAATAACACTTTATTTTTTGGGAAAATTATCAGTAAAACCTTTTAATTCCTATCTTATTTACTAAAGAAGAACATCTTGAAGTAAACATTCCCTGAAAAGAGGGGGTAAACAACCCAACATATATTCTTCCAAAAAGTGACTGTTAAAAATATTACTGCAAAACAACACACAAACAGATGCTAATGCAGTCTGTTTATCAGACACTCTTTAAACATAATTTTTGAGACAGATAAGGGTTTTTGTTTGTTTGTTTGCCCTTAAGTGGTTTTGTAAGGTGGGATTTGGGAAGCTTTCATTGCTACATCAATGTATTATAATAATAATTTGAGATAATGTTGTCGAATTATACAGATAAAAGCATTACCATTTGCCCTGTGAATGCCAGTTTGTTTGGAACAGCTGTAGTAGAACACAAATGGAGAAGGTGGTGATTTTACCATATGGAGTGAAAACCGTAAGAGCAAACTGACAGCTAGTAAAAGCTGTAAAGAGCTGCAGATTTGTATTTTTTTTAATATTTTGACCAAGAGAAAAAATTATTCCAATGCTACGTTCATATCGGCCTTGGAAATGCACTTTAAAGATGTTACTTTCAATCAAAAGTGTATACGAACAGAACACTCATAAATGTGCATTTTTAGGCGTCCGTATTCAAAACCTCTGCATTTACATGCCACTGAACTCTCAAACCTAAGACACAAGGAGGGGACGAATAAAGGACATGATCAGTGACAGGAAAGTGATGGGATCGTTATTAGCATTGACTGATGAAATTACAAAAAGAGGAAAGAGGAATGGTTAGTCGGTATGTTTTGGAGTAAAAGTCTTATTTTATTTTATTTATTTATTTTTTTTTACACAGTTTAGCCGCAGGTGTAACTTATACTCATGTGCAACTAATATGCTTATTTTTTTTTTTAATGAGAGGCACCCAGCTGCAGGTAACATGGCTGATGGATGTATGTGTAGAACTCTATCATCGATGGACATCTACTGAATGACACAAGTTGGTTTTGTTGGTTTTCAACAGTCGAATTTAAACCGCGGATAGAATATTAATCAATGTGAGCGTTTTTGTCTTGAACCTCCATCTATTTTCTTAACCCGCTGGGGCCACTGGGTTACCAGATCTCGTCCAGCGAGTGTTGGGTGAAGGGAGGATACATCCTCGACAGATTGCCTGCCTGTCAGACCTGCGGCGGCTCTCTGGCTGCAGCCAGAGTCAGTTATTTTCCCCTCTCGGGTTAATTTTGGACAGTGAGCCTCCAAATTCACAGTCACAGAAACACAGCAGAAGCAGCTATTATACATAACACAGCCCTCAGAGTGAGAGTGAACTAGCTCTCGCAGTCTCAGAGCAATCATTAGAACCTAGACATTTGGATGGAACCAATGTTTTTGTAGAACTCTTTTCATTCAAGGGCCACGTGAATTTGTCGTGCAAATTGTGATCAGGGTGAATGCAGCATTAATGTGCTTATCCAGTAATACCTTAGAAAAATAAATTAATTAAATTTACGTTAATATGTATTTAAAAAAAAGAAGTACAACTAAAGTCAGCATTAATAACATTAACACCACCAAAAAAAAAAAAAAAACTCCTTTGTAAAGAATACAACTTTTGTTTCAGACATCATGACAATTTTCATTGGACATCCATGAAGTCCATTGGGTCTATCAGTCATTTCAATCCACCATGTTACCTGCAGCTAGGAACTCTTAAAAAAACCGCTAAAGGGGACTGTAGGCATGTGTCAGAATATGCTAACAGCATGTAGCAACGCACACCGAGGTCGGATACAGACATATGAGCGACCAGTTCCACGTCCAAAACCCTCAAATTCTCACGTCGCTATGCAAGCTTAATGCCCTTTTGCGAGCTCTGGATACAAAATGCGCAATCAAATGCTTGCTAAAAGTTAAACCATTTCGATTTGACCAATCAGAGACTCAAGACGGAAGTACCAACTTGTTTGAGCTGTGAAAGAAAAAGTCTTGAGCAAGATTTTAACCACTTTGACATTTTGCACCATCTTCCAACCGTAGGTACACGCACTAGTGTCAGGTAGCGACAGTAAGTGTTAGCACCATATGGTAAGAGAATGTGCTAAACACAGTTTTGTGAGCAATTCTAAGACTAAACAGTTTTAGATTGTAACAGCAGCTCCGCATGTCACTTAGACTTAGATTTCCTTCAGAGCAAACATGTTTAACATTGTGGAATAAGCTGTAAAACATGTCAACAATACAGCCCATTCCACCTGAAGTCAAAGGTCACAGAACTGCTGGATCATTTTTACCACCTGATGGAGGACATCAGTATTGTGACACTGGTCTATTTCAGCTCTAGACACAGACCGGTTAAAATTAATTTGGGATTGAGTGCTGAAGTGTGGTTTGAATGTTAGAGGAGCATGTTACTTTGAAACTTCAGACAACATGACCCAGTCAGCTTCCTACTTCAATGATACCCTTAGACTTTTCTCCATTAAAAAGAATTTCAAAGCAAGCAAAACAAAAACCCTCTACCTTCTTATTAAATGCATTGTCACAAATTATTAAGTTGTCTCTTGAATATTGTAAATCCCTCCTCTCACACTGTCCCTGAGTCGACTGAAAAAGCAGCTTCTCGATAAACTCCTGCAGATAATGAGGGAACTCAAAAAACAAAGAAATGAAAAAATAATCTAAAAGTCTAATTTTGCATTTCAAATAGGTCATTGAAGATATTTGTTGATTTAAGTAATTTACTTAAAAAATTAATAGCGTTCAATTAGGATATATAACCAGCTTTAAATCATTTTACATCTCATTCCTTTAACAGTCTTGTTGATTTTGATGTAAAATCCATCAGCGATGAATGTGTCACAGTACTAACAAACGCACCATAGTGAAACCCAAAGGGAAAAACATTTCAACTCTGCTCTACAGTTGGTGTAAACAGGTTATGCCAAAGGAAAAAAAAAGCTGTTAAAAGATTTTAGCGCAGCAGAGTTAGGTGTTTCTGAGCATGTCATGTAAATTATAGTTGGGGGCATCCAAGTATTCCGTCGTGGGTCTGCATAAAGACAAAGAAATGTTTTTCAAGCAAAACCTGTTTATGAAAATAGCATTTTAAAGTTTTACTTTCAAGAGTTTTGAACAATGTTTTTCCCTCTCATAATTTTAGTTTAAGAGATAATCAGATTCCAAAAGGACAAACTGATTTTCTGGCTCCGATGTGGACGCTGGAGAGGTCTAGCTACAGGAGATGACTCACATTGGCGGCAGATGGCTGCAGTTCTGCTGCAGCCACAGGCTCTTCTGCCGACCTCACAAGACTCAGAACTTACGTAGGTTCACGCAATAACCCGCCATTTATGTAGGAAGGACTAGTAAACAAACCTTCATTCTGCCGTGATTTTTAATTATATTCAAAACTCTTCTTTTTCTGAGTGACTCATCTTCATACAGTGGATAAGCATGGAACCTTTAGTAATACTTTTGTCTGATAAATTCTTAAATCTACATATTTGACTGTGTTACACGTATTGTGCAACAAGTAGGGGAGACCAGGGTTGGTTTTCACAATGACATCATGTTTACAACACGGGGAAAGCAGCAAGTACAGCAGAAAACAGGTTTTCTTTGGAAAAATGTACCAGGTGCACTTTAAACTCACATTTTTTAAAGTTTAGGTTAATAGCGCCAACTTCTCAAAAATTGCTCTGGGTCGGCTCCGGTGTCACCCAAAAATTCAAAGCCAAAACAATGGATATGGAGTGCTGGACTCCGGGTTCACACTGCATCCGATCCTGCTCCAGTGAGGACGCCTGAGTCTTTACGTAACTTGAGAAGTGCGACTGCATGCAGTCTGGTCTGGCCTCCACGGTCTGGCTTATCCGGCGCTCCATATCCGTTCCATCGGCTTTACATTTTTGCCGGATGCCGTAACCAAGCCGGAGCACTTTTTTGTAGCAGGACCACAGTGCTCCGATGAGTCATCTGCTGTAGCTAGACTGCTTGAACGCTGTGTGAAAATAGCTTTAGACATGAAATGGGGCTGTATCGTTTTATCATGACTAAAACTTGTTAGGGGCTGCACGGTGGCGCAGTGGTTAGCGCTCTTGCCTCACAGCGAGAAGGCCCCGGTTTGAATCCCGGCTGGGACCTTTCTGTGTGGAGTTTGCATGTTCTCCCCGTGCATGCGTGGGTTTTCACCGGGGACTCCGGCTTCCTCCCACCATCCAAAAACATGCTTCATAGGCTGATTGGTGACTCTAAAATTGCCCCTAGGTGTGGATGTATGAGTGAATGGGTGTGTGATTGAGGCCCTGCGACAGACTGGCGACCTGTCCAGGGTGTACCCCGCCTTCGCCCTTCAGTAGCCGGGATAGGCTCCGGCACCCCCGCGACCCCGAAAGGGAAGAAGCGGTGTGGAAGATGAATGAATGATCATTTATCATGACCAAATTTGAACTAAATTCTCATAATGTTATGACTCTCGTGATCTAAAAAAAAAAAATCAAACTAAAATGATATAAAACCGGAGCTCGATGCGTCTCTAACAACAAAGACTTTCCAATGATCAAATTGCAGGCAGGGAAAAAAAAAAGAGTGAAAACATTAATGTGGGTGATCTGAATGAACAGGGACATGTCATCACTGTAATTTGATCATTACACACACACACTATTTTCTTTGTACCTGCGTAACCCCTACTGACTCTCTCACTTAAGCCAGCTCAACAAGAGACTTCTAGACTTCTCTCATATCTCCAAGCAGAATGTCCTGCTGCTTCTGTGAGATCAACTCGTCCTGCTTTGACCTTAAACGCCCAACTCCAGCAGAGTTTTGAGCCACTTTGGTGAGGAGAGTGTTTCAACTTTAATTAAATCTAAATCAGTGGGAAACTATTTGATGGAGTTGCTTTTCTGTATATTCAATTAATTCTCTAATTTCTTGAATTATTATATTGATTCGCAAATTATAAATTTAACATTAAAATTGAATACATTTTTTTCAAATGTTAGGATTTAATGTAATATTCAAATTGAAACCTCTATACAAGCGTTGAACAAAAACATTTTATTTTTTTCAGTCTTTTGAAGTTAGCAAAAAAAAAGTTTAAAATTGTTCCTAAGATTTTCAAGACAAAAGTACTTTGACTTTTGATATTTGGCTATAAATACAACTGCTACCATTTTATCTAAAAAGT
>NC_050533.1:18675330-18684796 GCF_002922805.2 Oryzias melastigma
TAAATTTAAATACACATTTGGAGGCTAATTAGGACTAAATGAATTCTCGCTGTGAGGCAAGAGTGCTAACCACTGGGCAACCGTGCAGCCCACTGCTGAACATGGCATAAGATTTCTGAAACTTTTATTGTTTGACCAATCACAAAATTCAACTGTAATACATCAATTCAACCCGTAGGGGGCAGCACATAGACGGGTTTTGACTATATTTTCATGAATCAAACAAGTTTATTTTAATTTGTCAAAAATTTGACAATGACCAACAGTAAACACTTTTAAAGACCCATTTATAGAGGTCAACAGCCAAAAACAGTTGATTTAGAGTTTGGTACCCTTTAATAATGGAATTAAGTTGCATAAAGACAATCATCAATTAAGTTTGTATAAAGAAATATGTTTGGAGGAAACCCTTTACCAGACATCTACAATTGTAGATATTGTATGGTGAGAGGAAGGGTTTTGACTTTAATAGATTTGTTTATTCACTCTTCAGTGAAAGCCTTTAGATGACATTTGAAGAAGGGGTTTGTTTTTCTAGCATTATAGTTACAGGTACATGGCACAGGAATCAAGATGATGTATTAGTTCAGTGTTTTTCAACCAGTGTGCCGCGGCGCACTAGCGTGTCGTGAGAGATGCTCAGGTGTGCCACGGGAAATTATTCATTTTCACAGATTTACAAACATTTCCAATCACCAGGAGATCAGCTCTGTTTTAATCCAAACCGGCCCTTTAAAACACGGAATAGTTAGAAATATAAAAGACCATAAAATACTTTTTTTGTGTGTTTATTTGATTCCAGTAAAGACTTTTTAATAAGAATGACGGTCCTGCGATCTAGCCACAGCTAGCAGTTTATTTAGAAAAGTTCCGCCCCTCCAACTGTCTCCACCAATCATTCTTGGAGGCTTAATCATGTCATCAGTCTGACCAATCAAAAGTTGTTAACATCCTCACTTTTTTGTTGTGATTTGGCTCAAAGTCTCACAGTTCCAACAAAAATAAAAACTAAAGTTTGTGTTTAGCATTTAGCTTCCCGTGGGATCCGGTGTCAGACCGTGGACAAAATGAACAAAATAATGAAGCTCAGAGATGAAAGTCTGTCCAGCATCAGTTTTTGGACCGCATCTCCCATAATGCATTGAGTTTAAGTGACTGCACATCTGCACTATGCTACTAAAATTAAAAGATTTATTCACCTAAAATGTTCACTTTTTGTGTTGTTACAATTAAACGTAAATATCATGGTTTTTGTGTGTTGAAAATAAGCATATTGTGATCATATATTTCAAAAATGACAGTTGCTCTGGCACAAACATTTAAAGAAATATATGTAAAAAACACACTTTGGAAAGAATCTATTATTGTTTTCTGTGAGATCACATAAAATTGCATATCAACAAAGTCATTAATAAATCAATAAATGGAAAAACAACTACTTGAGCAAATTTTCAACTAATTTAGTTGAAAATTATTATTTAAAATTATCACAACTTTTTTTTACAGCATTTAGGAAAAACATCTGCAACTTCCAGCTTTTCTGCCAGAAAAATTACAAAAAATTGTCACGAAATTGTGGCTCAATACATCTGTACCTCAGTAAAGTTTCTCCTGTTTTACATATTTTTGCTGCAGAATTTTTGTCAAGGAAAAAAAAAAAAGGTCTAAAAACAGTATTAGTTTGATGGAGGTACTACAGTATTACAACTAGAATATAGGTTGTTTAAAAGGATTGGTCAGTCCGCAGCGAGGGCTCAACTTAGGGGTCTGTATGACCTTAAGTGGTGAGGATTACTCAGCGTGGACGAGGGATTTATTAGCATTAGATCTGATTGGTCCCTGTCTTTTAACGTCACGTCTACTACGTCACGTTTCTTCTTCTCCGGTTTTATTCACATACTTACCATTGAACGACGAACCCTCCCACGTCTTACGAGTACCTGCCTTGCCGTGGCGACCCCAGAGAGCCTGCGGCTCACCCACAGTACATCCTTCCTTCCCAACAACCAACTGTGGGGGCTAATTCTTTTCCCGCATATAAGACCAACCAATCCCAATAGACCGCTTGTCGCTGATCGCCTTTTATAGTGGGTTGAAACACCCTACCTCCAAACTCATGGTTTCAATTCCAGTTTTTTTTTTTTTTCTCAAATTTGAATGATACACTATATGTTACTTGTAAATAAGGTACGAAGAAAAATAAATATAACTGCAAAAGGATTTTATTTTAAAAAGATACATTTTGAGCCGCAGTGCATTCTGGGAAACATCACGTGACGTCACACACCACCGGAGTGTTCTTTGGTTTTTAAACGACAAAGCTGACTCCTGAGCGCTGTTATAATGAAATTTTACATGAATAATGAAGAGTAACCTAACCAATTGTCATTTGTACAATATTTATTTGATAAATGTCCTACCTGGTGGTTTTCGTTTCCTCCTCTTTGAGCGTTCACAAGTGGGAGTAGTGTCAATAGCCCTGCTTCCCTCAGAACGCTGCGCATAGACTGTATATAAAATAACTGGACAGAGCAAGCCCCCCTACTTCCGTGTTCCATATAGGAAGTACCACTGGGTTCCAAAAAGGCTAAAGTCCCATTGACTTACATTGGGAAACAGACAGTTATTTCTCAGTCATTTTATGTCAGAATAATCACTCTTCCTCTGCTGCTTTCTGCTTAACTTCTTTTTTCTAATCTTAATTTTTTTAAAGATTTTTTTCCATTATCACAAGTTATTAGAGTTATAAATTGACCAATCAGATGGATGAACTGAAAATATCAGCTCAATAAATCGAAAAAAACAGTATTTCTAATTAAATAAGAAAGACAAATACTACATCCTCCAGAATTTGTTATAGAGTCCAGCATTTGCAGTTTAGAAAATATTAAAATGTCTCTTTTCAGACATTATTATGGCAGCTGATATATCTGCTTAGGGAGTTCTTTAATCTGATTTAACAGAAACTTGCCCCTTTATCGTCTAATTTTAAAGACACATTTTAAGAAGTCTTATTGTCAGTCAGCCTAATTTCTGAGTGTTGAAATAGACTGCGTCAGAGTGTCACTCTGCATGAGCTTCTGCTGAATGATTTATGTTTCCTGTGAAACCACAGTGTCTAATTAATGGAATCTGAGCTGAACAATACTGAAAGATTAAACAGCGTGGAGATACATTACTGTACCGCTGTTGGTTGTTGCAGAATCAAACTGCTGCTGACATGATGCTCAGAGCTGCACTGTGTGTCTTCTGAGGGGAAGGACTTAAAAACGCAAGGATGAAAAAAGGGGCACAGCAAAGTAACCGCTTTTTAGCTTCCTGTCAGAACGCTTTAAGTCTTTAAATGGCAGAAGTAAAAGGAGATCCAACAACTCATCAAAACTTCTCTTTTTTTTCCTTCTCTCATCATTTGCTTAGAATTTAATATGAATTTTTGGATCTCATAACAAGAGTTTTTACTGGTACTTTTTTCACGTTTCACCCCCTCTGTCAGTTATAGGCTGTAGCAACAAACACATTTACAAAGGTCGTGTTCTGTTGCACTTTTTCAAATGTCACTGCTACATTATTTTGTCTTCAGCCTAAAAACATTTCTTTAAAGGTGACATAGCGGTACACATTCACATCCCAATTTCTTCTGAGTCAGGCGCATCCTTCCTCCAATCATGCAGTTAGTCAAGTGATCAATGGTGGAAAACGGGTCACCATAGCAACAGTGCAAACAACTTCAAAACAGCTGTGTACATGTGCAGGAGACAGAGTTATCAAAGCAGTAGAGCAGCAATAATTGTATTTCACATTCCTGTAGAAATGAACGGAGGATAACTCTGGAATCAAGAAGACATGTTCAGGACAGATTAGATTTCTTGATAGGAAAGTCTTCAGTCCATTTGATTTTATGGATGTGCACGCTACAGTAGCGCCATACCTTCACCTGCCAATGTGGAAACTTCTTAGTAAAATAAACATCAGTTCTTCTTTGGATATTTTCTAATCCCAAATCCAATTTAAGTGCATCTCCAAACCAGCTTCAGCACCACGAACAGAAACCCAAAAGTTAAATTTTTGTAATATTATACAATAGAATTTATGAAACTCTATTGACAGCACTGCAAAACCTGCAGCGAGGGGGTGATATATTAGGAGATGTTTTTAATTTTTTTAACGTCTCGATGAGGCCAGAGCCTCAGAGCTAGGGTTGGGCATGATTGGGTTTTAATCGGTTTGAGTGCCAAAGCGGTTCTTTTGTTTCAGTTCCTAATAGGTGCCAATTTCTGTACTTCAGTAATAAAAAATAATGCCAAATCAACACATTTTCATTCCCAAGTCATCACATATTGACGCAAACTGACTGTTCCTATTAAATCAGAGCTCCCCAACCTCTGAGCTGCAAACTGATGCCCCGCCCCTCTTTCACCACGAGGCGAATCTGCTGCTTGCCGCCTGTCAAACGTGTGATCTTCAGCCAGACACCGCGCTGAGTGTGGATGTCTGTGAATGTTAAGATGCTCACACACCGGCTGCATCGGCGCATATTTCAGTGGCCACCCCCAATGAAAAGTCAATGCAAACACGCATAGAAGTCTGAAATTCTGCTCTATGCGCGTTTGCATTGAACCCCCACAGAAAGCAGCCACCCAAATGCACGTTGACGCCACCGGCTACAAAAATCTACAAAAAAAAATGAAATCTTCAAAGATTTTCTTGGTACTGGGGCTTCTATCTCATTTAGGGGGTGTGTCTGGATGACAACGGCCTTGTGGTGTCTCTGGGTCTTTGTGACTGAGTTTGAAAGCTGTCCCGCATTAAAATGAGAGGGGGTTGGGGGGTATCTTTCTTATTATTATCTCGAGGAAAATAAGTAAAATATCACAGTTCAGGAGACCTGAGCTGGCCATCTCCCTCCAGGCGTATTGAGCGAGCTCTGCTGAAGTCCAAGAGGCTGGCTGCAGCCAGAGAACTGCCACGGCGTGACAGAACAAAACGCTCGCATTGGATTAATATTCTACCCGCTGATCAGGTCACTGAAAATGTCACGTGCCCAAAGGTGAGTTCCTGATTGGCAGATGAAATGCAGTGATCTGTCAAACTTCAGATATTTCAATTTTGGCTGCATCACCTGATTTGCGCCTCGTCACTCAAATCAAGCTGCTGGAAGACTTTTACGCCGCGCCGGTCGCTCAAATCGTACAGGAAATCACAATTTCTGGTTTTCAAGATTTGTTTGTATGATTGTATACAAATAGGTATTTGGTCAATAACTACAGTTTGTGAGGTAACCTTGGTTGCCAAGGACAGAGGTCAAACATTTTCAGCAGGTTTTCACCAGGTTTGCACTTTAGCTGCTAAATTGGTCCATTCGTCCATGCAGATGTTCACAAGAGCTGTGATGTTTTAGAGTGACATGGACTTTCAACTCCTTCCACATATTCTCTATTGATTTAAAATTCAGAGACTAGCAAGGCAGCTCCAGGAACTTGAAATGCTGTTTGCGTTACCCATCCTTCGATGGCCAGGCGATGAGTTTAAAATCATTATGGACTGGAAGCTCATAGCCACATTTCATTCTCAATGATCTCAGTAATAGACGGAAGATGTTTTTATCATACATGGCCCCATTCATCCTTTCCTTAAAACACATGAGTCATCTTGTCTCCTTTGTAGAAAAGCAGCCCAGAAAGCATGAGGGTTCCACCCCCATGCTTCACAGTAGATATGGTATTATTTGGCTAGTTAGCTTCATTTTGGTCCCATCACATGATCTTTTCCTAATCCACCTCTGGATCCAACAGATGGACTCTGATAAACTTGAGAAGGGCTTCAACGTGTACTAGCTTCATATGTCTTTTACACAGATATAGTCAGTATAAACAGGTTACATTAAGAACTTCTTAAAGAAATAGTAGTATCTTTGAAAGAGGCAGCATTCTATTTCAGTATTCAAAATGTGTGATGTTAAAAAAAGAAGTATTTTCTACTGATTTTTTTTATTTTATTTTAACAATGCAGATGTAATAAATCTTTACAAAATGACATTTTTTTGTGATGTTCAAAACTATTTTATGTAATATGAGCTAATTAAATTAGAGTTCTTTATTTTTTGAATTAGTACAATTCGTATTGGTCAAATACCTGGTGCAGGGCCCCAATGATCTGGCGGGTTTCTTGGTAGATCATCTCAGGACTCCAGTGATCGTTGATCAGCTTCAGCGCTTCTGCTATTCTATTGTGTTCTCTGAGCCACAGCGTGTGCAGAGAAATCAAGGGCAGGCCCTCGTTGACTCGACCGTCCCCCGCGCTGAAGCAGTCGATCCTGTCCCCCTGGTGGTCCGTACGGCACGCTGATGGCGTCTTGGCAACAAAAGGAAGATAAGGTCTTCCCTTTGCATCCTCGAATCGGTCGTTGATGGCGAGTTTCCCGCTGTGCCCAGAGAGGTCACGGAGGAAACTCTCCAACTTTGGAGTGTGCCCATAAACAAGTGAAGCATCGATGTAAGAAGTGATGGCATTCAGCTGCTGTCGCTGCAGGGCGCGCTGTACATCAGACCCCGAACTGACATAGCAGTCTGCTGTGGAACGATGAAAGGGCATGCAGAGAGAATCATCGGTCTGTGGGGAAGACACAAATCAAACCATTTTTACTCCATCATACGCTTTTATCCTGTTTGATTTTTTGAAAAATGGCAGTCCTTGTTTCCGATGAGAGCTTTATTGGGTACTTTGTATAGTAAAATGAACTATAGTGTATCCATTTTCTAATCCATATTTGTTGTTTCTATCAAATGAAAATGTATCACTTCTCAGTCTTTATCTTAAACATTGGAACATTTGTTCCTGGTAGATGTTTACAGTTGTTTGGAAAAACTCCTTTTTTAAACAACTATTCATGTTTATCTACTTAAAGAGGCAGAGGTCATAGATAAACTTCAAGTTGATATCTTAAAGCCCCACTTCAATCATCTTTTGTAAGAGTGTTCCTAGTGTTCTTTTTTTTCTTCAAATGATTATGATGTTTTTAGGCAAAATAGAAAATCTTATCGTTTTCTAGGACGTAGTTTCTGCAGAGTGGCAGAGGTTCATTAGAAATTTGCCTCCATGTTGTGACTGTTGGCATGAAGTAAGCCCGCCCCTTCTTCCGTCATCCCTTTGTTTACACTCTCCTGCTAGCTTACAGCCCCTCACAACCTCATTCTAGAATTACGCAAAACTGCAGAGCAGTATCAGACATATCTAGCCGTACAGTTTTAAGCCAGAACTGGCTCAGATAAAGAAATCAAAAACCTACATTGATCTAGTTGTCTATACGTGGATGCATCAGAATGGGGCGGAGCATTGTAGGGTCGACATCACACCTAATAGCTTTGTTCAACAACATTATTCATCTGATCCTGGTTCACTATGATTTGAATTAATAAATACTCAGAAATGCAATTGTAAGCTAAAGTTTCTTCATGCATGTCATCCATCCTCAAAAAAAAAAAAAAAAATCACTATAACATATGAACACCAAAAACAGGATTTTCACTGTGGGATTTTAAATTCTTTTTCACAGATACACATTTTTAGATCAGTTAGGAAGTATGATCTTTCTGCATTCTGCTGCTGTTTCTCCAAGAGAAGATCTTTGAAACCCTTAAGCGTCAAACCTCAGCAGAAAAAACTGTTCTGGTTGTTGGTACTGAAATGCACAGCCACTCCACACTGTAAAACAGAACGTTCACCTTCGTTGTCTCTAAGGCCCAATCAGAAGTCTTCTCTTCTCCCTACCCCTTCATTTATCCCTAAAAATGGAGGGTTATGAATATATAGTGTTTAATATTTCGGACGTCACTTTTGTCCGATGACGTCATCAATAATCACCGGTCCGCTAGCATTAGCTCGGCGCTTCCAGCACTTGAAAATACACAACTGCGGTTTAATAATTTTAAAAACATAAAGTCATTACTTACATTTAAATGTAAACTTCTGTGCTTCAGAGCGCACCCACGTGAAGAAAAGCACTACTCAGCGTGACATGGTTTACAGTGAAAATAATAATCCCAGACACAACTTGCACTTAAACTACTACTTCAAATTGAGGGGAAGGGAGAAGGGAAGAATTCGGATTGGGCCTAAGATCTTCCATGCACCCTTAATTTCAAATGAGAGATGGATTTAGTCACCACTAAATTTAGAAAAAATTCTCTTATTTTTGTGGTTATATGACACAAAGTCTTATGTGTATCAGAATAGAGCTGTGAGACAAAAAAAACCTGGAGCTAGATTCAGGACATTTGCACCACTTAAACATTTTGCAGCAAGCTTCTTCTAAATGTGAGTGGATATGTTAGTGTGGAACAGCAACAGTCCAGTGTAAACACCATATGCTAAAAGTGCGTTCAAGAACACACATTTAGCACATTTTTTGAACGTGCAACACAAAGTAAAATCAAAGCTGCTTAAGGTGGCTTTTTAAGGTTGAAATGTATCTTAATCTCCCAGATGTAACAACAATCCCAAAACATCTTTTCAATTTTAAACAGTTAATAAAGGAAAATGTTGAAATAAGGTTGTTTACCTTAATAGGAAAGCAGGGATGCACATTATCACAGGTCTGATAGCAGTCCACGTCTGTCCAAAAGGCACTTTTACTGATGCTTTGAGGTGTAAAGGTTATGTCATGGTCAATGTACTGGCCCCACTCCACCAGCAGCTGAGAGTAGTCATCATCCTTCCATTTACAGGAGCTCCTGATTATTTCCCTGCTGACCTTCCGAGGCTGTTGACGGAAAATTGTTTAATATGGACTGCATGACTCTCCAAGCCACATGTTTCTGTTATATCATCGCTAGCAAAAATGAGCAGTCTATATAGTCCTCTGTTCAGATAAAAACCTCGGGTTGAATGCTTTGCCTCTAATTGCTGTAACAAAAATACATTTAGCAGCTTAACAGAGTGAGTAGTTCTTCACAGTAAGTGTAGGGGATGTTATTTACTTGGCCTCTACTGATAAAAGTGGAAGATCTAAAAAAACTGACACTTAAATGTAGCTCTCATTTGCAGAGCTGTAGTTACGGCTGCAACAAAGCACAATTAATGAGCCTTTCCAGTATCAGACCTCCCTCTGAAGTGTGAAGGTCTGCAGATCCTGCTACATGACAGACACCTTAAAGCAGACAGAGCAGCATCTATAGAGCACACAAGGCAGCTTCATCCTGTGTCAACCCCCACATGCCTCTTCCTCAATGACTGAAGAATTTATCTGCTCTAAAACAGGTTAGAATAATAAATAGAATGCTATTGACTCCAGCTCGCTTCATTTCTGCTGCAATTTCTCCATCCGAGACTTCTGTGCCAGCCGGAGCAGCAGTTTGCAGATTACCAGAGGAAGTTGGAAGCCATGATGGAGTCGTTCTGGGTTCCAGCCCTTGGGTTCTCCCTCCCCGTCTTCGTATTCAGCCGGGAGCCATCTGACCAAGGCGGTGTT
>NC_050533.1:18684954-18686232 GCF_002922805.2 Oryzias melastigma
GTCATTTCTATCATTTTGATTATGTGTCTTTATGAATAAACTACATTTCTGTAATATTTCTTGTTTTGCTTGAACCATGGATTTGCTTAAATATAGTCTTTATTCTGAAAGAAAAACTTTGAGGATGTTTCTGTGTATAAGGAAGTTTAGAAAAATTGGCTTCAGGAGGTTTTCCCTGGTTCTTACGTGACCAAATAAATGAACTTAAACAGCTAAACTGAAAAAAGTGAACCATTGGATCAATAACAAAAGTTTAGTAATTTATTTAAAACTATTTTCCATCAAATTAACATTTCAGTTCATCTAATATTCATTTAATATTTTTGAAGTGTTTGTTAATTGATCCAATGTGTAGTAGTTGGAAGTTGGCTGTTTTTTTACACCTGTTGGTCCGCTCGTATCACATGTGATTCACGTTTTTTTTCTTGTTTGTGTGCTTGATAAAAAACATACAAGAGTAGTACACAAACAAGGCTGTTTACTGCAGAAGGACTCAAATGTGGGAGGCTGGAGGTGGATGGCAGAAGCATAAATAAACACAAGTTTATATATATATATATATATAAATAAGAAAAAAAACTAAAAACCAAACCACTAAAACTCAACTTTCTACAAAACTTGAATGATAACTATTAGTAAATGGAAAAAAGGGCTACAACTGAGAAAGTTGGCAGCTTACCTTTAAAAGCCATCAAATATCTTGAGGAAGTAATCAACAGAAACAGCTGTGTTGATTAATAATTGAAACCATGTGATTGTGAAGGAGTTGAACATACAGAATCTGAGAAACTAATCCAAAAGAAACAAAAAAACCAGGCAAATAATGTGATTAATTTTAAAGGAAGATTAAAAACTACATATAGTGCTGAAGTTTGGGGTTACATGAAGGAGAAATGCTGAACATGACATGTGCCCCTAATTATAGAAAGACTCATTATGCGGGACACGTACGTGCCCATCAATATGTCTGTTAAGTATCTGCTGTGATGCTGACAGGACGCAGGGAGATGTCTGGTAATGAACACGTGAGAGCAGACCAGTCTTGATCCACTCTGGATCCGCAGCACAGCGCTGCTTTAATTGTGTTATCCTAGTGCAGCGTCTGACAACTGACAGTTTGTGAGGAAATTGTTATAATCAGTGCAGCAGAGCCAGAAAAACTGACCTCTGTTTTCCACACCTTCTGCTTTCCTGTCACAAGCTTTCCCAGCCTTTATGTACAAGTTAATTTGACTTATGAAAGTTGAAAAATTTTGCATAGCTCCTTCGTTGCAAATG
>NC_050533.1:18686319-18686840 GCF_002922805.2 Oryzias melastigma
TTAATCCTTGTTGTGATATTTTATATGGTTTGCATTAAGTAGTTTGTTGGTGTGATCACATCAGATCAACAAATCAACGCCAAAACATATTAAAGATCAGAGAAACAATTTAAAAAAATCTAAATAAATTAAGAAAAAAATATATTTTAGAATCAAAACAAAATTCTAGAAACCAAAAAAATAAATTAATAAAAAGAAACATTTTAGAGAGCAAAAATATTTTTCAAGAAATCAAAATGAAATGTTAAAAAGCAAAACCCAACAAGAAACCAGAAAACACATTACGACATTCGATTTTTGACGTTTGAGTTTTTTTTCAACATCAAGTTCCACATACTAAAAAAAAATTGATGATTAGTATGAAGCATGTTCAGTATCTCTTCATGGCAAATATGTTTCAGTTGAAATGATGGTCAAACGTCATCATCCAATCAACAATGTCCACTACCTTTTCTGGTTTCTCGTTGTGCTTCGTTTTTATCGTTTCATTATGATTTCTGGAAGTTACTTTTGTTTTTTGC
>NC_050533.1:18687615-18702657 GCF_002922805.2 Oryzias melastigma
TAGCAGATGTGGGGATACTACTGCCATCAATGTCATCTATACTACTGTACTGTACTGGATACTATGTCATCAACTAATGCTGTCGAACATTAAATACAAAACTGCTGTTTTCTTTATTTAACCTTCTTCCCATACCCAAGTTAAACATTTGATTGTTTATTTCTTGTTAGTGTTGATCTATTTTTAATTATTATTTTTACATTTTTATAATCAAAAGAAATATATGAATATTCATAATGTTAAAGAAGTGAATAACAGCTTCGTCAAGTTGCAAAAAAGACGTTTGGCTGCTCTAAATGAAAGAATTATTAATTTGAAGTAAAAAGAGGTAAAACTGAACCCTTTTCTCAGAGAGAAGCACCGTGGAACAGACGCCTTGATCAAAACCATTGTGGGATTTCAGCAGAGACTGTCAAACAGCTACGATCCCTTTTTATCATGCACTTGTTATCTGAATATCAAAGTGAGTGTGTTTCTCCTGAATGGCGTGCGCTGATCTACCTGTTGTTGCAGACTCCTGATATTGTGCGGTATCTGCTGTGACGGCTTTGTTCACACGTGTTCTGCTTTGTTGCAGTGGGACAGCCAGACAGCTCTGCGAGCAGCTGCACATCCTCCCAGGACAACAACTCTGGAGCAACAATGGAATAGATGAGCTGATTTTGACAAACTTCATGAGTATCTTTAATACTTAACAGAGAACGCCCTTGTTCTTTAGTT
Source organism: Oryzias melastigma (assembly GCF_002922805.2). NCBI lineage: Eukaryota > Metazoa > Chordata > Actinopteri > Beloniformes > Adrianichthyidae > Oryzias > Oryzias melastigma. Next base: position 18,688,336 of record NC_050533.1, read on the forward strand.
GACATCGGTTTATTTTAAATTAATCACTGTTTTAGACACTACGGTGGCCAAAAAAATAGTTTGATGAACCAATTAGAAATTTATCTGGAGGCTGATTTTAATAATGGAAAGCCAGCCTACCTGAAGCAGTGAGATTCCTTTCATATTTCTGTTTTGCTGTGTTCTTCAGGACCTGTAGGGCTGCTTGGAAAACCTCACCAGCTCGAGAAATCTCCTGGGTCTCAGGCTCAGCTTGCAAACGGAATTCTAACCCATGCTTGGAGAATGAGGCCGGGCTCCGTCTGTGCAGGGAAATCGATGATGAGGAAGGACAAATTTGGTTCCTTCTGTCCATGATTTGGGGAGCTGTGATTTAGTTAAGTGACCTAATTGCTTTCTGTAATGTGAGTTACCTTTGTCTGGAGCGCTGGAAGGCGTTGTCAACAATCTCAAGGCTTTCTCGAGAGGACTGAATCAGTAATTCTCTCACAGATGAGGCTGGAACAAAAACAGGGTCATCATAGGTTGAAAAGCTATTATTATTTATATTATATTTATAATATGGTTTAAAGTCCCGCTCCAATCATCTTTTGTAAAAGCGTTCCCAGCGGTCTTTTAATCATGATTCTGCCATTTTTGGACAAAATCAAAAAATTTTCTAGAACATCGTTTCTGCAGCGGTTTATTAGAAATTTACCTCTGAGTTGTGGACGGGATTGTCAACCCAGAGCAACCCCACCACCCTTCCCCTATTGCTGATAGCTCAGAGTACGGAGCTGGTGGTCTACCCGGCATATTTTCAATGTCACTGATACAACCTTTTTCAATCTACATTTTTTTGTCTGCTCCTGATTTATCCATCCATCCATCCATCCATCCATCCATCCATCTTCTTCGCCTTATCTGGGACCGGGTCGCGGGGGCAGCAGTCTAAGCTAAGATGCCCAGACTTCCCTCTCCCCTGCCACTTCCTCCAGCTCCTCTGGGGGGACCCCGAGGCTAGAAACATAGTCTCTCCAGCGTGTCCTGGGTTTTCCCCGGGGCCTCCGCCTACTGGGAAATGCCTGGAACACCTCTCCAGGGAGGCGTCCAGGAGGCATCTGTACCAGATGCCCAAGCCACCTCAACTGGCTCCTCTCAGTGTGGAGGAGAAGCGGCTCTACTCCGAGCTCTCTCCGGGTGACCGAGCTTCTCACCCTATCTCTAAGGGAGTGTCCAGCCACCCTACGGAGAAAACTCATTTCAGTAACTTGTAGTCAGGATCTCGTTCTTTCGGTCATGACCCAAAGTTAATGACCATAGATGAGTACTGGGACGAAGATCGACCAGTAAATTGAGAGCTTTGCTTTCTGGCTCAGCTCTCTTTTCACCACAAAGGACCGGTACAGCGACCGCATAATAGCGGACGCAGCTCTAATCCGCCTGTTGATCTCACGCTCCGATCTTCCCTCACTCGTGAACAAGACACCAACAGGCTGGCGACCCGTCCAGGGTGGACCCCGCCTTCGCCCGTCAGCAGTCGGGTTAGGCTCCGGCACCCCCGCGACCCCGAAAGGGAGAAAGCGGTCAGGAAAATGAATGACTGAATGAATAATTGCTAAAGATGCTTCAGCTAATATCTGAAAATGCTTAAGTTTTTAGCTCAAAATGCTTAAGCTCAAAGATGAAAATGCTTAAACTAATTGCTGAAAATGCTAGAGCTTATAGCTCAAAATGCTTAAGCTTATAGCTGAAAATGTTTAAACTTATAGCTAAAAATGCTTAAAGTTATAGCTGAAAATGCTTTAGCTTTTAGCTAAAAAATTATAAGCTTAAAGCTGAAAATGCTGAAGCTAATAGCTGAAAAGGCTGAAGCTTACAGCTCAAGATGCTGTAGCTAATAGTAATTTTCACCAGAGTGGGTCTGTTATTGACCATTGCAACAAAATATTACTATTAAGAGCATGTGACTGGTTTGCAATTTCTTATGTCATTAAAATTGCACTTTAGCCATCAGTATTCATATTTTAAGTACAACTTTGCATGAACTAAGATTTTCTTCATGTTTCTGTTTATTTTCCCTAAGTAGGATTTTTGATTGGAAAGTCCCTGTCGATGTATTTTATATCCTTTAATTTATCAGAAAACACACACACAAAACAAATTAGCATTTTATCCCACTCTTTTTGCTGCCATCATTATTTTTTTGGTCTCCCTCCTCCATGTTTTAGCCCTGCTCTTCTATGCTAAGTACTCTCAGCAAATCAATACTCATCAGAGGGATTTTAAAACTATTTGAGTTTAGGGTTAAATGGATTCACCTGCTGGGTTTTTCAGCTCGTAGCTGGCTCTATGGTCGTTTGCTCATTAACTGCCTGGACGTGTTCCCAGATCAGGGTTGATAAGCACGCAGCCAGAAAAACCTGCCTGGCCTTTGGCATTTAGCGTCCATGCAGCAAAGTAATACTGATGTAATTCTGTCACAAAGTAGTAATTTTTTTTTACTCAGGTCTGGTGATACAAAAATGACTTATACTAAAATGAAATTGCTCTTCTTTAAAAAAAAACACACACTTTTTCTAGCCTGTTTGAGTTTGTTTTACTCATTTTAAGCCTCACGAGTTAATCAACCAGTTATATTCTTTTTTTAATTTGTTCCAAATATGGCACTGCCCCTAGGTTATATTGTTTTGTTTAACAAGGAGCTGTATTTAGTTCCCTATTCTAAAGTGAGAGGGCTCTTGAAAAATCCCAGAGGGAGTGAGGGTCACAGAGAGGACAGAAAAGTGAAGATAATGACTTTAGATAAAAAAGGACAAAACTGGGAGAGGATGCATTGATTACAAAAAAATCACTTCCCAAATCTCTGTAAGGCGACAGTAAAACAATATGTGGTTTATACATTTTTGATTATAAAAAAAAAAATCATCCTGTATATTTTTAATGCTAAATTCCAGTCAGAAATCTAAAAGATTAGTAAAACTTTTCATGGAAATAGTCGAATCCAGAATGACAAGGGAAAATCAGCGATTTTATTTATTTATTTCTTTCTATGTAACCGTTGTGATATCCTAGATATGTTGATGTTGGGAATGGGGTCATCTAGACCCCACAAGACAGTGGTCTGAACTTTTTTTTCAACGATTTTAATTTTCCATGGTGTCCATGGCAGACATAAATCCGCCTTCGTCCACATTTGTCATGGGATGGATAACAGGTCAATGTAAGGCTTGGGTCATCTGGATTCCATGATATAGCACAAGGGTTAAAGGGTGTGTTTGGTCTCAACAGAAAAGAAGTCCAAACCCTCCTGAAAGATGCCGCCTGCCTTAAACTGCTCTTCAGCTGTTAACCAAAAAAATCACTAAACATTTGAAAGCAACATGAAGACTTGTTTTTTAATGCGAAATTCATTTTTGGGAAAACTCAGGCTTACAGGAAACAATACAAATATATATATATGTATATATATTCCTGAATTTATATATACCAATGCTAGTGTGTATATATATATATATATATATATATATATATATATATATATATATAAATATAGTTATTTCTCGCACTTGTGCAGCCTCACCTCACAGTGAGAGAAACCTTCTTTTTAAGAGACCGCGTTGGGAATTGAGCTGCCAGTCAATTGATTTCATACATCTCCTTTAACCCAACCTAGACATGTAATAAACTGAATGTATCATTCAGCAAGTCTGCATACTAGTATTACAGGCAGAGTCAAACTATGAAAACATTTTCTGAATAATATCCGGTGTGCCACAGATTTGTAGTGAGTATTGTGTACATTGTTTTTGTGGGGATTTGTTTTTCTTGTAATTAACTAATCTTGTATTGGCTAAGCTTGTAATGGGTTTTAGTGGTTTAATTTTAACACAATTAATGCTTTTTTCCTGAATTTCTTTTTTTTTTCTAAGTTACAATATTGCAGCAAAAAGTTTGTCCCTTTTAACCGTTGAAGTTAATTTACAAAAAACTTACAGAATTTTTAGAGTGTGTTTTTCTATAGTTTACCCATGCATTCCAGAAAATGTGAAAGCACAGTAGTTTCAATTTCTTTAGACACATTTAAGTATTTTTTCCCTCCAAATTCAGCTATGATTTGAACTACTCACAAAAAAGCTGCTTATAATATCTCAACGATTTGTGGTTCATTTAGTTTTTGAAATTATGTATATCAAAAGAAAATCACGCCTAAAAAAAGTCAGTTTGCTTCAGTAAAAGTCGCTTGTTAAAAAAAAAAGTGGATACTTACAATTCAAAGCTGCTTTTGTGGTTAAGAAAGATTCCCCCAAAGTACTGACCAATGATACAGAGAAGAATACCAGCAAACAAAGCATTTTAAAGAACTGTGATGGGTATAGACTACAGAGAAAAACAACTCACTGTTTGTGGTAGAAACTCATTAAAGCCAGTCTTTATATACTCCCACAATGCAGAGGGTCCACTGGTGAAGTTTAATAATGCAAGTCACTGTCGACTGACTCAGAGTCAAAGTTTCTCTTGACTGCGGGCGACTGAATCTGCTTTTTTTTGCAGCCTGTTGTTAAGTTTTAAGCTCAGAGTAAAAATAATATCTTACATCGACCTTTTTAGATTATTTCTACTAAATATGTAGATTTTTAAACATACAAACTTTGTTTCCAAGGACACCAAAGGGGCCAGCTGTACGAGTCACGGTCACTGACAGTCGAGCAGGGTACTTGAAAGACATGCTTGATATGGTGCTGATGCAATGTCATGATAATGTGTGTGCTGTGGGTTCAGAAGTGGGCTGAAGATCCTCTCTAGCCGTCACGGTGGCTGCTTTATCCTCTAAAACAAAACGGTTTGAGCTCACGCCTCTTAAGGTGAATTTGCACTCCTGCAGAATAAAAAAAACTAGCAAAGCACTGAGTATAAACTTCATTTCACAATCCTTACATTTTGTTTAAATCATTGTTTGAGTTATAGTAAAAGTTGAAATATTTTTTTTTTGTTTTGATTTTAGACTACTTTCCTCGCTATGACTTTTGGTTTACAGCAATTATTTTACTACTTTTTTGATAACTTACCCAAAAAACACAAATTTTAATAAGATAATTTTTGACATCTGCTATAACATTTTGGTTTCTGTGTTCTTGTTTAGAGTCATCCAAAAGGTTTTTCTAATACAAAATTAACTTTAAAAAGTTTTAATTTAGTGCTGGAAGCTTAAATCTGTAGCTAATTACTCTTAGCCTCTATTCGAAACAAATTCCAAAAACTGTAACTGTTGTTTAAAATTCAAAGCAAACAGAAGAAAGTATACGGTTATTGTGTTCCATAAAATTCTATCACCCACAGAGTAACAAGTCACGGTTTAAGACTCTCCATCAAACGAACAACTTCAGATGGGACAATTCTTAAAGTTAAATCACAAAGAATCCATATTTTTCAAAATTTTTAGAGCTTCAAATGTTGAAAAAATATAGGGAATTCATAAAAATCTGATCGAGTAAAGGCCAAAAATCACTGTGACCTTGAGTCTCTCAGAACACTGACAAACTGCAAAGAAATATTTTCTAAAGTACCAACGAAAATTCAAGCAGACCTTGGAAGATTACTCCACTCACCGTCTCCCGTCCCAGATTTGTTGCCTGAAAAAGCCTTATTTTAGAAGAAATCTTTGACATCAATAAAGTTCAGATATACTGTAATTCTTGAGATAACCTCAGGTGGACAGTCAGGGATCTGGTGTTAGCTCTGGTCATGTTTCATGTCAGACTTATCTAAAGCAGAGGTCAGGTTCCTCATGTCAAAGAGGTGAAAGACCAACCAAGTTGTTATTAAAACAGAGCATCGATCTCAGTGACATCAGTGACCCACAGAATCTGTGTGGATGGAATTGTATTCATTTGAAGAGACATTCGACCACATCCCTGCAAATGTATACATTTTTAATCTCTGCAGTTTTTATTATCAAATCACAAAATTATGTTTTGTTTTTAATCAGATTCCACAATAAGTTTCCAATATTTTATGAAAAAGTTTTTACGATTCATGTGTCTTTTTTGTGAGAAGAGTTTTGACCCTTAGTGGTGGGAAATTCTCCGGCTGTCCTCTATGTGTTGATTGACTATCGGATCTTTAATAATGATCAGGTTTACACAGTTGCACAACAATGTAAGCTTTCATGCTAGTTTCCATCGTAGAGTTTAAGCATGTTAGGATGTACAACGTGAAAACCTGTCCTCATAAGATTATTTAAAGATTAAAGGATATAGGTATTGAGCAGTTGTGCTAAAACAACTGGTCATTACTTACATTTAAATGTAAATTTCTGTGCTTCAGAGCACACCCACGTGAAGAAAAATGCTTCTCCTCCACGGCACAACACAGAAACTCCTCGTGATGGTAGCGCTCTGTATCCCTCCGCTTGGAGGTGTTGGCACTACAAATACCCCAACAAATGTAGGGGTAGGGGGAAGGGAAGAATTCGGATTGGTCCTAAAATGTAATTAAAAAATATGGTTTAATTTGATTTAAAGCTGCTGTTATCCCCTCTGTACAAACAAATACTACATTTTTTATCGGTGTGGCCAACAAACACACCTGTGACCTTTTGTGTAATAAGTCCATTTAACATTAGTGAAATAATTCAAATGGTCTTTTTCTGTTGTGGAGATCGTGTCATGATTTTGCGAGGCTTCGAGGACCCAAACGCTGGAACCCGGAAAGGACAAACACGTCGAGGACTGAAGGTAAGAGTTTATTGCTTGGAGGTGGAAGATGATCGGGAGCTGCTGGATAATCCAAAGGAGGCGACAGGCAGGAGCGGTGGAGATGAAGGGAGAGATCCGGAGATGGTCAGCAGAGTCTGTGGTTGTGAGGCAGTGGACGAGCGGATGATCCGGAGATGTCGGTACTCGTGGTGGCTGGTTTCTAGGGACGAGAGACAGTGCATGAACAGAGGGCTGAGGCTGAGAGAAAACAGGAATTACTGATTTTTTTCAGGTAGACTGCCAGGTACTGTACCCAAGGGTAGGCAACGATCTGGCGATGAATGGTGGAGATGCCGGGGTTATATGCTGGGGCAGAGCTGCTGTGGTGATGAGTTGAGTGCCGACACCTGGTGGAACACCCAGGGCCGCTCCCAGGCTGCATGCACGAGGGGGGGCAGCCCGGGCGAACCATGACAGATCGCTACATTTGAAGTTATCCACAGTTTTTTAGTCTCAGTGGCAGAAATGTTCAGAGTGAGCTCAACTATTGTTTATAAAAGGGCAAAAAAAGAAGTTCTTAACAATCCTATATCTCAAATTTATTATTTTTTTCTTATCATAGAATGTTTTTAATTAGTTTTTTTTATGCATCAAAAAATGTTGGTCAAAGAGTCAACACTAATTAACTGGGGTATTTTTAGTGAAATACATCACAAAAGTCATAAAGTTTGAACTAAAAACAACCAAATGTTAGTATCCAAAAACCAGTGGGTCCATCATAAAAGCCTTTAAAGGACTTCTGGTGTTGCAATAAATCCAGGATGAGCAGAAAAGCAGGATAGAATAGAAATAGAAGGATTTGGGATGCAGCTGAAGACAGAAAGTATGAATCAAATCTCCTGCTTATGAGAAACTGGTGAGATTCATAATGTGTAATCTTTCAACAATACCAGAAAATAAAACAATACCACTGCATACACACCCAAAGCTTTTTTTTATTTATATAATACTACATTTTCTGTTTGGCTTTCTTGCAGAGAGAAAACATAACAGAAGTTCTATATTAGATTCATAAATAACTTCAGCTGAAAGTCTCTGATCTCTGGCCATCCTTTTAGTTATGCCGTTATAGGCTAAGTCTGCTTAGAGACCTCCCATGATGCACTGGGCACCTTTTATCACTTTGAACCCTGAGCTCTGCCTGTCTATGTAAATATCATTATTTCTGTCCCTGACTGTGTTTCTGACATGTTTTGCCATATGTTTCTGTTTTTCATTCAGCTTCCCAAAGCAGTCAGAGCTTCTTTCTTCTTTCCAGAAGTCCAGTTCTGCTGGAGCTCCTTTTCCTGTCTCAGTTTATTTTCCATCACATCACCTGCAGCCACATTTCTGCTTAAAATGCCAAGTTTAAAGTATTGCCACATACTGTAGTATTGAGTATTAAGGAGTGTGTGCTGAGCAAATATACTATTTTGCTCGGCAAAGTACAAAAATATACTAACGTATTATTTTGAGCATAAATATTTTTATAAACAGTCAATTGTGTTGAACAACAACCATACAGAAGGGAGATTGCTAAGCTATATTGTAAAAAATAAAAAAATAAAAAAATGTAATAAGAACTAGATGTTTACAGTTCAGCAGGTTAGTAACACTTGTGAATTCAATATAAATAAAAAACATTTTCATTTTTTATCAGTTATTTTGTAGATACAAGGACAAAGTTTATTGAGCATTGTGTCTTATTACAATGTAGGAGGCTGGAGGACTCAAACCACTGAAAAGAAATGCAGCTTGGGTCTCTCCACCAAGAGATAGTTTAACAAAAAAAAAAAAAAAACGGAAAGCTGATGTGTTACTCTGCTGCAATAAAGAAAAAAAAAACGATATAACCCTTTGACACCGGAGCTCCAGTGTTTATGTTTTTTGATTTACTGTAAGTTTTCAACCTCTAGCACAATCAACGTAATTCCAGTAGAAGAAAAATCTACTGGAATTATGTTGATTGTGTTGACGGTTGAAAAGTTATAGAATGTTAAAGATTTTGAGTTTAAGGGTCACCCGTGACGCCTCAGGTGTTAAAGGGTTAAAGACCCACTGCAAGAAAAGGATGTTTTTAACAAGTTCTTGTGGCATTTTTCTCATGATAGAGAAAATAAAGCTTAAAAACGCATTTCTTAGTATCTTATATTCAAATTGTTGTGAACCAGGAATAAACACAAAAATGACATTGGGAGAAGCTTGTTGTTGTGATGTAGAAAGTTCTACGGCGAGCCACATGCTCCCTGTTCTGTTCCATTCTGATGCAGACAACAACATCCACATAGATCTTTGTTTTCCTCTTCCAAGCTGGAATCTTGCTTAAGACTGTCGACTTGAAAGCTCCAATATTTCTCGCCAATGTTATTGCACTGCTCATATTAGGTTGGGTTTATGATGGGTTAAAAACTAGATGGATGATGGGAACTCCACTGCACCCACAATTTGGAGGCGAATTTCAAATAAACTCCAACCGCTCTGCAGAAACTATGTCCTAGAAAACAACAGATTATTCAAAAATGTCATAATCATAATTAAAAGACCACTAGGAAAGATTTTACAATAGATCAAAAGATGATTGGAGTTAAAGTCCCCCTATGACAATCATTTTTTTAATGAAAAAAAACAAAAACATTCCCAGTATAGTGTTTTAATTATGATTATGAAGTTTTTAACCAAAATCCCACAACTTAAATGTCTCAAAAAGCCATACTTCATGGTGATTTGAAGCCTCTGTATCCAAAATCTCCTCTGAGGGGGTGTGGCTTTTGGGGCAGAGCTGAGTAGCTCCGCCCCTCCAACACCTCAGCTAGACACGATTGACAGAGATTTAAAAGGAGAAATACTCAAAAATGCCAAAGCAAAATCATTTCTTATTACATTTGTTCTCTTTCATAAGAAAAACAAATTCATATTAAAAACTCAAAAACAGGATTTTCATCAGATGGGGACTCTGAACACACAGGTAGAAGTATCATGGTTGGGTTCATTCTGCTGCCATAAACTTGTGGTTTTATTCTTCTTTATAAGTGTAAATAACAATTGAACCTACATGGATGAAACAGGTTTAGAAGGGAATGAGTTAGGAATAAAGGGACGGACAAGATATTAACAGTGAAGCAGAAACACACAGCATACAGCAATGACTCTTCAACAGACTTGTGCACGAGAAACCATTTATAAAAATGATAACTCAACACTAAAAACTGATTTAATGACAGTAAAGTGAGAGGATGATGTGTGCTGAACCACAGAGAATTTATTGTTGAAAGTGTAATTCTTCTTGTGTTGCTACAAATGACCCAACGTGAAATGAGGTCAGTGAATCTACCTGGCATATATGCTACCGCCTTTTCCCCTTTGTTTGTGGTTTCTTTTACAGACAAGAGAAAATGAAATAAATCACAAGATCAGAGAAATGAACTTCATGTTTTTAATGTACAAAGGTAAGTTGGAAGGAAACAAAATGCGATCATTTGTAAAATTTGAGCTCTGTTCTGATAAGAGGGACTGGGTAGTTTGTTAGTTAAAATATTTTTACTAGAATCAAATAGTAGAAAAATGATTTTTTAATTATTTCATCACATTAAAGGTTTGACATTTAAACACCATACTGGATTATTTTAAGAGAAAATCAATGAAAGTAAACAAATAAATATTTTTGAACAGTACAGTAAAACTAGGAATCTTCATAGTGACCTTTGTGCCAAAGTTGAAATAAAACCCTTTTGCTTTAATGGAATATACTTACATATACAGGCGTTAACAAATTCTGCTGTTGATAGAAAAATAGCGAGGACAAGAAATACATATCAGGTTTGTGCATAAATACAGCAAAATGTTCTTTTTCTCCAGTACATCTCAGGGCAAGGACAGGTCTTCTTAGCTGTTCATACAGTTTCCAGAAAAGCTTTGACTGCACACAAACAGAGGGTCCATTGAGGCCACTTTGGCAGCAATAAAAGAATGGATGCAGTGGAGGACGGCTGTCAGGTTTGCAAACTCCAGTTCCTGAAAAGTAAAAGCAAACAGAGATGATTAGCAAATATTACCTTGTAGTTTAAAAGAAAAAAAAACTATGGGGTGCAGGAAGAATATCAGGGGGCGAGTCTGGTGTGCTGAGACTTTGGGGAGTCATTTCTCTCTAAGGCCTTAAAATACTTAAAAGAAACGAAGCGATCGTCATATCATTTCATCTACCCATAGACTGATCTTCTTCTTAGATATGGTTGAGATATCTTACAAGTCCTGACACAATCATCTACATTTACCAGGCTAGGGACAGGCACAAGCAGGATACCCGTGAGACAGATTGGATCTTTTTGATCTTTTTTTTCTTTTTCTGCCCATTTGTTTCCATATGTCCAGCTATCCTTACATTAGCCTGTATCGGGAAAATCTTTTAATAATAATCATATAAACCCAAACATGGAGACATGATTACCGATGTTTTTGTAGAATTCTTCAAAATAACTAAACTTGATATCTCAACATCATCTGTGTCTCCCATACATTCTAAATGAGATATCCACAGACACTGTTCCTTATAGCCATTATCCTAAAACCATTAGCTGGTAGCTCCTCCCACATGCAGGTGCAGCGTCAAGCTCAGGCAAGTGGAGAGCAGCGAATTATCCGAGGAGAAAAGAGGAGAATTTGTCGTGTGAATCGCGTTCGGTGTGAATGCACCTTTGCTGTTTCATCTTCAGGGATTTTTCAGAATCAAATCCCTTCTGGAGGCTTGAATTTTTGCAGCTAAACTGCACATAAACTAGCATAATAAAACATTACCTTCATTTCTATTTGTTTGCTTTCAGCATTCTTGAACAGAAGCTTTACTCTGGTTTTCCCATCATCAGAGGAGCCTTTTAGTTGAGAGAACTTGTATCGCCACAGGATGCTCTGCAAAAAAAAAAAATGTAAACACAGCTCAGGGGGCTTCAGAAAATACTATAATATTCAACCGTGAAGCTTTAACTTAGAAAAAAACCCTTTAAGATTAACAACATACAGTTTACTGTTCAGGATGACTTCAAGCAGTGAGTGATTTATTAACAAAGAATTTTTCTGAAACAGTGCTGTGTCATCCTCGCAGTGATTCACTGCAGAGCTGACAGAGAACTTAGAGGCTGCCAAAAAGAAAGAAAAAAAGAAAAGAAAAGCTACAAACACAATGAGAGCCAAAACAAGTTAATGCTGCATCAATACTGGAAAAAACAACCCTTCACTGCAGCGCAAGAACTTTTAGAAGTAAGAAAGGAACTCCAAAGTTTACCGATGACGAGGCTTCTGAGCAGGTGAAGCCTGACCCGAAATCTATGGTGAAGCACAGCACAGTCCCCTGGCTGCTGCACATGTAGCTTTTGGACTGATGAGACAAAAAGGACAGAAAAAAACACATTGATGAAGAACTTTGTTTCATAACGTTGTTTCGCTAAGACTTTTTAACACTAGAGATGTCTCTGGAGTTCTCATCTAAATAATATGGTTTTTGACGTGCTGGAACTCCTCAGTCATCTACACAATCAATGTGAATCAGCTGATCCTGTCGTAGAGAAAAGCGGTTTATCATATCGCCTTTGCATCGATATGCAACATATTACTAACTTAAGAAATGTTGCAGAAAGCCACAACAAAATCAACTGATTTAAGTCGATTGTGTAATAACTTTACTGTCCCGAGTGCTCCAATTACCACGACCACCACTGTCACTTTCACCTTCCAAGCTTTCTCCAGTTTCTCATGTTCCTTCTTCATGATGTTACTATTGTCTGGTCCTGCCACATTCACCACAACTGCTTTCCTCTGCTCTTTATCCACCACTACAATGTCTGGTTGGTTCGCCATTACCATCCTGTCTCTTTGTATCTGGAATACGGGTGTGTATGGGTGAGAATCTGATGATATGATGCGTATCACGACACACGTGTAACAATATGATACGTTTCCCAAGAAAGTAACAGACACAATATTTCACCTTTTTTTAAAGATTATGACGTAGAAAAAGACTTTATCTGAATATTAATACACTGTTAGAAGAACCAACTTGCAACAGATTTTTGGTTCAGTTCTCATCCAGGTCTCATTTTGCTATGTAGCAACAGCTACGAGGCTCATGAGTTCAGATTTATCACAAGATGGTTCTCACGAGATCTTGTTGTTAGCTGCTGTGTTGCTCAGTGTGCTGTGCTACCAACTAGCGGTCAGGTGTTTTGGTGGAAAAAAAAGTAATACACTCAACTACTTGTTTGATTATACATAATTAATTAAATGTCATCTTGGCTGCATTTTAAATCTATACAAGTTTGGCCAAATGAAGTATTGCAATATTTCACTGAATTTATATTTTCTTTCATCCTTTGCTCTCACATTCTCTACCAAATTTGAAGCCATTTCCAATTTTGATTTTGAGGTTTTCAGTCCATATTCTGCGCGTTTCTGTATTTCTGCCACTAGTTGTGGTGCTCCATGTATGCTTTCCCTGTCAATATCTTACATCCTGCAGTTATGTGGTGTAATGGTGACCAGACTGGTCATAATAGCGCTGAACAAGAAGGAAAACAAGGCCGTAGTGACAGATATAGCAATCTTAACTGATGGCAACATCAGAGAGAAGCAAGACAAGAAGATTAAAAAATATCAGGAGACAAGAAAAGAGATGAATAAAATAGGGGAGGTTAAGGAAACATTGGTCCCTATGGTAATTGGTACATTCAGGGCTGTGACCCCAAAGTGAGGGACGAGCTCCAGCCGATTCCAGGAACAACATCAGAGTTCTCTGACCATATAAAGATAAATATATGGACATGAACACAAGCAGCCATGGCTTTAAACATGAAAATATTCAAAAACTTTGCTAAAATAACTTTTACAATTGCAAATGTTTTGGTGTTCATGTGTTGTTGTTTTTCTCCACTGGACCAAAACAAAAGAACAAAGAAGAAAAGTCAAACCTGACAACTTGTAAACAAGAATTACTTTTTAAGCCTGTGCTGCTCCTGTGATTTTTATTAAGGGCACAACAATGTCAGCTCACACTTTTTATTGCCATCTGACTGAAAAGGTGCGCTATGGTTGGAGATCCTGGAGAATTCTTTGTAAACCCTGGAGACGGAGGTGGAAGAAAATCCCAGTAGATCAGCAGTTTCTGAAATACTCGGACCAGCCCGTCAAGCTCCAACAACCATGCTGCGTTCAAAGTCACTTAAATCACCGTTCTTTCCCATTCTGATGCTTGGCTCGACCATGTCCACATGCCGAAATGCATTGAGTTCCTGCCTTGTGATTGGCTGATTAGAAATTTGTGTTAACGAGCAGCTGGACAGGTGTACCTGTTCTAGGAAAATATGTGTTGCTAATCCCTCAGTTGTGCCTGTAAGGCACGAAGACTCAGAGCTGAAGAGAAACCCACAGGAGATGGTTCACTAACTCTTTCCCTGATTGGAGCAGAGGCAGACCAGAGATGACAGCTGTCACTGTAGCTGCAGTCATTGCAGTGCTTTACTTGGTAAAGCCTCTAAAGAGCATGTGTGTGTGTGTGTGTGGGGGGGTGTGTGTGTGTGTGTGCGTGCGATAGTACTAAAACTCTCTAAGGACTAAACTAAATATTTCTCAATTGCTGAAGTCC